>NC_142370.1:30932562-31287062 GCF_059441005.1 Hippichthys cyanospilos | reverse complement strand
CTGGAATAATAACACGAGAGATTCAAGATATATATATATATATATATATATATATATATATATATATATATATATATATATATATATATATATATATATATATATGACTTTCTTGACTGGTTGTCTGTCCTTTGGGGCAATGAGACCTCCATCAACCTTTCTGAAGATTTACCGCAGCTAAGCACACACATACACTCGCTTTATTGATTAGTGCCCACAGGAGCACCGTCATTTTGAGATGGAATCTAATCTGGTGGGAGTCCAAAAAGTCTGGGATACATAACAAATAGTTCTACTACTATTTGTATGGGAAGTATTTTCATTTTGCAGAGGGATAAAACGTGTTTAAAATGATCTTCAGAGGTAAGTAACATGACTTTGAAGAAACCAAGAGTTTTTTTTTTTTAATTAATGTCTAGATTCAAGAGGAGTCTTAATTCAGTCAAAAAAAAAAAAGAATACATTTATATGATGCAGATGAATTATTCTAAGTGTGATTCATTGCAAGCTAGTCAAAGAATAAATAGAAAAAATAAAGAATCAAAATGTATTCATAAAGCGGGACAGTTACTGAAATATAGTAAATTATAAAGCACAAATATAGCAATAAGAAAACAGCAATAATGTCAATATAGAACATATTTAGAATAAAAGAAAAGGTAAAACAAATGTGTGTATCTATTCAAGTTGTCAATTTATGGAAAAACTATGAAAAAGAACTGAAAAGACTTGAATCAATTGCTGTATTCCAGTTTTAAAATATAGTATAAAAAAGATTACAATTATGCCTGAAATGAATAATATCTTGGATCAATGCTTGTTACATGTAATTTGATATAAAATATGTGTGATTGTATATGTGAATTATGTTCAGTGTGTTTATATGTTGACAAAAAATGCATGCAACTTCCATGCACCATATTTCTGCGAAAATATCTGATATTTTAAAAGATACAAAAATACGGAAGGTATTTGTGTTTTGTTTGTGTTCTATGAATGTGACTCGCTACGTCATGACCTTTGACCCAAACAATCTTCTTGTTTTGAGTCGAGGCATCATGGGAAAAAAATGTTTACTCTTTTTTTGCCAAGAAACAGGACGAAATGAATAACGAGAGATATAATTTCATTCCGATTTGCATGCATATACAAAAGACGTGACTGTGGCTACAAAGTGCCTGAGTGAAGGTCATATTTATCCAAAATTATGAATATATATCCCCGAACACTCCTAATTATAATGCAGCCTATTGAATTAATGAGTCTTCTTGTGGTTCCTTCTGTTTCCTGTCTTTTGAAAACAGCCGTTTGGGGCAATTGTTCAGCATTCGTCACAAAGAAATGCTCTTCTCCTGACAGCATTAAAATAATAAAGTGGAAGGCCGTGCATATTCAAGGTTATGGTAATTTGAGTGGTAGACTTGGAGAAGAGCGCCGGTGTCCCTAAATATAGCGCTTCACATTGGATACTCCAGAAGGCTCAAGGCATACTTTGACAGGTGCGGCAGCTCCTGCTGCGATACGCTTTTCATGTTCCCTCAGAAATTTCCGTTTCACTTTTACGCTTCCGCATCAATTCCATCTGTTTTAAAACGCAGAAAACACACATTGACAGGCAATCTGCGCGGTGGCGTAGCGTGCGAGCTTTATTTGACGGACATCAAACCGCTTGTTAAAAAATGATAAGTTTTTGATTCATGCAAGTTTGTTTTTTTCAATTTTAGATTCCTACTTGATGGGCAGTATTTGCTAGCTGCTAACATGAGGACGAGGCGTAAGGTGCATTCAAATGCAATTGGGCGTTGCTAACTCAGATAGAATAAAGGCAATCAATACGTTAATACTACTACTGCAGTAATTATTGTTAGTGTCAAACAGACAGACAGACAGACAGACAGACAGACAGACAGACAGACAGACAGACAGACAGACAGATAGATAGATAGATAGATAGATAGATAGATAGATAGATAGATAGATAGATAGATAGATAGATAGATAGATAGATAGATAGATAGATAGATAGAAAGCTAGTTAGCTAGCTAGTTAAATAAATCAAGATCTTTAGCTAGCTAGCTATATAAGTCGATAGATAGATAGAAAGCTAGTTAGCTAGCTAGTTAAATAAATCAAGATCTTTAGCTAGCTAGCTATATAAGTCGATAGATAGATAGATAGATAGATAGATAGATAGATAGATAGATAGATAGATAGATAGATAGATAGATAGATAGATAGATAGATAGATAGATAGATAGATAGATAGATAGATAGATAGATAGATAGATAGATAGATAGATAGATAGATAGATAGATAGATAGATAGATAGATAGATAGATAGATAAATCAAGACCGTTAGCTAGCTAGCTATATAATTCGATAGATAGATACGAATTTCATTTTGTAGTGCGACTATGCATATGACAATAAACTCTTGAATCTTGAAAATATAGACGGAAATGTCAACTACTATCCCGCCATTATGTCATTTCAAACAAAGATATGTTCATTTTTCTTCCCGTAACATGTCATTTGGCTACACAATCCCCAAGTTTAATTTGAATTTCCAATAAAAATGAATACACTATGAAAATAACAACAATATACACTGGATATTAACATTACACGTTTATGTTCACGTAAGATTTTTTGCAAGTACAAGAATCGCATCCCTTTCTGCAAATCCTACAACTGACTAAAGCTCGTATCAGCACCATGGACAGAGGCAATGCACTATTGTACTGTATATACCCCATCACAGCAGCAGGGGGACAGCTATCCTTTTGCACTTTGTGGTTCAGTGTGTAATCATAGAAGAGACGGGAAAGAAACCATCTCATTGACAATTTAAGTCGTGGGAAAGTGTGTTTTTGTGTTGTGTATGGGGCAGGTGTTAGCGAGGTAATGAAAATCTAAATAATGAGTGACAGAGAGAGAGCTATGGTGAGAACGGCAGTAGAGTACAAAGCCCTGGGCTTCTGGTTAAAGCTGGATATTTCTAGTTCCACACTTTCACACACACACGCACACACACACACACACACACACACACAGGGCAGGAAAACACCATTGAGGCAAACCATTTTGCTGCGTGCGATCCCGCGTCATCATCAGTTGTATATTCCTCTCCTGATTAATGAAATACATCTGTCTTCATTTTGAATGAATTAATGAAAGTCAATTTGCTCAAGTAATTTCAATTTATCATAAACTATTTCCCGCTGCATAATGGTATGACACAATCTAAACCTTTTTCTCCAGTTTTTGTAGTTTTGGTTCCCGGCATCAGTCATTCCTTTCAATTTTTCTTTGCTATTATTGGTTTCTTTCAACTTTTTTGCTCTCAGGGTGTTTGCAAAGATCATTGCTGCTCCAATTTGTCGCCAGTGTGCAAGGAAGTGTGCGCATATGATCATCAGGTCATCGAATTTGCCCCTTTTTTATTTCTGCCTTCCTCACTGGGAAAAATTGGTATTGTAGAACATGTTTGACAGGGATTTTTTTTTTTTGCATGTTTTAAATAGGGCTGGATGACATAGCTTAAAAAAAATCTTGATTTCCTCTAATCATTCTAGCACCTAAACTATTTTAATCGATTTGAAAAAAAAAAAAAAAAAAAAAATATATTATATATATATATATATATATATATATATATATATATATATATATATATATATTTATAAATTTGTCTACATGTATAAAATGTTGATTTAAAAATCAGTTTTAACACAAACTTAACATTTATAGCTTGTGCATAACATGCTTAAAAGGATAGTCCATTTATGTTACCGTTTTTAGCTGTAAAAAAGTTACTATTTTGTCTAAAATGAATTTGATGTCTAAATTATTTTTCACATACAATGAATTCCTCTAATAAAACATTCTTTACTTCGTGAAATACACATTTTTATATCTTTTCTCTCTCTCTATGCGTGGGGACTCTTTGAAATATAAAATTACGTCTGGGATTGAATGAGTTCAAATTATTTTTCCACATATTTAATACTTTTCATGACATCCTTTTTTTCACTTGCCGTCAATTGAAAATGACATCATATGTTCTGTAGGCTAAAAAAACGACCAATCAATCATGGTGCAGCTTGTGAATGTCACATGACAAACAGGTGAGCCATAATTGATTGTAACCCGAACCTTAGGCAAAATATGAACTTTTTCCTGCTAAAATATAATTTATTGCCCAGCCCTGGTTTCAAATGTTTTGAAGTGCAGTTTTGTTGCCACTTTTGAGATGCGGGAAGCTCAAATATACTTTAATAAAATACTAATGATTTGATGGAACTGCTTTTACTCTAGGATTGACTCGGCTGGACCGGCCATCGGCTGGACCTCTCATTGTTGCCATGGTTACCAGTCGCTCTAAAGGCACAATATGTCCAATCAAATCAGCAGCAACTTCATAGAACCTTTGTGGGGAAACAAGTTGAACCTAATGCTGCTCTGTCAAGTGTAAATGAGTCATTTGCCTTTTGGGAATGTTACACCGGGCCTTAAAAACGCAAAACAAGCAAGCAAAGTGGAGGAAGCATCCACTCAATAAGCAGCAGCTGAGGGCTAGACCAGACCAAGGCCCAGGACCTAGAACCAGCGGGGTATAGCCCTCAGGTTAATCTCTTTTACATGAGTGATCCCTCGCTGGCACACCTCTGAACTTTTCTCCTCCGCTCACTCACTGCCTGATTCGTTAAGCTCACTCTATCAGATTTGCTCTGTGTCTCCCGGTCGAGTCATCGTGTGAGTCATCCGCTTGATTTTGTTCATTTCTCAATCCTGCGCTTTCCATCTCGTCTCCCTCCGTGGCCGCCGGCTGCCGACAATTTTAGTGAGAAAAGAAAAAAAATGGGCGGTATTTTTTTTTCCCCGGATAGTAACAAATAGGGTAGTCGTTCTCAAACTTTTATAGCAAGTGAAATCAACCCTTAAAATAACCAATAATAAAACAAAAATTAAAAACTTGCATTGTAGGCCTTAGTGTTTGTTGAAAATGAGGCTGAGAGTATATTTAATACTATGCGATACAATAATATGTATTATAATGTTATTATATACAATAATAATGTAATATCATTTGATTAATATTGTTAGCCCTGTCAACATTATGCATATTTTAAAGCAGTGGTTCACAAAGTGGGATCTGTGGACCCCCGGGGGTCCGTGGCCTGACTGCAGATGATCCGTGAAATAATTTGGGTGTTTTGGAACTGATTTAATTTATCTTTTAACAGTTACAAATGTGTGCCTTGTTTGGCTTAGTTTGTGTTTTAGCGCCGCCTCTGGCCGCTGTTGATAGTGCATTGATAGTGCGCTGTTTTCTACCTAAAATTTCTAGATAGAAGTCATGTCAACATCTAGAAAGGAAAGAACATTGAGTTATTAATAGAAAATATATATATATATATATATATATATATATATATATATATATATATATATATATGTGTGTGTGTGTGTGTGTGTGTTTATTTCATTTTATTTGATATCAAAGTGTGAAAGTATTCGTTACTCTTCAATAAAGCAAGCAATTCAACCAGTTTAATATATTTTTTTTAATGTATTTTTTTTTAATTTGTCAAAATGTGTTTCATGCCTACATTTGCTTGCTAACAAGGTAATGAAGCCAGCAAAGTTAATACTGTTTTATTTAGTGATTAAAAACAACTAAAGGAGGACTTGCTTTGGTTCAGTGTTTTCCAAAGTAAAAAATGTTAATTATTTTTTCTTATTTTGATCAAACACAAGAGTAATAGTCTACATACCTGAAGAGCGACAGAAATCAGAGAAAACTTACAGGAAAATGCTAAAACCATACGATTTGAACAATTTTAAGCTAAACAATGGCCCTAAATGATTACTTTTTTTTAGCTGTTAATCGATTACTTGGCGATTAATTAATTTTGACACCTTTAAACACAAGTGAACAATACTTAAAAAAAAATCATGCACTCAAGTTACAATTGCATTCAATTTGAACATTTATTTAAGTGATACTTTTGCATGCCACTAGAGGGAGTCCACATACTACTAGTATCAATTTGTCACAAGTGTCTCTATGTGTGCAAGCGTATGCCAATTCTGCATGTTTAGTTATCCCTGCCCGAGCATATGCTATGCTCTTTCAGTGTATGTGTGCATGCATGTTACTCGCTGTCAGCGGTGTCAAGGATGACCACTGTGAGACTTTCTGACAGGTGATTGGCAGACGGTCGGGCAGCCTTCGTCCTGGCAACCACTGACGGCATTGTCAGACTGTCAGAGTAAGTCCATTTGCAGCATTTTTTTTTCAATTCTTCTTTATATGTACAAGTCTACTCTTATTTGCAAAGTAGTACTCTAAATATGCTTCATTTGACCAAAATGGCCTCACACATAAATGTCAAATGCATTTGAAGTAAAAATCAAAAGATAGGGGAAAAAAAATGTGTATTTCTCACCAGAGAGGGTTAAACATTTGAGTTGTTTCCCATTACATGAGTCATTTACCATTTTGTTCGGTGCTGTGAGTCACCACCAATTGTGCATCTTCATTTAAAGATCAGCTTCCTATTTGTGGCATGACGTACTACATGGGTGAACCCTTTTAGACGCACGCAGGCAGAATTCCATTTATGACTCACTCATTCATCCGACTTTCAATGCTGCTTTCAGAAGAAGAAAGACAGATCAATGTGTCGCTCTTTGATATGAACACCCGCAGGGAAACAGGAAGAGGCTGTGTGGGGGCAAAGGCGCAGAAGACCATGGCCCCTTTTTCTTTTAAAAAGCACAATTTAGTACAGCGCTGCGGTGCAGTGAGGCGCTTGAAGTCACTCCAGCTGCTGAATCTCCCACAGAGCTTCAACAAAATGTCTGCTGTGTTCAGATACAGAACTTCCTTGAAACATTTTTTTTTCCCTCTAACCAGAGTACATTGAAAGTTCAAGGGGTTCCCTATGCCACGATATGTCGAGGAATGAGCCATTCGTATGGATAAAATCAACGTTTAAAAGAGACGTATTTTGCCATTTCTGACTAAAGTTTTCATCAGGGTTCTTGGGGACAATCGTGAGATCGGCGAGTTTAAAAATAACCAATAACAGATCGTCGATCCAATCACAAGAGAGGGCCTATTTAATAACTTGCTTTATCGTTTAATTGATGCATATATAGTACTTGTATAATGTTTATTAGTGATGGGTAAATGGAGCCTCGTGAATCACTTATGATGTTTGATGTGGATATTTAAAGCATTTGCAATGCCTTTATTTTTAAACCAAAAGCAACCATGTAGATCATGGTGTCAAACTCATTTTTGTCGTGGGACATTTTGTGGCTACGTCTTCCCTTATTGGGCAAATATGATGAGGAAAGCAAGTCCGTTTTAAATTGCCTCATTGTACACAGCAAATTGATGGCTTAGTAGTTTTGAAGTCAGACGTAAAGCATAACAGTTTGTGGAGTCATTGTTGCGGTGACTGCAACAAAACAAAACAAAAATATTGCAATTTTATTATTTGTTATGCATGACTTGTTCAAAATTTGGAACTCAGCTTAGCAAGGGCCATGGAAATTGACAAGATTTGCTTTCGTGGGCCACATAAAATGGCGTGGCGGGCCAGATTTAGTCCCTGAGCCTCGAGTTTGACACCTGTGATCTCGAGGACTTAAAAAAAAAGTGGTTCATGCGGTGTCATTTTCCTGTTACTACATTTTATTGACTATTAACAAACACCTGCCTATTCATCCATTTTCTTAGCTGCTTATCCTCACTAGGGTTGCAGGCATGCTGGAGCCTATCCCAGCTGTTTTTCATCAGTGGCCGATAAACCATCACACACATTTCCCAACACACCAATTTGAAAAGTCCAATATACCTAGCATACATCTTTTTGGAAATGTGGGATTAAACCAGAGTACCTCAATAAAACCCACACAGGCATGGGGAGAACATGCAAACTCCACACAGGAATGGCAGGGACAGAAGCTATGACCACAGCAACAATACAACCTCAAAAACAACATAGATGCACAGTTAAACGAAAAAACAAATGCGAAAAAAACAATGCATGGAGATGTAAACAACTGTAAGCCACACAACAGAAGAGGCGCCAAGGGGGCGGGACCGCAGCACATTGACAAGTCAGTCACACCACAGGCATGTAAAAGTAGTAATAGTAGTTATTAGTGAGCTAGAGAAAGACAATGAGGATGCTTTTTGATTTAGTCTACCCCTTCAATTTGTTCTTTCTGCATCTACTTCAATTCTCATACGACTATAACGACTATATCCGTCGATGGCAGTGAATGACTTCAATGTTCTTCTGTCAAATGGCAGATTATTTAGTTCTTTATTGCAAGTAAAGCATTTTTTAATCTTTGATATATGTTATCTAAATATAGTGAGAACTGAGAAGTATAATAACTAAGCAACTCACTGCCAGCCCAGTAAAAATGAATCATTGACGTCTATTGCCGTCATTGGTAGTGAATGGTTGACAAACCCAAAAAAATCTGAAACCTATTTTGCATCTAATTTAAACCAGCCATTTCTTAACATTGCACATTGTTAGTGTACACGACGTGGCGGTGATTATGATGAATGAGACTGATTAGTCTCGTGGTTTTCTCGTCCGCCTTCCCACTCACGTTGCGTCTTTCTGCTTCGTCCTCATTTACTTTCACTCGCGTTGAGTTGAAACCGTCAAATACTATTTGAAGTCGTGAATGGAAGAAAATGGCAAATCTCCCAATATCTGCTGCTCACCGAATGTAAAATTATTTCTGATTATTAACATTGTTTTAGTCCTTTATTTTGAACCAATGCGGAAAAAAAACACTAGGGAGCTGAAATTTCCAGCAGATGATTCAAACATGTAAAATTTCAAAATACAACGATTCGGACATTTCTATGTGATTACAGCTAGACGTGCGATATTTTGTGTAGAAAAATAATTATTGTCCAAATTTTGGATCATAGGAAACCATTATAATTACAATTTTTGTCTTAATTCTATGTCTTAAAGTGTCATTGTCTCTTCGCAGGCTACAAAGACAGACCACACCATTTAAATTTTTGGGGGTGTTAATAAATTTAACCTATGTATGTATTGGTATGAACTGATACCACTGAACAATTTGAGTGGCTGAAGGGAAAAAAAAATCATAAATGACTTCAATTATTATGCCTTTGAATGCGTTTACAAAATTAGGGGAAAAAACAACATGTGTATTGTTTTGCAAATTGTTGCACAAGTGTTAATTGAATCAGCATTTATTGAATGAAGTCAAGGTTACTCAACAGCTGTGTGCATTTAGAAAAAAAGAAAAAAGAAAATGCGTACTGCTTCCTCAAGTTCTTTTACCTCAGAAGTCCCACTGAGGGAATTCCCTGCATTCCTCAGCTGCATCGTCCCGTCACCTTTAGAATTCAGCTGTCTCAGAATCACACATGGGGGTCTGCCATTTTGGAATGTGTGTGTGTGTGGAGAGGGGGGGTTGCGTCATTTAATCATCTCTGTTGCCCACGGCATGGCTCCTCTGTGACCCACTTAGTGTCAAAATGAGGAGGAAAGTGGCAAATGAGAGAAAGTGGGACATTGAAAGAAGACATCTTGGAGGTAATGCATTCACACTCACTCTCACGCACCGCGTTGAAAATAGCTGCATTATGGCCCTCTGGCAATCAAAAGCTGTCTTTGTTTACCTTGTAGAGCTGTTTGCTATGATTGCTGCTCTCAGAGAAAAAGTATAGTTGCTGATCCGTGCAAGTACATGTTCTGACTGGATATCGAAGAGTTTCTCTTGGATTTGGAAAAATATTTAATTCTGTCAAAAGATTATGATGTTTGCTATTATTATAATTAATGATATTTTTATTATTATATTATTATATTATGTATTTTTTATTTATTATTATTACTATTATGACTATTATGGAATAAAATGTTCCATGATTGCAAGGACTCTTATTTTTTCAAGTATTTTCGACGAAGATTGCAAGATGTTTACTTGAGGGAAATGTAGGAATGAATGTGAAATCATCGAATAAAAACATATTTTCAAGGAAAGTGATAATAACTTTCTTTGATCCATTAATACTGTGTTTTTTTTCCCTGTAAAATAAAAGTAAAACCTAGTCTGATTCATTGTTCTAGGAAGGGCTGGGCAATTTTGCCTGAAAATAAAATATCTGTTTTTTTTCCTGACAAATTTGATTTTCAAATGTCTTTTCTGCTTGTTCACCCTTCTATTTTTTAAAAACAATAAGTAAAAATGACAGACAATCCAAAACAAGGAAAAACTCCATCCGGGGTGTATGCTAATGTACAACAAAGTTAGCACAGATCACCTGCCACAGGAAGCAAATAGAACAGAGTTAACGGAGTTAAACCTTTAAAATAAAAAAAAAAAGTAGAACCTTTATCAAATTTAAATTAATCTCCAAAGCTGACACTTCATCTTTGATTATTATAAATACTATTATTGTTGTTGTAGTCGTCATTATCAGTTTTTCGTTGCATCTTTTATGTATGTAACTTTTTTAAGCTTTTTTGAAGTAGGCTATTCTATAAATAAAGTTGAGTTGAGCTAAGTTGAGAAGCAAGGCAGGCGAGGAAAGGACGGCGAGTTGTTGTATTATTAATTGTAGTGAGATGTCCCGAAGTAGTGGAGCGGAGCGTTGGTCCATTAGGAGCGGGTTGCTCCCGCTCGCGTTCTGCTTTCTTTGCAAATATAAGAATGTGAGTCACTGCGTTGTGACTTGATCAATCTACCGATGGTTAAAACGGTGCTTCTTTTGTGCGTCCTATAATTCCTCTCATTTCATTTTGACATTCCAAGATTTTAGTAAGTGCATAATCATGTAGGGGTGCCAAGAAGTAGAAAACATGTCGGGATTTGGTTTTGCACTCTATGCATGTACTGCTCAGTGGTCTGTAATTAGTGCCGAACCCGGAAATGCTTTGCAATGGTTGAGGGGGTACTTGGCTGAAACTATATTTCATAGGGGGTACATCACTGAAAATAAGGTTCAGAACCACTGCCCTATACCACCTCCATATCGCATGTACAAGAAAAAATACACACTGACCTTATTCACATCTTTTAGTTTCGTTTTGGTTTCAGAGTTGAGGAGGAGAGATTTTGCACCGGGTCAGCCAAGTAAATAACAATGTTTCATTTATTAATTACGATGTTTTGTCGAAAATGCCAAAGCAGTGAAAATGTGTATTTGGGAGCACACAGTCAGACATTCAGTGTCAGTCACGGAACTTTTGTTAAAAATACTGGGTTCCCATGGGGACCGATGCGATGGGAGGAACGTGTGCCAGTAAGTGCCAGCTATAGACAGTGTGCTGCATTTTAATGTCAGTAAAACGCCTGTTTTTGCCTCCTTCATTCACTCTGTGACTCTCGTGAGGATAAGCGGTCAAGATTGATGTTTCGTGGCCGGTGGCATTGAACGACATCATAAAGGAGGCGTGGCAACCATTTGGTGAGCAGCAAATTCTTCAAGTTTGGCAGGCCGGATTAAATAGCTTAATGGGCCGCGTATGACCCCCAGGCCGTAGTTTGACTTGGTCCTTTAAAAATATTGGCTCAACAGCGCCCTCTATCTGTTACACATTGGGTATAAAAAGGACGAGTGGGCCACAATTGCCGTCAATTCATTAGTGATGCGCATAAGTGTTCTTTAAAGTGTACTGAAAATTTCCAATCAGTTCATTTAAAAGAATCGTTCAAAAGATGCATTCACCGAATCGTGAGTGGCGGTTCCCTGGCGAATCATAAATCCCTCACGTTTCATACCGAAAGGGTAAAGGCAGTACATTGACTCGCTGATTTATTCGCCAGACACAAAAAGATCAGAGAATAGCTGTACGTTAACTCACTCAACCATTTTGAATGGCGAATGACGTACTGTAAATTTCACAAAGTGATCTGCTCGCGAGACGCAAACGCAACAGTGTTTCATGACACTCTCCAGTCAGGATTTAAGTCTAAAAACTGAAACAGTGAATCCGGAATGTCTTCACTTTGCTTTTTCAGGGTACACCACCACCTTTTGCATATTTAATCTTTCCCACTATTTATATTTTAAAAAAATCCATGAATTATTGAGAAATCGAGTGCAGGCCTTCGTGTTTGGCTGTCACACAGTGTTCTTGTCTTCTTTTGCAAACGGCCAGTCTTCAGCACTGTCATCTTCCAGTGTTACGTTTTTCACCTTGGCCCAATGTTGGGACCAGCAAGCGACTGTGTGTGTGTGCGCGTCTTTATTACATCTACCATTTATTATTTGATTTAATGCAAAACATTTTATGTCCCTCCTACCTAGCTGTTGTCTATATTAACCAATGTAATCATTTATGTGTATATATATATATATATATATATATATATATATATATATATATATATATATATATATATATATATATATATATATATATATATATATATATATATATATATATATATATATATATATATATATATATATATATATATATCGGTTACTGTACCAATTGTTGATAGTTATTGGGTATTGTTTCGTGATTACAATAAATAGCTAAAAAAATCAGATTAGAGGGATTGAAGTACTCAAAGCACACGTTTGCAAATCTCTTATTTTGATTAAATATAAAAGATAATTGGTCTGTTTTTATGAAGGCCAATAAAAATCATTGAATAAGTATTGCTGAGAGGCTGAAATCAGAGGGTTTAAACGATTTAAATTAAAGTATAACTCTAAACAATTACTCAATCAATCGTTGTTAATTATTTTGATAATCCATTAATTGTTGATTTATTTTGACAGCTCAACATTGGTGTGAAATGCAAACAGAAGAAAATGAATAAAGAGTGGAGAATATAATATTAATTAAAAAAAGAGAAGACGAATAGACATAATAATTACAGAAAAAAAAGGTCGATTTCAAATTGCTGATGATTAAAGCTTGGCATTTGTGGTAACGACCTAGAAGGTCCAATGATAACTCGGAGATGATTTACTCAATATGACTAAATGTGTTCTTTTAAAATTCTAGATTCAAGTTTCATTGTCATATGCATAGTAATACAACACAATGAAATTCTTATTCTGTTCACTTTCCCGAGCAGACTACATTCCATAATCGAGCAAACAATAAGGTAGGCAATAACACAAAAATATAAAAATAGAAGTTTTTATCAAACGGTATGCATTACGAGCCTGTGTACTTCCTTATTGTTATTAATAAAGACACGTTGTCATGTATGATCATTTAATTTTAGATAAAATGGTCATTTTAGATGAATGCTTAATTTTATGTCCTTTTTAATTCTCTAGCTATGCAACACACACAAACACAAGCACATAGAGATACACACAATTTGTTCTCGGTCTAAATAACATTAGCAGCCAGCAGTAGTAACTAAATATAACCTACATGCATTATCTTTGGGTCTATCTCTAGGCAGTAGTACAGTACAGTATAGAAACCAAATGTATTCCCCGAAGACCCTGAAGGCATCAAGCCGCCTCCAAGTAAACGAGTCGTTTGCAATCTGGCTGTCTGCACGAGTTACACGCTCCCTCTCTCGATTTAGAATATTTTTTCCCCATCACTTGATGATAGCACACTGAGGGCGGATTCCGCAAAGAACGAGCTGCTGCCGCTGATCGCACCTTATTGCACGTTATTTGCATCCGCAGTTTGCTCCTTCTTAACGTCACAAAGGATTTTTTTTTTTTGTGTGTGTGTCAGACTTGTGCAAAGTTTGCCTGTTTCCGCCTTGGAATGACACACATGGCAAAGTAAAAATCTTCACTTTGCACCAACAATAGGAAGAAGGTTTTTCACCTATTTTTTCAACTGCTTACTCACCCTGATTTTTGTGATGCTCCTTTTTGTTTTTTTTTTCATTCTACTTTTTATTGGTTTTATTTAATGTAATATGAGACATTGTGTGGTATCTAAAGGCACCTTTAGATAAAATGCATTATTATTATTATTAATAATAATAATAATAATAATAATAATAATAATAATATTGGGTCATTCCGTGCTAAATCAACACAAAAATTTGAAAATTTACTCCAAGCCAATTTTCATTTGGATGAAGATTAGTGTACTTGTTAAAGGCGCAACACAAACTCCAACTTTTAGGCTAATGTTTGGCAGAAAATACAGATTTCCAATTAATCAGCTGATGAATCATAACATATAGTAAATAAAATAATATTTGTGTTCTCCTGGTACATTTCAATGGTCAGCAATTTCCCAGAATGCATTGTGTGGCTCAGTCCTTGTCATCTACTCTTCTTTTTGTGTTACCAGCACTTGAATTTGTGTCCATTTAATGCATTTAACTGGACTTACCTCAACCAGGTGTGGTGTAGGGTTGAAGCCGCACAGGTTGCACACTTGAGTGTGACACTGCGTACACGAGTTGTAATTGGGAGGGTCGGAGCTGTCGATGTTCAACTCTGTTTTACACAGAGGACAGTTCACTTTGGGCTTCACTGGTTCCGGAGCTGCAGTTGGAGCAGTCACAGGTTCCTGCTTCGGCTCCACCTTCTGCCCGTGGGACGCCATTTGTCTGTGTTGCTGCCCTTGAGATTGCTGTGGATCTTTCAACTGTTGCTGTGGAATTCCTTGTTGTTGGGGTACAGTCTGCTGCTGTTGCTTCGGAGGATGCGGCCCTGCCACCTGGCTCGGTGCATGGGGACCCCCCATTTGGCCGGGTGCGTGGGGACCGCCCATTTGGTTCGTCGCATGAGGACCCCCCATTTGGCTCGGCGCATGAGGGCCGCTCATCGGGGTCGGACCATGAGGACCCCCCATGCCAAATGGTTTGGCACCAGAGACCCCTTGTTGTGGCTGCTTGTTGTCAGGGGTGGCATTACTGAACACCACCTTGCCTCGTGCGGGACTGGGATGAGTGGAAGAGGTGGGCAGAGGGTCGACACTGATCAAGGTACTCGCTTGGTTGAGCAAGGAAGCGCCAAAGCCAAATAGCTTGGTCAGTCCATCTTGAGCTGGAGGGGGAGCCTGACTCTGGGGCTTGTGAGCTGGAGAGGAGCCGGCGCTTCTGGTGTGGTCCTGGTGCCGCGCCATAGACTGGTGCATGGGAGAGCCGCGACCCAGATCGGGTTGGGAAGGGGCTTTGGTCAAACCAGGGAGGGGTACGGCTCCAGGGTGGGGGATCCTTGGACCACCGGGTTGGTGGGCTCCTCCCGCAGGACCTCCTGCAGCTCTGGGACCTTTCTGAGAATGTGAGTCAGACCTCATGCCCTGATGAGACGGACCTGTCTGGCTCTGGGGGCCACTGGAAGATGTGTGACTATGTAAGCCTTGCGAACTATGAGTCTGTGTCTGGGGGTAAGGCTGCTGCTGAGATTGCGGATACTGCTGAGTCTGGGGATATTGCTGACCCTGGGGTCCAGGTTGAGACTGTTGATAAGGCTGCTGCTGCTGACCCTGGGGTCCAAACTGGGACACTGGATATGATTGCTGCGGAGCCTGGGGTCCGGATTGGGACTGTTGGTATGGCTGCTGCTGAGCCTGAGGTCCGGATTGGGACTGTTGGTATGGCTGCTGCTGAGCCTGGGGTCCTGATTGGGACTGTTGGAAAGGCTGTTGCTGAGCCTGGGGTCCGGAATGGGACTGTTGGTAAGGCTGTTGCTGAGCCTGGGGGCCGGGGTGGGACTGTTGGTAGGGCTGTTGCTGAGACTGGGGTCCGGATTGAGACTGTTGATAAGGCTGCTGTTGAGCCTGAGGATACTGCTGAGACTGAGGATATTGCTGAGACTGTGGATGCTGCTGGGGATGATTATACTGTTGCGACTGGGGATACTGTTGGGACTGGGGATACTGATGGGACTGCGGGTGAGGCTGGGATTGGGGGTACTGCTGGGACTGCGGGTACTGCTGAGATTGAGGGTACTGCTGGGATTCTGGATACTGTTGGGACATGGGATACTGTTGGGACTGGGGATGCTCCTGTGCTTGGGGATACTGCTGGGACTGAGGATACTGCTGAGGCGGCGGATATGTCTGGGACTGGGAGTACGTCTGCGACTGAGGGTATGCTTGGGACTGGGAATATGGCTGTGACTGAGAGTAGGACTGATTCTGGCCATAGAGTTGAGTCTGCGGTTGTTGCTGCTGTTGTTGCTGCGTGGGATGGCTCTGTGCCAAAGGTTTGGGCTGTGCTGCAGTCGTCGGCTGTGTTGGCTGAGGTGCAGCCTGCTGAGGCTGGACGAGAGGTTTCGCTTGGTGGGACGGCGAGTGGATCTGTTGCTGACTCTTCGAACGAGGTGTGGTCATGTCAATGCCAAGAGCCCTCTGCATCTGACAGTTGAGGCACAGCCATTCCTGGACCTGCAAACAGAATGCAAAAAATACATTTTCACCGAGCTCTGCATCTTGATTACTGATATTTGTTCTGACTGTGATTGAGGAGCATAGTTAACATAAGAAAATCTACAAAGGTACTGTGGCATGGTATTTATACTGCACTGAAAATCTCATTTATTTATTAAAACTGGCCA
The DNA here is from genome assembly GCF_059441005.1 of Hippichthys cyanospilos. Taxonomy (NCBI): domain Eukaryota; kingdom Metazoa; phylum Chordata; class Actinopteri; order Syngnathiformes; family Syngnathidae; genus Hippichthys; species Hippichthys cyanospilos. The sequence goes on along the minus strand of NC_142370.1, from coordinate 31,270,527 downwards.
TTTTAAAGAATCAACAGCTTAAAAATTGCATAAAGCATTTGTTTTGGGTTTTTTGGACCATATTGCCCAACCCCCTACATTTACAAAAAAAATATGGTGCTATGTTTAGAAAAAAAGTAAACGTTTGCAAATGCTCTAATGTGTGTATGTTTTTTTTAATAATAATCTCAATTACTTAGAAATTACTTAGAAAACTGATCCTCAACATAAAAGACTGATTAACATATTTCTGATTCATTAATATTGAGCAATTAGTATAAATTCCTGATGATCAATATTTGATTTTGACCTAAATTCAAACTGCTTATCAGCACACTACTGTACCTCTCCTGCTCGAAAACTCTCCTAATTCATTTCCGTCTATGAGATGAATCTGCTGGCTGAAAAAGCACATCTGAGTCAGCATGCTTTGTTAAAACGTTATTAATAGGATCGACAACTGGCTCAGACTGTGAGCATCAAAGTGTTCAGTCATTTATGTCTATCATGCCAACGCCACTTGAGTGCTGCTAGCCAGTGGCAAATTTTTGCTGGACGCAGCTACAACAGAGCCTGAGCCACTGTGAAATCCAATGGCAAAAGATTCTGTGTTGATGGTCATACTGGTCCCTATTGTATACTTTGCAATGAAATAAATCCCATTTGCAAACATTTATAAATGAACGCATGGTGCTGTTTTGAACCTCTCACTGTTTAGATTATCTATATTAATTTTTAGCTTCCTATTGTTTATTTTTAACCCTTCTGTACGATGTATCAAACTGGGTTGGAATTGACACTGAAGTGGTTAAGTCAATTGGGGATTGAATGTGATTTCAGAATATCATTGTGTTGATTGTATCGGGCGTTGCAGAGTCGCAGTCGAAAGACGTCAAGCTGCTACGCTGGGACTGCCAAGAACAACTTCAAAATAAAAGCATTCAAAGGCACTCATGTCCATATATTATTCGGTGAAATGAGGTTTATTTTGAAGGCGTAATTAACCAGTCAATTTTAAAACATCCTGTATGTGATATACTAAAGAGATACGACAGTTGGGCATCTCCAAAGCTAGACAGGAAAGATATAAACCATCACGCGACTTATCACATAATTATTACACCATAACACCTTCCTCTATGATGTAAAACACATGGTTATTTTATGAATTGAATTCTATGGCAGTCAATGATAGAGAGTACAACTTTGCAGAACGAACCCAATGATTTATTCCTGTGAAAACGCAGAGAACATTTATGAGCAAATTAAAAGTTGAGATGGGCCATAGGTAGCCGTCGAGACCTCGCCGCAACTTGGCCGAGAAGAATTTTAGTGTCGCAAACATAAATCTGTACAAGCGCGCACACATAGGCGGTCGTAAACGAGACCCAAACAGATTTAACCAAAGCGATTATGAAACGAGCCTCACCCTTCATCATCCCTCAACATCACCTCTCTTCTTCCGCCGGAAAACAGCTGATGCTTAATTAAAGACCCGGCTTCCCCTCGCTCATTCCTTCTGACTGGAAAAACCTCCCTCGTGAAAAACCTCCTACGTGAAGTGCGTCGACCTGCCCGTGCTTCCGTCTGTCCACGCGGCTTTGCATCAGCCGCCAACAGTCGGCACCATAAAGACTGCTATTTTAGCATCTCTGCAGCTTGAGCACACCACTGTAAATCTCTTCACATTGCTCCCATCCCTTTTTGTTCCCACAATGCAGTGCGCAGATATACAGCGCTCTAACACCCACCCTCCCCTCCACTGCTGAATCTCCCCCCATAGTGTTGCTTCAATGCAATTCTCCACGTTGAGAGGTTGAGATAGAAGTACCGAAGATTACATCAGCTACTAGTCGTTTTTTTTTAAATATTCGTGCTCAGGTTTGAGTCATTCACCAGCTGTAGTTTAGTCTGAGATAGATGTCTTCCTTTTTTTCTAACTACGGTACTTTCTATTACCGTGTATAAGGCGCACCAACGCTTTAGCAACATCGTTAAAAACTACCGCAAAGCAGAATAAACGTAACCTTCCTTAACTTTATATTTTCTTGTGTTCATACCTGTAAATTACATATTTGTTGCATGATGTGTGTTTCAGATTTGCCACGTTGTGAGTGGTCATTGAACGGCAACGAACCCTAACCCTAACCCCTCATGCGCTCGAAGCAGTTGTTTTTCGTTTTCATTGTGACGCGGCTTGAGTTCATGTTACCGTAAATAAAAGTTGCGCAGTATCCGTGTTTCACCAAGTCTATGATTGTGTGTACATGTCAAAGGATCTCAATTAATAAACAAGTCAAATGGAATACTTTCCGTGTTCTCAACGCCGGAGCAATCGGCTGAATACCTTAACACTCTTAATTGAATCAGCTGGAGACATCATAACCTCTCGGTCTTAGTAATATTCCTATGTGTGAACAAGGATGGACTCCGACATTGGTTCAGTCTGCTCACTTCTTTTATTACAATTAAAGACGTGACAACATCAGCTAACACGACCTACTGTCGGCTGCAACAGGCACTTGCTGCTAACAGCCAACTGACATACTTTTGGCCTTCAATTTGGGGAAAATAAATGTGTCTTATATTTGGGGAATTACGGTATATGAAACTGCCGTCAATCATAGATTAAACAGAAAGTCAATCCGAAAATGTTCTTTGCGATGATATGTATTCTGCAACGCCACTAGTGTAAATACAGTTTTCTGATTAGATATTGTATTTGTGGACTATGAATTCAGCGGCAAAATTCTCTTGATTTTTGATCAATCTTAGGGGAGGGTCAGTCAGACACTTACTGCCAATTAAAAATGGCATCACAGCTGCTCAAAGCTAAGCTTGCAAATGTCACATGACTAAACTCAGAAAACAGGTGAGCCATGGCCTAAAAACAACTATGATGTCATTTTCAGTCAACAGTAATTGACAAAATGGCCGCCCAATGAGCTTGAGTGGATTTTGCTCCTTAATTCAGATGCCACAAACGTTATATTAATTAGCGTGCTTTGTTTAGACTAGTGGGGGCTCGTTAACATATTATTGAAGAGAAATGTTTTCCCCTTTCCTTGTCACTCATATTAAGTAAGACAATAACAATAATCAAAATAATGCAGGAAAAAAAAAACGGATTAGACCAGCCGTTAAAAACAGCGAATCCAGCATCATGAAATATTTTTAATCTTTTCATCCGTGTGAATGTCCAACATTTGCTAATTTGAACAAGAGTGAGTCATTTCAAATTTGAATGCACAGATTTATCCACAAATTTCAGGCAGCGCCATTAAAATCAAGTCAAGATTAATCACGCCGTACTTTCTTCAACAAGTCTTAATCAAGCCGTAATGTTATGCATTAGCATGCCTTGTTTTTACCTTTTTAAATTCATGAATATGTCATAATTTGTTTCCAGAGCTTCCACATTCAGTCCTTCTATTTCTACGCATAGCAACCATTTCAGAATGTTGGTCCGATAATATTTATCACTGTTTACGACTGAAAGAGAAATAAATTGTTTCCCATTGTGCATATATACACAAAGAAGAAAGCAGAAGAAACAGAGAAAGCACATAAAACAATTAGATGGCATAATTACTTTGCTTGCATTTTATAACTAGCCAAATATTGGGCTCTTGAAGGAATAGCAAATCAAATCTAGGATGGGAAAGGATGAGGAGGAAGTAAACCTCAGAGGGAATCAACTCAGCAGTTAGTTAATCCGCGAGTGGTCTAATCATGTCGCGCTTCATTAACAGCGCAGCCCCAAAGACTATCCACTTCTACTCCAAAACCACATAATCCTGGACGAGCTGAGATGGATTTCCCATAGGGGCGTATAATCAGACTGTTCATCTGTGTTCAATCTGATAACTACATGAATATTCCTGAAGTTAGATGATTCGGAATTTCTACAAAAAGCCCTGATGGAAACTTGCACGAATCAATTCAAAAGTCAAGATGTCTGCAGATCACAAGGCATCAGATTAGTGACCTGTGGAAGTGGCGGAGTAGTCAACGTGGAGTAAATATTTCTGTCTGGCTAACTAGTTTGAACATACTTGCCATGTATATTGACTTTTTGTACATAGCCCATAGAATCAGAGAGATAAATGTTAAATAGGTGAAACCTCAATGTTTATTTAGTTCTTTTTCAAACGTAATATATGCTCACAGCTAAATATAAATACACAAATGAAGAAAGAAATAAACAATTCAATAGCTTTTTTTATTTTTATTTTTTACTTGGATGTGTTAAGGTTTTTAGTTGTTATTTTTGTGCAATAGGACTGGGTAATAAATGAGTTGAGGAATTTGTCATTTTAAAAACTAAATGGTGAAATCAAGCAGTTTATTGTCATTAATTTTGGCATCTAAGGCCGTATATGTCCACTTACAGCTGTTTTTAACGGTAAAAATGGAATATTTTGTTGACCATGACCTATTTTAGAACCAACCATTTGTCGACACTCTTTTAGCCTAACACTTGAAAATATCGAAACACATATATAATGAATAAGTACCTGTTATTTAAAATATCAGTATGATAACTACCTTATTTTTCATTCACTTTTGAAAAATGCATTTTTCCACTTGGTGTCTACTGAAAATGACATCAAATGGTAAAAGCTCAGGTAAAGACGACCATGGCTCAGCCTGTGAACGTCACATGACCAACAGGTGAGCCATGATTGGTCATTAACTGAGCACTGGTGGAGTCATTTTCAGTAAAGTTGAAAAAGCTATGAGTAGCTATCTTTTGCACTAGCTAGGAATATTTTTTTTTTTTGGACTTTAACCCTTGTTTTGACCCATTTTGACCATTTTTGGGACATTTTTTCCCCACATCGTTCTCGTAGTATTTTAAAATCAGACCTTCAACACAATGTTTGTCGAGTTTGTTTCTTTGACTAAACTGAGTAAAATCATAATCATCTGGAAAGATTGAAAAAAATTGAGATATGACCAAGCCCTATTGCACACAGCAGCATGTTTTTAAATGGATCTGACACACACATGCACACACACACCTTCACACAATTACGCACATATGCTCCCATTTTGAGTGGTTATCTTTCCGCAGATTAGCAGCATTGCTGACAAAACACATTATACGAGTGTGTTCTGATTGCAATATCTGTCAAAATTCAACATTGATCCCCGACATCAAAGCATCTCAGCTGAGAACGGGGGTGGGAAGCAGTGTGTATGGGGCAAAGTTCAGCACGACTCTATAATCCAATTTGTCATTAATTAGCCTGCAGTCACAAAACGATATGCAGGGGACACGGGGTGAATGGAGGAAGATCGAATGGAAGAGCCAAAGCAACACAATGGAGGGAGGGGGGCTCAGTGCCACAATTGTGACTGCCATCCTCTATCATTAGCGCTCACTTTTCCCACTCGCCGCCAGCAAAACCGCAGAAGACTAATGAAACTGATGTCAAGCATCGGTGCGAATAGAAATGTAATGAAGTGCTGGCAGTGAAACAGGACGGTGCTCTGGTTGCAAAACATACACCTTTGGCGCCAGGCACAAGGGTTAAAGAGAGAAAATTTCATTTGACTGATTTTTTTTTTTTTTTTGTAAACCATCGGTGTCAATTCCGACCGAGGATCCGCCAAGGATCTAGATATATCTAACAAAAAGCATTTAAAAAAAAATATATATCTATATATCTATATATCTATATCTATATCTATATATATATATATATATATATATATATATATATATATATATATATATATATATATATATATATATATAAATATCTATATATCTATATATATATATATATCTATATATATATATATATATATATATATATATATATATATATATATATATATATATATATATATATATATATATATTATTATTTATTTTTTTTTTTGGTCATATTGGTGCATATTGATATCAGCCTTTTTTCTTAATCTTCCGGCACTCCTCTGACCTTGTCTGGAATGGAGCCTTGCACCAGCACTGTCCCGCCCATTGCAGAATATGATTGGTCAGCCGTGCCAAGAGCCAGAGCCAATCAATAGTAAAAGCCATATATGGCCGTCGACACACACATGCACACTTTGCCCGAAAACACACCAGAAGCAGATCATGTTTCAAAATTAGGTCTGTTTAAAGAGAATACCGAATTTTACCTTGTGTATTAAATGCACAATGTACATAAAGTTGCATTGGTTTTCCATGGTATCTCATTCAAAAACATATTCCATCGAGGAATAACAAATGGAAAAGTTCCAAAAGGCCAAAACATGCTTGCCGCAAAAGGCCATACATGCTGGAAGGTGTCCAGTGCCTGTTAATAAACATCTGTCCTGTTTGTATGATAAATGCTTTTCTTCAAGGGCACCTCAGCACATTTTAATGGCTCCTCACACATGAATAGCATCCCGCAGTTGTTCCCTCATTCATTCGGCCAAGCCGAGACACGTGAATTTGATGATATTAGCACTCTAAATGGAAATAAGGCTCTCGTTTGATCAATACAAGAATGTCCATGTCAACGTTTTATGTATAACACATGTCCAGGTTCCCTGTAGCTCGCTCAGCTTGACACAAAGCAGATAACATCTTTTAACTTGGGTGTCAATAGAACGCAAGCATAGATTTGATTTTTTTTCTCACTTATGTACCCATATCATGGAAATTTCATGTTTCAATGTTATTTCCTCATCATAAACACCCAGAAAGTGTTCTTTTCCTTCATTGATACACTTATAAGAATTACTTGCTAATTCTGCACTCTCAGCACCGTTCCCGCCACAATTGCTTGTGGGAGGCTCTATGATGATAATACACCGCCACTGTACCGCCTGTGCGAGAGTAAATACACACCCGCATCATCTGAGGAAAAGTTCACGTCTTTTAGTTGGACTTCATATTTTAGTTAGAAAGTTTTGCTGTAGAAAATTTCCAAGTTGTGAAAATGTGTGTTTAGGACCACAAAGCCAGACAATCAAACTGCGAAACTGTTGTTATAAATTGCGGTTTCCGGGGGTGACCGAATTGATCAGAAGAACGGGTGTGGCTGTGTGAAGTCCCTTGCCACGTGTTTTGCTTTGTTGGCTCTCCAGTTTATTTCAATGCCAGTAAAATGCCTTTTTTGGGCTTCTTTGTTCATGCTTCTGGGGTAGGCTACAGCACCCCTTGACCTTCGTGAGGATAACTGGTCAAGATGACAGATGGATGGGCATTTTGTGGGCGGCCGTCATTCAAACTACGCCATGAAGGGGACGCGGCAGCCACACTGTGAGAGGTGTGGTTTGAGTCAATAAGACATTTCACTTCCCTGGTTAGACATGTCGGTACTAAAAAAAACTCATATTTATTAAATAATTAAATCGACAATGTGCAAAATGAGAATAATTTTGCATATATTTAAGGATGGAAACATAAAAAAATGATAACATGGCCCTTTTGATTTTAGTTATGAAGGGGAACTTGCATGTAAATATAGTAAATTCTAAAGGGTGGCTATCAAAGCCTGCTCAGATGCCTTGACCTATACATACAACCGATGTTTTTTTTTCTCTCCATGAAATTGCAGTAGTGTATTCCCAACACTTTTATTCTTTTCATTTTCCGGCTTTTGTCTTAGCTGCGCAGTTTACATTTTCAGATGACAGATTTTTAGCTATGTCATCTAACCTAATCTCATCTACCCCAAGGCCTTCAGGATGTGTGGCGCTGGCCAATGTAACTTAAAATATATTTGCTACGGCATTGTGTCTTTAATCAAGCAGATTTTTATATCTGCCTCAGAGGGCCAGATGCTGTAGCAGAAGTGAAAAAAGTCAACATTTTTCCATCTTTTTTGTCTGTGTGCGTCATTTTATAGAAACATTGGCTCGGAAATGCTCCGGGTGATGTCTGCACTTTTATATTATAAGATTTCTATTATTGTAAGAAAGTGTTTCGACTGAAAGCCCAGGTGCTGAAAGCACAAGTTATTTGCAGCTGATAACTTCTATTGTAACTCCATTTTGAAATTATTGTTCTCAGGTATGGTCAAATTAACTCATTCAATCCCAAAGACAGATTTTTACGTTTTAAGAGTGAAGGCATTCAATTCCTGGTAGTTCTTTCCACATTTTTGAATGTATGATACTTCAGTAAATTGATTACTTTGATACTTAATTACCTAAAGTAAACAACTAATTTGGTACTCAATTACATACAGTAATCAATTATTTTAGCACTTAATTTCACGAAGTAATCGAACCCTAACCCTAACCCTAAGATAATCGATTAATTTAGTACTTACTACCCAAAGTAATGGCTCTTTTTTTGCGTGTTTAATTACATAATTATATCTTTTAATACTTAATTCATTTTGTACTAAACAAAATCTGCTTTAGCTTTGCACTCTAAATAAGTTCCTGTGTGAATGTCTGGACTCTTAAAGAAAAAACAAACAAACAAAAGAAAATTTAAAAATACATTTTCGTGGTTTAATGGGGTTAATATTATTTTCAAATAATCCATTTTAAATAAATCAGGCCTCTATCCACTTTACAGATATCAAGTTAAACTAGAGAAATCAAATGCAAGCTTTACAATTCAGGATTTTTAGACATCTTGCAGCGTTTCAATCGGGAAGGCCCGAGACAAAGTGAACGTCTCCAAAGATTCATTATCTGAGTGTTCAAAGAGAGTGGTGCAGTTCAAGCAAGACTCGGAGTATCGTGATGTCAAGTAAAAAGTCATTTCAAGCGGTTTTGTGGTCAAGTGTGGCACTCCAGAGCGTAACACGATAGCCCATTACATACTGTACAATATGTGCGTATGCACACACATGTGTATGACAAACAAGCGCACACGCTTAGAATTGGCCACACCTCGCGCACTGCGCATCTCAACAGGCTCCCCAAGGATCCATATGCAGCTGCATCTCCAGACACGTATACAGCATTTACGTTAATAGACCTGTCTATCAAAGTGCTGCTTCTTGGCTCAGGAAGACAAGCGGGCAAAGAAAAGTAGAGACAATTGATTGAAAGACAAGGACGAGTCCAGTGCTGGTATTACGTCTCGTTTGATCAAGAATGATTTCACTTATTTGGATTATTTTAAATCATCCTACACAATTAATAATAAATATAATGGCTGCCACGATTAATTAAGCTGATCCTCGGCTACTCTACATGTCAAATCATGCGCTTTGTCATCCTACCACAAGGGGGCAATGTTTCCAACATGTTTTTATGACAAAAGTCACTGCTTTTCTCACCCTAATTATTACCCTCATAAATGATATATTAGGGCCTAATATATCATTTACCAGTGTGAATTGGCATTGAGTTTCTCAACTAATTCCTAATAAATACCATGATAGCAGTCAGTTGATTTAGCACAAAATTGGAATGAATTATGTTTGAAATGACCAAAAATATCATTTTTTTTCAGCAGATTGATTAAAATTAGCTTAAAAGTAAATAATGTGCTTAGATTTATGTAGGCTTCATTTTTTTCATTGGTTTGCACTCGGCAAGTACCGTATTTTCTGCACTATAAGGCGCACATAAAAGCCTTAATTTAAAAAAAAGCTGATGGTGCGCCTTATAATCAGGTGCGCCTTATATACGGCTCAATATTGAGATTGGGATTTGTCGATGGGGAATGAAGTGATAAAGTAAGCTTGACCTGTTTCTTTTGTGTGTTTACAGTTGAACAATTTTGGTCACATTGACATTGAGTTATGCTATTGAGAGTTTTGAGTCATTATTTGAGTTATTATTGTTATTACTTTGAGTATTACTATATTGTGATTGAAAAAGTTTTTAAATATGTCATTAATTGAGGGTGCGCCTTATAATCCGGTGCGCCTTGTATATGGAAATAGTTTTAAAATACGTTATTATTTGGGGGTGCGCCTTATAGTGCGGAAACTGCAGTAAGTTAGCTGTGTTGCCCTGTGTGCCAAGTTTTTGCTATGTCTTAGGTGAATTTGTCTGAATAATTTACTTTATTTTACTTGATTATTATTATTTGTAAGTATCAAGCCTTGAAGCCTTGTTTATATACTGCAGGTTTAAAAAAAAGGGCAATAAATAAAGGCAAGGACCAAACATGATGAATATTCGTGATGAATAATCGTGATTTCAATATTGACCAGAATAATTGTGCAGAAAAATTGGACATAATCATGTGGCCCACCATCAAATATAAAGAAAATTTGTTTTCCAAACTATTTTACTGCTCTCACCTAAATCCTAAAAAAATATATCCACCAGAGGCCACATTACCCAGTCTTACTGTATACAATCTACTGTACAATGGAGGGTGCATGATTGCATGCTCCCTATTTGGACATTGAGTGGAGGCTCTTTTACAGAATGACTCCAGTGAGAGAACAGTTCGTGTTACGCCCCAAAGACTAATGCACTGATCGATATTCCACACACTGGAAGGACGTTCCTGGAACTTTTCCTATCACGTGGAAAATATATTAGCTACTAATAACAAAACCACACATGCGTATTAGTAAAGCTTCCATAATTTCCTGCGAGAACAAAGACACACGAGAACCGTAGCGTATTCCATAGCGTTCCTTCACCAATTAGTGAAATAACGAGTCACAGAAGTGGATTTTGCGAGTCGTTTTGTGTTAATCACACATTGAAACGTGGGAGCTACACTGGGATGTTTGTGAACCTCACTGGCTCACACACGTTCTGAAATAATAGCTGAAATAATAGCAAGGCAGAGTGCAATCGATGAAGCATAATTGGCGCCTCGCAGGTGCTGCACTCTCCAGCTGTGCGCACAACACTCTCTCCATCTTTCCCGTGCCTCCGAAGCGAGCAGCAGGAGTCACTGACACAATTACACACAACATCTCATATGGCTGTGTGTGCACCTTCACTATCTTGCAGAACACTGAATGTCAAATCTGCAATCATGAGCAATCTATTGGGGAGCAAAACACTCAAGTTAGCGCATTTGCACAAACACAATTTGAGAAATCAGATCAAATGTTTCATTGAAGACTCTAACGAAATTGTGCACTAGTAAAAATTATTAATTGCTTGTATGTGCCCTATGTCAGTGGTTCTCAAACATTTTTGGGTCAGGGACCCCTTTTAGAAAGAACATTTTCCAAGGACCCCCATTGCAAATGTTTGTGGAAGCAAAACAAAACAAAATAAATCAAATGAGCCAAACATAAATGCCCTGTTTGTTCAGCGACATATTTAATTCGATAATAAGTATACGTATTTATTAATGTTCAGCTATAATAAAGTTTAGAAAATAAAAATTGCAAATTGCACGCCTCCTTACAACAAACCCAGTCAATTTCGACAAAAAAGATTCCTCTCAATAATTTAGTCAAAAAACCATTAGCTTTGCTGGCTTCACTGCCTTTTTAGCAAGTATTTATAGACACAAAACACATTTAAAAATGATTACATTTTCTAAAATGTATTAAACTGGTTGAATTGGTTGCTTTATTAGTCATGAATATTTTCACAATTTAATATAAAATGAATGAAATGAACACAAATATATTGTTTGTATTAATAACTCAATATTTTCTCCTTCCAAGATGTTACAATGGGTTCTACTGTATCTGCGTAGATAGACAGATGGCACACTATCAATGTAATATCAACAGCGGCCAGAGGCGGCGCTAAAAAACAGACTTGGCCAAACAAGGCACAAAACTGTAACGGTTAAAAGACGAACTAAATCAATTCCGAAATACCCAAATTATTTCATGGACGCCCTGTCGTCAGGCCACGCCAATTTGAGAACCACTGCCCTATGTGACTGGCGACCATTTCAGCGTGTACGCCGTATTGTAGCTGGGATAGGCTCCAGCTTACCCGTGTACAAAAAATGGATGCACATGACCATTAAATCATCAAAATATAATCTCCAAACAAACACATACACACAAGGGTTTTTTTTCCATCATAGTGGGGACAACTCCTTGACATGATTTATTTTCTAGTCCCTAACTTTAACCATTATAACAGCTTGTCTAACACTTACCCTAATCCCAACCAAAACCCAATTTAAATCCATACCATAAAAGCAAGTGTTGAGCCTCAAAAAGGTCTGAACTTGTGGGGTCCACCAAAAAGGTCCTCACAAGTGCAAGAAATCCCCAAAAAGAGGGTAAAACACGCACACATGCACACACATACACATTTTCCACTGAACAACCTCAACTGGTTCAATGGTATTGATCAGGATCGCACCGTACTATTTCCTAATTAAAATCTGTCTCAGCACTTTGAAACAAAGTCAGTTGGATTGCAGACTCCCTGCCAATTGCATGAACAACTAATCAGTGGGAGAAGTGGACATGCAAACTGTGAATAGACAAATGGATAAGACGGCACCAAAAAGCTCATTGAGCCAACTTAAAAAAAAAAAAACACCCAAAAAAATAGAAAAATCATTAGTTCTTATCTTGATCATGTTTTATAGTGCAGCCCAGTATGTTTTAAACATAATAATGTATTATAGCCGAGGGTTAAACTCCTTAGCTGGCTTTGTTTTCGTGTTACACTTATATTACTGCGTTGTGTTTCAATTGCAGTGTAACTGTAGAACCAAGGACACGGTGGTAACTTTAAGTTTAAATAATAAAACCCCAAAAAGAATTAGTATGAGTACAGACAGAGGTAGACAAGTGCCTGACGAATGACAGAACAGAAAAACACGCAAATGTCGCCCTCCGGTGGTGGCGGAAGGTACGGCGAAAATACGGTTACAATTCGGACACTGACGTAAAAGGGGCGGGGCTCTGATGAACGTCGGACCAGTAAAAAAACTTGTAAGTTGCCCAACTCTAGCTCCGAGCGCCCTTAGGTGCTGGCTAGCCTTGAATCATCTCTTGGTCGTCTGTCTGCTTATTTCCCCAAATTATGTGCCGTGTTCCTGTGCTCAGGAACTAATTATTTCATTCCCCTTGGTGGCTACCGCTTTGTTTTTGTTTGTTCAAATGGAAAAGGACGTTATTAGCTTAACACCGCAGGTTTCCCGCATCGGTACATCGGCCTCCACCGAAAGCGTGGTTGAAGAAAAAAAAGGCGATAAGACATCTCCCAGCCAGTTGGGTCCTGTTTGCAAAGCTCAGTCAAAACAGGCCGTTATCACACTGGGGCAGCAGTCAGCCAACCTTTGCAAATGTTCCTGCAACTTCTGTTGCTTGTGCTGCTCTCTCCCAGCTTCAGGTCTCCCCTCCGCTGTCATGTGTGATCAAGCCCAAATTGCTACTTTTACCTGTGATGTTGGCAAATGCTTAAACTAGGGCTAGGCCAGGAATTTCTATCGATAAATCCCAGTTTATTTTGTCGTGCGTACCCGCTGGCGTGGCTAATTTACAAGACTTGTTTGCTATATTTTTAACTACCTCGGCTGCGCAAGTAGTGGGGTACTAATAGTGTATGTGTATGCTTTCAATGTAATAGTCAATGCAGGGTCGATTCCAGCGCAATGCTGTACTTGAAATGTTTGCAATAGATAATTGTTTTAAGCGGTTTTGATGAGGTAAACAAAAAGAAGCTTTTTTTTCAATTTCAGCAGACGATAAAATGCGAGACGTTACAGCAGATGTTTACACAGAAAGATAGAATGTTATACGTTTTTTTATTACTTTTTAAAATTGCCTGCTTACAGCAACATCCTCTCTTCAAATGACTTAACATTGCCTGCATTTTTAGCACCAATATATTTAGAGAAAAATGGATGGATGGATGGATGGATGGATATTTTGAACATCCCACAAATTGAATACTTCGGAGGTAATAGCAGTTAAAACGCAAAATCAACACTTCTGTTGCGTCTTCTTTTGTTTCCCTTTGTTTCATTGATTATATTAGTGAACATATAAACATATTGCACATACTTGTACACAGTATACAAACACACACACACACACACACACACACACACACACACACACACACACACATATATATATATATATATATATATATATATATATATATATATATATATATATATATATATATATATATATATATATATATATATATATATATACATACAATCATATTTCTCAAATTTACTTATCACAAACCTTTTAATCAATGTGTAGATCATTTTTATATTTTTAACACAATATTTTTAAGAGTGTTTTTTAGCATAGCCATTGATCGACATCTTTTCAGTTCTATTTCAAAATTATTCCAAAAATTGACACTTTGAACAATTACACCCATTTGCTTTACAGGTGAATTGTCTCCTGGAGGCTAGCAAAAAAAAAAAAAAGTAACAAAAATAAAGAAATAAACTGCAGATAAACCACACTGGACTATGAACCGCTGGGTTCAAAATAGTTGTGCTTGGAGATGCAGTACACAACCATCATGACGCCTCATGGACAGCTTGCGGTATTTTTTCAGTCTTGTAGATGGTGCTCTTGGTTAAATTGTTCACATATATAATTACAAATATTTAATAACATCAACAGTATTTTCTTGTATGCCACTTTAAAAGGATAGTTTGAAAGATTTAGGCCGTTTTTCATTACGGACAGCAGGAGGTGCTGCAGGTGCCACATTTACCATTTTTCGTAGCTATAACAAATATGGCCGCCTCTGAAGAAGTGCCACTCCCCATGGAATATAATTTAATGATAACAAGACCTACGATTATATTAAAAAAATACTCTTGGTCATTAAAAACACATTCATTTGCAAGTTTTTGAAATTCACAATCATTTAATGTATTCCTTTTTAATGAAAAACTAAATTTTACACACTGTCCCTTTAAGTTGTATACTATCCTGAAGCTAAAACATATCTAAATGTTTTAGGTTTTAGTTCTCACACATTTTCACATATCGTGGGCAATTAAAACGTTTCAATTTATTTGTCACTTTTGCGTTTTAGTTTTGTCATGGTGGAACCGCAGCCTGGCTGAAACCCTCGTCGCCATCCTCCCATCTGCAGCCGTGTGAGTGCCAGCAGAAGGCATTCATCATTTAAATCGCCTCATTAGGAATTCCCGCGCTTGAACTACTGGGCTCGCAGCTGCATCCACTCGGTGTTGAAGTCAAGTTTGTGTGTCCGTCCGTGTACATGTGTAACTACACATGACATGCATGTTTTTTTTTCCCACTTTTCTGTGCTTGAGTGTGCAACCAGGTTTGTCTGTCACAAAGCACGCACGTGTCACATTTGCATCACAAGAAGTTGTATGAAGGCATCTCGTGGAGCTTTCGTTCTAATATGTCTCCATTTGCATCACAAAATGTCATTAAGGCTTGTATGTACTATGTTAGCTTTGACATTGAACGGCATCTAGGAATGCATGTCGCAATTTATCATGAAGCCCTTTTTTTTGTCTGGTTCAGTGGTTCTCAAATGAGGTATGGCAACCCCTGGGGGAACTTGAAGGAATTCCAGGAGGGTACTTGGGATTTTAAATGAAATAAACGTGCAAAAATCCTTAACAATAATTATTGAATTCATTAATTGCTACATAAAGCACATTTTATGGTCAGTAGATTATACAATTTCAGGATTGTAAAAATTCAGATTCTCACGCATTCTAGAATGGTGTGACACAACTTGTCACGTGCCACCTCTCGTTACCTGTCAAGGTAATGGTTTCTTTTTTGTGAACAGGTCTCACCTATGATAAAACAAAAGACATTTTAAGTAGAATATTTTTCTGTGGGCAACAATTTATTTGTAATTATTTATTTTTGAGAAGAAGTCTGACAATTTGTTTTTTTTTGTAGACATATATTTGTTAGTAATTAATGATTTATTTCCTTTTCTCTAATCCCCAAAGAGAACACTTTATGTTAAATATTTTTCTGTGGACAAATATTTTTTATTATTTCTTTTTGAGAAAAGGTCTGAGACTTTATCTTGATTATTTTTTTATGGACAAATATTTATTTGTAATTAATTATTTATTTTTGTCAACGGATCTCTACAGTAATCCCAAAAGAGGATGCTTTTTGTTTATTATTTTTCTGTGGACAAATATGTATTTATAATTATTTCTTCATGAGAACAGGTCTGACACTGGTCTAGTATATAAATTGAATTCCTTCTGTGAAATCTGTCATATTTAACAGATTATAACGAGTACTTTTCTCAACACGACTGCTTATAATTTTTGCGCTCCGCTCCTGCGTTGTTTTTGTTAATAAATAAATAAATAAATAAAAGGAATTAACTACGTGCAGGACGTTGATTCTGGATCCTACTTCACCACGACATTGTCCTGCTAGGCTAAAGGAACTTCAGAACCCTCGTCTCGCTCATCTTCTCCCCATCTTCACGCCCCGCCCCTCCACCTTCCATCTCATCCTACTTTCCCAGAATAGACCTGATCTTCTCCGAACAGGAGGAAAGATAAATCCTCCTCCCCCATTTCTGGCACGCAGCTCACAGGGTAGTTTGAAGAAAAAAAATGCAGTGAAGGTGCGAGGAAGGGCGCGAAGATAAGTGGAAGGAAGAGGAGTAGAAAGATCATGATAAAGAGTCATCAGGGCGCCCTTATACTTGAGGGAAGGGGAGCAGAGAGGCCAATAAGTGTTAATGTAGTGCCCTCTATAGGTTACAGTCAATGTATCCCCCATTCATTGCCTGAAGATACAATGTTTGGACGTTTTGACGAATGATCAACGCAGTGTAGTGCCATAAAGTAGAAATCCCCTGAGGTCACACAATTTGGAATTTGACCAAGATTTACAGACAGTAGACGAGTTCAGCGAGCAGCATTTCCACCTGATAATAAACAACTCGTTTGGATTCAAGAAATAGACGATTGGGATTGTGATTCTCAAAGCATCTATCTAAGACAACGTGATTTCTGGATTGTTTGCTCCCATCCTAATAAAGAGACGCGCTAAAGAATTGTGATGGATAAATACAGTGGACCCCCGGTTTACGACGTCCCTGCCTTACAATTTGTTCACCTTACGACGTGGACGGTGACATTGTTTTGTCCCCTCTTTACACCATTTCTTTCGCCTTACACATCCAACATGGCGGTCAGTGTGTTTGCATGAACGCCATGTTGGATGTGTCCGCCCTCATAGTTTATACGCGCTTCACTGCTTTCGTCACTACAATGCTGGCCTGCTGTTGGTCGGCGTCACAATTCAAAATGGCGGCATTTTAAAGCTTTGTTCTCGTTTGAACTTTCAAAAAAAATTTTTATTTATTGTGCATTTTACTGCTTGATTCAAACTTGAATTGGTTAGCCATGGGTCCCAAGATTGCTAGTGATCTTAAATAGACAAGTAAGAAGATGATTTATATGGAGACGAAGCTGGAGATAATCAAGAATAACGAAGAAGGCTAAAGTAGCCTAGCCTAGGCTAGCCATAACAAGCTCGTCACATGACTCAAAGATAAATAAATCCTTTAAATATTTTTTTATTTATGATGTTATTTAATTGTATACATGTATACTTTATACACGTAGCACTTACTATACTATTTTGATACCAATTTTTAATATGTACTGGCTTTCTTTGATTTTCATCAACGTTGAGATTAAAAGAAGTAGAAAGACGTGAAGGTAAAGTAATAAATGTGAATGTGAAACATGAAGAATGAGAACGCAGAAGGGAACAATAAGAAAATGAATCAATGATTTACCCACAATGCCATTTGCATTGAAGTAGCACTGGAGTTGTTCATTCCCAGCACATTATGTGAAAGGTAATTGCATGCTTGGGAAATAACTAACTTGTCACCTGCGGCCATGACTAATAGACAACGTGAGCAGACTACTTTGTCCAATGTAAATTAGCACAAGTTCACTTTTGTTTGATGGTGAGTTATTAAAATCATCAGTGTTGTTGGTGACTGTTTTAATTAGATTTGTTCTGTGTTCCCTGTCAGGTTTTTGTCTCCACCTTTTCTTGTCAACCAAAAGCCACTCAGTGAGGGGGTGGGCCAATGTTTTTTCAAATGAAATAATTCATGTTATTTTATGATATGAATTTAGGCAGTGCAGTGAAAGAGTGGCCAGCACATCTGCCTCACAGTTCAGAGGTTGCGGGTTAAATCCCCGCCCTGGCCTCCCTGTGTGGAGTTTGCATGCTCTCCCCATGCCTGAGTGGGTTTTCTCTGGTTCAACAGTTTCCTCCAAGTTCAGAGGTTGCGGGTTAAATCCCGACCCCGGCCTTCCTGTGTGGAGTTTGCATGCTCTCCCCATGCCTGAGTGGGTTTTCTCTGGTTCACCAGTTTCCTCCAAGTTCAGAGGTTGCGGGTTAAATCCCGACCCTGGCCTTCTTGTGTGGAGTTTGCATGCTCTCCCCATGCCTGAGTGGGTTTTCTCTGGTTCAACAGTTTCCTCCAAGTTCAGAGGTTGAGGGTTAAATCCCGACCCTGGCCTTCTTGTGTGGAGTTTGCATGCTCTCCCCATGCCTGAGTGGGTTTTCTCTGGGTTCACCAGTTTCTTCCAACATTCTAAAACCACACATGGTAAGTTTATTGAGCAAAAGTAAAATTTGTCATCAAATAAATTCCATTTGCAAGCATTTCGAAATGAAAGCATTGTGCCGTTTTGCATCTTGACTGTTTTGAGATAATCTATAGTAATTTTTAGCCTCATCATTTTTTTTTTTTTGTGAAATGTGTCTAGATCAATGGCCCAAATGGGCTCAAAATTGACACCAAGGGGTTAAGGAAGCCTATTTCTCTTCCAGCGCAAAAAGCAACATCCACCAAGGCATTCTTGGATGATTTTGGTGTGCAAAACTTTGCGCGGGACCCTTCACTCACCCCTATCAAACATGCGCCGAGGATCCAACGATAAACTGTTGGCGTCGAAAAAAGAAAAATAGTTCTAAAATGAACTCATACGTTTAAGCATAAAATGTGTTTGACAGGCAGTGAAAGCTCAATCTGCAGATTTCTTTGCAGAAACCAATTAATGCCTTCTTTTCTCTGCCCTCTTTCACGCGTAGCACACACACGAGAAGACACACATTTCTATCGGCAGCCATGTGTGCACACTGAGTCTAAAATTAGCATGCAGTGTGTTGAACAACAAACAGGCTGCAGGGGAGAAGACGTGCTGGCAAAAAGAGTCTGATGACAAACGGCAGCGAGCGAGAGAGACAGAGACGAGTGACTGCAGTTGTGAGAAACAACTGATACCATCATTATCTTTATCATTTCTTCATACATGCAAATCCGTATTTAGTTTAGGAGTTCTGTGTCCATTTAGCATCGTTTTAGAGCATTAGCAAACTTATTTCAATCCTACTTTTAGATTTGCTGTATTTTATTCAAAAATTACATTAGAAATGATATATACCGGTAATTACATTTTCCTTGGTTTTCGCCTTTTTTTTTAGGTATTTTTGTCAGAAGGTGCCATTGGATAATTAGCTTAACTTTCTTTCGTTGCCTCCATTAAGTGGCCGAACAGTACATACACAGCAGCATACACATTTTTTAAATAGCTTTAACCTTAAACTGATATTTCACTAAGATAGCACAAGATGGTGCCAAAATAATGTTGAATTACCTTTTACAGTAATTTTAGGGTCATTTCCATACACGTCATTATTTCAGTATTCTTGGCAAGGGATCGCACACTCCTGGTGGTGTGATAACTAAGTGGTGGTGCTGTGTTGAAATGTGACATGTTGTCACCATCTGGGTGAAATTTCAGCTCCCGGGAGTCTTCTTTCAAGGCTTTCCCATTGATGTGAAATGCCTTTGATGTAAAGATCAAACAATTTAGCAAAATACTGCACAAGGGTTTAATTAACCTATCTCCAAGCCATTTATTCATCAGTGTAATGTAGAAATGTTAGTTTGATATGATATTAAATTGTTTTGGCATCATAGCTTGTGGTCTGTTTACATCGTGGGCTTTTAGGAGCTTTTTAAGGGAAACTGTCAATTACTGAATAGCTGAAGACTGCTAGATAGTTTATCCTTGGCCAAGGATACCTCAAAAAATAATAATATCACATCACAGGTGTGCTGGAGCCTATCCCAGCTGTCTTCGGGCTGAACTGTTTGCCAGCCAATCGAAGGGCACAGAGAGACAAACAACCATTCACATTCCCAAACACACCGAAGGGCAATTTAGAGTGTCCAATATACCTACCATGCAAGTTTTTATGGAGGGTTTGGGGATGTTTTTGTCAATCACACATGCGGGCACAGGGAGAACATGCAAACTCCACAAAGGCCAGAGCCTGAAAGAAAAAACTGACCTCCACATGCAAAGCTGACCTGCTAACTTAACATTTTTCACTGTGCCACCCTTAAGAAAAAATAAATTAATAATAATAGTAATCATAATCATAGCAAAAATATTAACAACAATAATAATATTAATAATAATAATAATAATAACGATAATAACATAATTACAATTTAATCATAAATAATAATATAATTAAAATGCAATCATAAATCATAAAATAATAATAATTAAAATGCAATCATTTAAGAATGCAGGGTTGTTTAGTTGTTAGTGCCCAATGCAAATATTCTGCCTTGGAGGAGATCTGTGCTTTTTCTGGATACGCTTGTTGCTGTAGTTGTCCTAACACCACATGCACAAACTTTCCATTTTCAACCACTTAAGCACTTTGGTTAAAAGCGTGCAGGGTTTTTGCAAGGATGATTTTACTGATGGAATTGTTCTAGTATTCCCCAGCATGACGACGGTTGCTCAAGACACAAGTAAATACAATATCATGAGTTTGCATTAGCACCACAGGCTCCTAATGTGTTTCCCATCTCTGGTACAAATGGCACTTTTCCATTAGCTCCACACCAAGGCGCCCTCACTTGGCATTTCCATTTAACTTTTTCAGGGCCAAACATTTACAACAGAAGCATTTTCAGAACCATCTTGGGGGCGATTCTGCCGCTCCGGCCGTCATGTGAGGCCAAATCGTCATCTGATTAGTGAAGCAAGAAACGCTGTTGCGCATTCCCAAAGTCGTAAGAATACAGCATCTATAATGGTAAATCCAAGGCCTAATTACGAACAAAAATTCAGGTTACGAAACTAGAAAATATTGTTTATACTAACGAGGGAAAATTCAAGGTACGAAAGGCAACATTGTTGGCATATAATATGAGGCACGAGACGCCAGCACTTATGCCAACATGACTGGAATCTAGTAAGTAGTTAATGTCTACTGTATTTGTTAATGTTTGTGATGCATATTTATAGGTTATTTATATGCCGGCTTGCCCGCAAATGAGAATCAAATCCTGACACAGCTAAAATGTTTATACTGTGGTTGCACCTGTTGGGGATGTGGGTGTTCAAGCACCTACACTATTGTCAGTGAAAGGGGTCAACACCCACACATTTCCCGCTGTTAGTTATTCAATGACTATCTTCCGCAGATGAGCATTTTAGCATCTTTCCCAGGTGTCATTTTTCAACACCAAAAAAAAAAAAGAGAAACGCAACTGTATAAGGGCGTGTGGGCGTTTTGAAATTCCTCATTTATATTCAAAAGATCTGCATCACTCACCAAATTTTATCCGTTTCAAGTGATGAGGTGACAATAGCAGTAAGCATCTTTGCTAATAGGGTTCATGCAGTTCAGCCGTGTTTCACAAAGGACTAGTGCTTCTGGAAAACACATTCTGGATATAAAAATAAGCTTAATAACGATGGACAAAATTGTTGCTGTACTTTAAATCCACACTGCGTAATACATTCATGTCTGGCCATTACATGTTGAATTATATTTCTAGGTCAAAACAATCGAATAACAGCAGGCAACCCATGTCACTAATAAATTTCCTGCCGACATAATTAAAACAAGCGTAATCTCTGGCTGATCCTCCTAATTGGCATCACTCTTTGCTAAATGCTATCTGATGTTGTGACATGATAGCTTATGAATGCAAGAAACTCTCATTAGATTATAAGCAGGGCTTTACTCTGCCCAGGATGCTGAAGGCTCTTTTCAAATTTCCTGTAAATACAACTAGTAGAATAAAGCTGGACTTTAGGCCCATCTGATTGATTAGATCATGATCGGCCATCATTTTCTGCAGGATTGCTATATATGTAAATTTGATTTGGAAGCTCTTATTCAATTTATACATATTTTTATATTTTTAACAGTACATTTTTTAAACTGTTTGAGCACAGCCATTGATTTACATTCACCTTCAACAGATACTGTACATGCATTTGCTTTACTGGTAGATTGCTCCCTGGTGGCTAGTAAAAAAAAAAAAAACAACTGCAGATGAGACACATTTGGACTATAAACCGAAAGGCTGAAATCATGAGAAAAAAGTTGCAGTTTATAGTCCAAAATTTACAGTAAATGAAGTCCACTGAAGCCATTTAATATCATCAGGCTCTATCAGGATCTATTACCTTGTGGGCCTTATTGAGATAAATCTATTCCCAAGTGGGCCGGACCAATAAAATCATGGTATATATTTCTATAACTTTAAAACAACACCTTAAAATGTATATTTTTTGATTACTGTCAAAACTAGTAAAAGCTCAACATTACTAACATATCAAGTTTTTCATTTATTAAAACATTCATCTCATTTTTATACTTTGCAAAATCATGTCGCGGGCCAGGTTAAACCCATTTGTGGGTCAGAAGTGGACCATGGGCAGTATGTTTGACACCCCTGGATTAGGCAAACCTTTAACCTTCATAAACGCTGTAAAAACAACAGTATTTTTTGTATTGCTTTTTCCTTGTGTCAATGTTAAAAAGGATAGTTTTAGTACAGTACTAGTAATTTTATTTATGGTCGGTGTGGCGAGTTGGGGGGGGGGGGGGGGGGGGTTCATTTTTTATTTTAATGTATTTTTATTTTTCAAATATTGATGGTGTAGGCTCTTGTTCATACACCCAAATAACAAATAGTCCAGTTGTTGCTTGATACTGACAAAGCACAAACAACCTACCTCAGTGAGGTGCGGGTTGGGGTTGAATCCACATTGGTTGCACACGGTGGCCTTGCACTGGGTGCAGGTGTTGTAGTTGGGCACAGCTGGTGGATTGGCGAGCTCTGTGGTGGTGCACACCGGACACAGTTTGCTCTTTGGCATGGGAGCGATCTGTGGCACCGAATAGGGCGAGGTGGGCGTCATGCCGCGGTCCGGCGACACAGAGGGCGATCTGCCCGTCCTGGAGCCGCCCGAACCGTTGAAGTCGACTTGCAGGTTTCGTCGGGACGCGTGCTGGCCGGGGCTCTGCCCCGCGTGGGCTCCCATTCCGGCGGCAGTCGGACCGTGACTCAGTCCGTGGCCGGAGCCCGGCCCCGTGCCGGACCCCTGACCTGACTGCATGTGACGGGGGGAGGTCGGAGTGTCGTGTGCGGCCAGGCGATAGGGCTCGCCGCTTCTGGAGCCCATTCCGCCTCCGGTGGTCATCCCGCCTCCCATCCCGCCTCCCATCCCGCCTCCCATCCCTCCGCCCATCCCGCCTCCCATTCCTCCGCCCATGCCGCTTCCTATTCCTCCCATTCCTCCCATACCTCCTCCTCCTTGAACTCCTTGTTGCATGCCGGGCTTGGGGCTACCCATCTGACCCATTGGTCCCCTGGAAGAGAAGAAGAAAAAAGAGAAAAGAATTAGACAAAAAAATATTTTTCTACATTGCATCATTGCCCAAGAATCCGCTGGAAGTTTTATTCATTCACAGTTGAAAATGATGTGTTTGTTCATGTGTAAGAGTAGGGAAAAAAAATATTCTTTTCAAATAGTACTTAATAGTAAATAAGCAATTAAGAATGAGGAGAATTGATTGCCTAACCCGGATCCTTACCCTAACCACAACCAAAACCCAATTTGAAGCTAAACCCTAAGTTGCGACTTGTCCGACACATCCTCGTTACTTCTTTCTCTCAAATTATTGCTATCTCATTATAGCTACCAACATCAGCACACCGCAGTTAAAGAATCATATTCAATCGCTAATTAAGGCCGCTAAGAAACGCTCATCAATTACGCTGCTATACTGTTATACGATACCGCAAATGCCTCCCAATAGCTGCTGATGTGAGAATAAGCCATATGGTGCATTCAAATGCACTTGGACATTTCAAGTTCAGTTTTTAATAATGTCATATTACGATGGTTTAAAAAAAATAGTTGCTTTAGGCCCCTGAAAAGAAAGATATGCTCCACAAAAACTGGAAATTGATCTTCAAATTAAATCAAATTCACAAAACAAAATTCAAGCTTGTTTTTTTGTTTTTGATTCTTGTGGATTTAAAAAGACACATGGAGCTGACTTCACTTGTGTCGGCATATTATTCCTTTTGTAACCAGCAATGCTGCTTTCCCATTTTCATTTGAACTCTGGGCTCCAAGATAAGTGACGGGAAAATGAAGCCTCATGAAACACTTGTGATTTTTTTCCGTCCTCTAGATGTAGAGTTCCCATAGAGTGCCATCCTCAGGAACAAAAAATAACATCAAAAGCAATTCCTTTTCCCCATCACTAATTCAAAGGCATTAAATTTCCACCATATCTTTAAAGCAAGCGGTCCTTGAAGCCCCATTTACCATCACATTGACCAAGACTAGCGCAGCAGCTCTGAGTATGACTCGGATTTGAAAGAGTTGCTATTGAACCAAAGATCTTTGAACAAACATGTGTATAAACCTGCGCATTCAGGCAAACATGGTAAGACAACACACAAACGTAATCCCTCCTGGCTATACATGCTTTGTGCGCACAACTGTCTCATGTGCGCATTTAATGGGGTGACTCAACAAGAAACTCAAAGCTTCACCGATTCAAGCGGCGGGGTTGTGGAAGAAGACTGAATAAGAAGCTTAAGAAGATGGAGGAAAAGCATGAAATTCAGTGCACAGCTGGGAAAAAAATAAAAATAAAAATAAATGCTGCGGCAACATGTCCACAAAATCTTATGAGATCCTGTATCAAAAGTTCTGTCGCTACTGTTTTGGCAATGAAGCATCATTGTCCTCGCTGCTCCGAGGATTGAGAAAGCGGCTACAAGTTCGAAGAGAGCAAAGCGTTGTAAACACATGATGCGATCTTTGCTGTCTTGCGTGTGTTTGGAAAATGGGAGAGGAAATGAGCTGGATTTTTATCTGCTTTAGTGGCACTGCAGCTGGGTGAATTGATCTTTTCCATCTCACTTTGCTACATCATCCGATTCCTCTACAAGCCAGTGGTTGCACGGCCGAGGAGGAAATCATCTAGGAATTCATGTCAATCCTGCATGGGTCTTAGATGTATGTGGAACGTTTTTTTTAGTGATGGGAAAATGCACCCTTATGATGTTTATATTTGTTTGTTTCTCTAGATGGCACTTTTGGTTTAAAGATGCAGTGGGAATTTTATGCATTTGAATTGCACTATACACACAAAAAATGCTGTTTTTACAGTAAAATACTAGCAGCGCGGTTGCCACATTTTCGGCAGTTTCTCTAAAAAAAAAAAAATATTATTGATACTGTTGATTTTTTATATATATATCAACAGATAATTTTATATTTACAGTATCAATACAGTTTATTAATGTAAATGGAGAAAATGTGTTACCGTAATTCAGTGCTTCTCAATTATATTTTGCAAAGCCTTCCCCAGGAAAGCATTCCCCTGCCCCCCACTTGTCGCACCAAATATAATTAAAATTCTAACCTATTAAAATTGTATTATTATACTTAAAACTGTATCATTTTTAACTTTAACGAAACAAAAAAGCAAGAAAAGGCTGATACGGCGTATAAAACTGTTAATGATGGGAAAATGAAGCCCCTTGTAATTTTTTAAGGTCCTCTAGATGGTGCTCTTGGTTTGAAATTAAAGACTATTGCTCTCTAGTGATGATTTTTTTTTTAAATCCAGTAATCAGAATCATTCATCGTTCTGAAAAAGTCGTAATTGTTCACAATGGTTTCATTTGTTTTTCATGTCACAAGGAATTTTTTTGCTCTTGTCACAAGCAGATTTTTAACATCTCAAAGGAGCGGCGGAAAAAAAAAAAACATTGTAACTGTTAGAAAACGTTTGGCAACCATTTGGCAACCTCAGGCGACATTTTGCTGGCTATTGGCAACCTTGAACGAATCCTGACAAGATGCTAAGTGCCGCTATGTTTGCAGACATGCGCCAAAGCTCGTCCCTCATTGGAACAGGGGCTAAAGATGTTCTTAAGACTGCCCGAATTGTTCCAAAATGCTCTTAAATGCATTTCATATCCCAGGGCAATGTTGAAAATGTATAACAAAAAAACACTGTAAAGTTCGCAATATTAAATCACTGCTCTAGATTATAATAAACAGTAGAACCAGACGACCTGATTTTTTTTTTTTTTACATTGCGTCTGAATAATAATCATGGAAAAATGAGTTGTAAAGGATGCATGCACATAATGCACAGACATTTATCTAGACCAGGCAGCAATTACATTACCTGGGAAAACAACATTTGTGCATTTGACTGTAGCCTGATGATTTACAACGCAAACAAACAGGCTGACAATTTTGCTAGCCGCTCCCTCACAGAGAATGAATGAGCCCAGACCGGCACGAGCGCGGTGACTCAACCGCCTTGGACCCTGAAATGAAAAGCCATGACGAATGGAGGCAGGTGTGAAAATGATCTCAGTGAAGTGCAGCAGAGTGAGGAGAGGGATGGTCAGAAATAATGATTGTGCTTGGCATGAAACCCCATACTTAAAAACTTACATCCCTCTCATTTTGTCACCACACACACACATATACATACATACATACATACATACATATATATATATATATATATATATATATATATATATATATATATATATATATATATATATATATATATATATATATATATATATATATATATATATATATATATATATATATATATATATACAATCATATTTCTCAAATTTACTTATCACAAACCATACATACATACATACATACATACATACATACATACAATACATACATACATATATATATATATATATATATATATATATATATATATATATATATATATATATATATATATATATATATATATATATATATATATATATATATATAAGTATTGCCTCATGAATCACTTTGATATTTCTATGTTCCTCTAGAGGGCACTGTTGACTTAAAGATGCAGTGGAAATTTAATGCATTTCCATTGCACTAGCCTTTATTTTTAAAACACGAGCACCAGCTACAGGAACGAAAAAAAATAATCAAGTGGCTCGTGAGGCTTCATTTTCACTAAATACAATCACACACACACACACACACACACACACACACATACACACTATATATATATATATATATATATATATATATATATATATATATATAT
The DNA here is from genome assembly GCF_059441005.1 of Hippichthys cyanospilos. Lineage (NCBI taxonomy): Eukaryota > Metazoa > Chordata > Actinopteri > Syngnathiformes > Syngnathidae > Hippichthys > Hippichthys cyanospilos. The sequence continues at coordinate 31,243,258 of NC_142370.1, read as the reverse complement.
ATATATATATATATATATATATACATACACCTATATATATATATATATATATATATATATATATATATATATATATATATATATATATATATATATATATATATATATATATATATACACCGTATTTTCCACACTATAAGGCGCACCTAAAAGCCTTCATTTTTAAAAAAAGCTGATGGTGCACCTGATATATGGATGAATATTGAGATTGGGATTGGTAAATGGGGAATGAAGTGATAAAGTAAGCTTTACCTGTTTCTTTTGTGTGTTTACAGTTGAACAAGGTTGCTTATATTGACATTGAGTTATTATGCTATTGAGAGTTTAGAGTTATTATTTGAGTTATTATTGTTATTACTTTGAGTATTACTATATTGTGATTGAAAACGTTTTAAAATATGTCATTAATTGAGGGTGCGCCTTATAATCTGGTGCGCCTTATATATGGAAAAGGTTTTCAAATATGTCATTGATTGAGGGCGTGCCTTATAATCCGTTGCGCCTTATAACGCGGAAAATACGGTAATCTTTCAAGTAAACAAATCAGTCAGATGTTCACTATTCAATTTCTATTGGAAACTATTGTTTCGATGTACAGGCGTTAGAACAGAAGTGAATTGTCAATCATTTGAACACAATCAGACGAGTCGGCATGGAGCTGCACTCCCTCTCGGAAGTCACTGAAGACAAATCTCTTTCATCCCGTAAACCTTTGAGCACATTCGACAAAATGACCTATTTTTAAAAACTCCTATTTCCCCCCCCAATTTCATACCGACATTCCATTTGCGTTTCTTTGGCGGTGCCAATCCTTCCACTATAAAGTCAGTCCTTAGAGGGAAGTGTCACTCCGCTGTTAAGGGACCAAATCAAAATGCTGGCAAATACCCTTTGTTGTTGTTATTTAGTGCAACTTTGAGCTTTGTGGATTGATTGTGCACTTTTGACTCAAGGAGAAGTTTTTTTTTTTGTTGTTGTTGCATTTTCTTGCAGGGTTATTTTGGTATGCAGGCCACATGTTACTTACCATTAATCAAGTGCATTGTATGACTTCAAGTAAGTGTGTGGTAGTTCCATGGTAGTTCAGAATCCACACTTGACTACCCCATAATGCATTTCATTAATTACATTTATCATATTAGTACCTACAAATTGTACATGCAGTGCATTTGAAAGGTGTAAAACATTTCATGCAACCCAAACAGGATGCGCATTAAAAATACGGGTTTGGTGATAAACGATCAAAGAATGAGTAAAAGCACTGGGCTTCTTTCATATTTATTCATCATTGGCCTTGAAATTGACAGAGTCGGTGATGATCAAATCTAATTATTTATGTGTTTTAATGTTCTAAATCAGCTTTTTAACGTACTGGATTCACGAGCACCCCTTAGGGTACATTAAGGAACTTGAAGGGTTGCATGACATTTTAACAAGGTTTACTCAGGAATCAGTATATCTCATTTCAAGTGTGTTTTTTTCTTTATTACAGTGACAGGAACAGTACAGCTGTCTTTTCAAATTAAGAGTAAATTAATCGGGATGTGAAGCAACTTGCTAAATTGCTAGATGCATATATTAAAAAACACTATGTCTTAAAGAGACAGTGTGTAAGATTTGGATTTTTTGTTTTTACTACGGACAGCAGGAGGTACTGCAGGCGCTGCATTTACCATTGTCCATAGCTATGACAAACATGGCCGCCTCAGGAGAAGTGCCACCCCCCATGTAATATAATTTAATGATAACTAGACCTATGATTATGTTGAAAACATACAGTACTCTTGGTCATTTAGAACACATTGCAAGTTTTTATCATTTACAATCATTTAATGTATTCCTTTTTGATGGAAAACGGTCAAAATCTTACACACTGTCCCTTTAAATCAGTTTACATTTTCAAAGGATGTTCATAGCATTGTTTTAAATTGTATTTTTTCATCCGGAAATGCTTTGCATTGGTTAGTGAATAGAAGAAACAGTATTTCTCAAGATTATCATAGAAAGATGTTGGGAACCGATAATTATGCCACGTGTTTTCAACAAATAATCTTCGAATTGACTTTTTATTCCTCAAGATCTTTTGAAAAAAAAAAAAAACGGACTGAATATAAAAAATGTTTTAGTGATCTATCAATTACTCAGGGCCTTTTTCTTGTGTAAAAGATGTTGAAAACAAGCTATATGGATTTACAATGATTGAATGATTGAGATGGTGAGGTGGCTAGAGGATTTTTTTTTTTTTTATGACCGCTGTTTTTGAGTAAACCGCAGTGAGGGATAAGAGACAGACAGGGCGGTAAATCAGTGTAATGTTGTGGAAAAGCAAATAGATGAGTCTGAAACTCATTTGTCAAAGTGCTTTACGAAACCAAGACGAAAGGTTAATAAGAGTCAACACAACAAGCAGTATCACGGAGACGCTTGCCGCGTAGTTTTCCCGGTTATAACAAAACGTACATGCATGTGAACACGCGGCAAATTCTGGGCGACAACATAATGAGAAAACACGGTGTGACCTTCACAACTGCAGTGAGGGGGAAAAATAGCCAAGCGTGGGGCAATAGCCTCTGAAGCAAACATGGAAGTCACAGGAAGTCAACGCACTTTTCCGTAAACACAATTTCTGAGGTATAGCAGGGAAATAATCACAAGCAATGTAATTGCACTGAAATACCACCTGTCAACATGATAGCACCACGATGTAGTAGAAAATAGTGATGGGCAAACGGAGCCTGATGAATCACTTTTGAAATTTTTTGTTACGCTAGATCGGTGGTACCCCTGAGGGTACTTCAAGGAACTCCGGGGGTTACTCAAGATTTTAACCCTTGTGGCATTATGTTACAAATTATGGATATTTCTTCTTTTTTTTATCATAAAAGAATCAATGAGAAAACAAAACACAAAGGAGCTGAAATTTCCAGCAGATAGTTAAAATACGTAAAATTTCTGACATTTCTATGTGATGGCAGCAGGACGTGCGAGATTCTGTGTACAAAAATAATCATTATCCAAATTTTGGACCATATAAAACCACATTGTAAATACAATTTTTGAGACGCATTTTAATAGGACTTATTACATTAATTTTTCAGCGATTTTTGCAACATTCCATTGAGCGGCGCTCAAACTATGTCAGCAAACGGAAAATTCTTTGTTGACTTGTGTTTCAGCTCAAGACAGTAGGTGGCGGTAGAGACCAGTTAAGGGCTATGTCTTTAAGTGTCATCATCACGTCACAGACTACAAAAACAGACCCTACCATCTTTCAACTTTTTGTGGGTGTTAATAAATTGAACCTGCATATGTATGGATAGAATGGATGCCACTGAACAATTTGAGTGGTTGAAGGAAAAAAGTATTCATATACAGTATAAATGTACTTATTACGCCTTTAAAAGCAAACTCGGGTCCCTGAATTGTGAGGCGTATGTGCTAAATACTGTGCTACCGAGCCGCCAGTAGTAGCCGCAGTAATTTGCCCATTTTGGGGTCATTTTCTTCCACATGATTATCGGAGTATTTTAGCCAAGGGATGGCACACACCCCTGGTCGTGTGATAACTAAGTTCTCATGCCATGTTGAACTTTGACCTGTTGTCACCATCCGGGTGAAATTTCAGCTCCCTAATGCTTTTCTTTTGAGGCAAAGATCAAAGAATGGGACAAAATAAGGTTAAGAAAAGCACAAAACAAATCTGATTCATAATAACTATAACTTATATTTCATTAAAAAAAAAAAACAGAAACTCTGTATCAGAAGTAGCATTTCTGCCTCAGTAATCACGCAAAGGGTGCCAACATTTTTTCTATGATTATATCTTCCCACAATAGTGGGATAGCCATCTCTATAGATCAAATATGGGCATACACGAATACACACAACACAGTTCATAAATAAAAACCAGCCTGGCATGTGTGAGTTGAGTCAGATGGAACATGAACACGTGATTGCTACAGCAAGTGAATCTTCTTCTCCATATGTGCGCTCTCTCTCTCTCTCTCTCTCTCTCTCTCTCTCTCTCTCTCTCTCTCTCTCGCTTTCTCTCTCTCTCTAAGTCCTTTTCATTGAGCCATCTGGACATTCATTGCTCCTCATTCCCTTCTTCATTTTCTGCCTAAATCCAGACTTCACACATTCTTCTCATAACCCTTTTTTGGTGTCTTTTATATATTTATAGCATGTGCAACTCTCATTTGCAGTAAATTAGAGCTGCATTGTTTTGTGCACTCTTCAGTTTCTCCCAAATTGCCACTCGATGATTGGAACATTTTATTTTGGATATGTAGAATCGTTGGGAGAAAAATAAACAACAGGAAAACAATAAATCAATAAGCACTTCATTCATATTTTACTCTGTAGATTTTTGTTTTTTTTACTGATGGTGAGTCAACAAATGAGAGCGGGAAAAGGTGGAAGCCTAGTTTCTCCTCACCTCCCCTTTGTGTGTATTTATATAGAGCGCACACTACTCTGTTGGTTGTTAGCCATTTTATTGGTGTACTTTATGATACGGATGGAAAAATGAAGCCTGATGAATCACTTGTTATTTTTTCAATCCTCTAAGTGGTACTCTTGTTTTTAAACATAAACTCTAGTGCAATGGAAATGTTGTCAATTTCCATTGCATCTCTAAACCCAGAGTGCCATCTAGTGGAACAAAAAAAAAATGTCTACAGTGGTTCATGAAGCTTCATTTGCCAGCCACTATTTTATGACTTTTACAAATGGGTTTGTTTCATACTGAAAACACTGAAATTAATTTTTAATAACTGAAATGACAAAAATAGCATTAAAAACATAAAACAGCAACGACTTCATGCTTGTGGATCCTGTACAGTCGCTGCTCGGTGACCATTTGGAATTTCAAATGCGTTTATTTGGATCTCGGTATGCATTTTACATCGAAATTGTAATGAGATATAACATCATAAAATAACACTTAACACTTTTAAATATAATCATAGGTCTAGTTATCATTAAATTATATTACATGGGGAGTGGCACTTCTCCGGAGGCGGCCATGTTTGTTTTAGCTAAGGACAATGGTAAATGCAGCGCCTGCAGCACCTCCTGCTGTCTGTAATGAAAAACAGTCTAAATCTTACACACTATCCCTTTAAGGCACAAGGAGGGAAAAAAATGATCCTGGTTGACAGCTGATTGCAAATCATGGAACATAAAAAGCTAAAACTACATTTTTTTTTTAGTCAAAATTATGTCAAAATCCTTGGGCAATGGGGGTGATATTTCTTTTCTAAATGATAGTATGCCAGATTTCATTTTCAGTGGTCACATGATTCTGTTTTGCTTTTTTTTTTTTTTTTATGTTTGGCCTTTACATCCTTCCATTTCTTCCACCCACCTTCCGTTATTTGTATGGCCTTTCGAGTGGACCATTCTATAACCACATTCCCATTTTGCCGCATTCACTACTCTAACCTTTTCAGCTCCCTTCATATTGCCATCACTCTCCTCCATCTTTACATCTTTGCACTTTACACTGTACATGCCCGATATAGTAGCAGGGAGGTGGAGTCATTTCAAGGCCGCTTGTGATTGGTTGAAAATCAGGGGGTGTGGAAGAAGTGAGGCTACAGCAGGTACAGTCTGACATGATGGCAACTGGGTTCTAATGCACAACTGTTTTTCATTTTTGTTGAAAATTTCGGCTCAAGAACAGAATTAAAATGTAGTAATACAGAACATGCGAGAAAGAAGCAGATATTGTTGAGTATGTCCAAATGTGGGAGGTCTGCCATTTTGTTTTGTTTTTTCTGCTGCATCAAACTATGAATGTCCTTCCTAATTTTTTTTTTTTTTTTCTAGATGGCACTCTTTAAAAAGTAATGCATTTCCATTGCACTAGGCTTTATTTTTAAACCAAGAGCACCATCTAGAGGACTGAAAAAAAATATCACAAGCGGTTCATGAGGCTTCATTTTCCCCATCACTAATTGGAGTAATAATGAGCTAGAAATGACATATGATGTTTTCTTGTTCAAGAGCTCCTTAGGTTTAAAAAGTATTGCTGTATCTTGTTCTTATAAAAGTGGGTCAGGATGTTGCGGCAAATTGCGGGTCCCGGGGAAAACCAGTACAATGTGAGGTGGTTGTCAAAATGTGCTTGCGGCAAACAGTCGAGGGGTTACACCACTTTTTGCGCAAAGTCAACCGCGACCCTTATGAGTAAAAGCGCTATTTAAAAAAAACATGAATGAATGGATGAATATGCTAACAAACAATACCAAATTCTCTTTCTGCAGCTTCCCATATTCCGACCATACAAATGTAGAGTAGTTGGGAGGAGATGAGTAGAGTGATGGAATAGAAGAGCAACAGAAGAGGACATTTAAGCATCCTCCCTCCAGAAGGGCGCTCAAATGGCGAGAGAGAGAGGGAAGGCGACATAAGGGGAAGAAGAGTAGATTTGCAGGCATTGCAAACCAGAAAAGAAGAAGGAGGGGCGGGGGGGCGTATCGGCAAACACGCTTTGCACGTGATCCTTCTCTTCACATGGACTCTTATTCCAGTGTTATCAATTCTTAATGTGATGCACCGCACGCTACACAAAGCTTTATTTCAACACTTTCGACAAAAGCAACACAAACAGACCAGGGCACCTACCATGCCTCGGCTGAGCCCTCGCTTATTAGAAGGCAGCTTAAGCTGTCACCGTGCCTCTTTGAGTCTCGATGTTATATAATGATGGATATGCCATGTCGTCGCTCCTATATGCACTCACAAGGGGTGGGGAATCAAACATCCGCACAGCGTGCCCTACATGGAACTTCACTACTGTATGATTCCCACACAATTCCACATTGATTGTGCAGCAGTGAGGTTTTTGTTTAGTTTCATCTTGGATAGTAGCTCATATGATACACAGATTTGCAAAAACATCATTTCCATCAGTCATGTGGGCTGAAGGATCTGCAGGACAAACCTATCTGTTCTAGCAGCTAATATAATAGTGCCACTATGACACATATCCTTATACACACGCCCACATATTCAAGGCAAGCCCCGGTGCAGCGCTCGCGCGCACACGCACACACGGGACGCGCGAATCACGTGCGCATCGCCTCTACAATAAAACAACAAGACTAAACAGTCTTATGAGTGAGGTGCACGTTTGCAGCGTTGGATAGAAAACGACAAACAACGGAGGCTCGTGCGCGAGAGTGAGTGGGGCCGCGTACGCGAGCGCGCGTGCGCGTTTTTCTGCAGCTCGTCACGCCAGCTCCGTGCAAGTACGCGCCGCTGAAGAGGAGGAAATACTACCATCGCTGCACATGACACCGCCGAACACGACGGCAGATGTTGGGATTCGGTCGGTGGCTGCTATAGTAACCGCTATGGTTCAATGTCAAACGTTTAGTTTTAGTGGGATTCTTTCCACCCCCCCTCGTCTTCGGAGGTGGGGTAGTAGGTAATTCCCTCCCATGCAACGTTCCAACTAAAGCATGTCCATTCTTCACAAGTCCCAAAACACACGTCAGGCATCTTTTGAGCCGACTCGCTGGCCCTACCTCGTCATCCCCATCCCGGGGCCTCCGACTCCCATCCCTCCGCCGGCAGCCGAGCCGTTTACGGGTTTCACGTGCTGTCCTCCCGGCATTGCGGTCGTGGGTCCTCCCGGCATCACGGAGCCCATCATCCCGGCCTCTCCGGGCTGCCCGCCGCCCTCCATGCTCGCCTCGTTCCCCATCTCGCTCTGGGCTCAGCAGACAGGAGGGCGGGAAAAAGCGGTGCCTCGTCCGATCAGTCTATGTTGCTATGCTGGCCTTTTAATGGTAATAAATAGGTGATCCAGACTGGAATGGACGGGGGGGAAAGAAGGGGAAGAGAGAATTGGGAGAGCGAACTCAGCGTTGCTCCTGTATCACGGCCATCGTCTTCATCCTCCTCCTCCTCCTCCCCGTCAGCCTCAGCACCAGTAGGCTGGATTCTGACGTGTGACGGGAGCGCGCTTAGCCCGGCCAGGCAGAAGGGAATAAAATCGACAGGCGGCGCAAGAGGGTGCGATTGGACGAGATTTACGCCGTCAGTGTAGTGAAGCGCGTTCGACCGGTGTAAGTACAACTATACTGTACTTGTAAAATTCATTTAGAAAGAAAGAAAGAAAGAAAGAAAGAAAGAAAGAAAGAAAGAAAGAAAGAAAGAAAGAAAGAAAGAAAGAAAGAAAGAAAGAAAGAAAGAAAGAAAGAAAGAAAGAAAGAAAGAAAGAGGAACAAAATAAAAGCAAAACAAACAAAAAGAATACAAAAAAAACAGAAAGAAAGAACGAAAATGGAACAAAAGAAAGAAAAACAATAAACAAAATAGGAAAGACAAACAAACAGACAAAAGAAAAAAGAAAGAAAGAGAAAGAAATGGAACAAAAGAAAAGCAAAATAAACAAACAAAATAGGAAAGACAGACAAAAAAGAAAATAAGACAGACAGACGGAAAAAGAAAGAAAAAACGAAAGAATAAAAGAAAGAAAAAGAAAGTGAAACAAAGGGAAAAACAAAAAGAATAACAAAGAAAGAAAGAATCAAAGAAAGAATAAAAGAAAGAAAACAAAAATGAAACAAAGGAAAGAAAAACTAAAGAAAAAGAATAAGGAAGAAAGAAAGACATGGACAGACAGAAAAAAATAAAAATATGAAATAAAATGTAAAAAAGAAAGAAAGAAAGAAAGAAAGAAAGAAAGAAAGAAAGAAAGAAAGCAAGCGAGCAAGCAAGCAAGCAAGCAAGCAAGCAAGCAAGAAAGAAAGAAAGAAAGAAAGAAAGAAAGAAAGAAAGAAAGAAAGAAAGAAAGAAAGAAAGAAAGAAAGAAAGAAAGCAAGCAAGCAAGCAAGCAAGCAAGCAAGAAAGAAAGAAAGAAAGAAAGAAAGAAAGAAAGAAAGAAAGAAAGAAAGAAAGAAAGAAAGAAAGAAAGAAAGAAAGAAAGAAAGAAAGAAAGAAAGAAAGAAAGAAAGAAAGAAACTGTGTTTTGAATTGCGGAAAAAAAAACGCATACACCATCTCCTTTAAGTCTTGAAAAACATCAAGGTCATATCTTCACTTCTTTCGGTAGCCAAGCAGCATCTCTACGATGCGCCACATTGAAGGAACCCATCATCGCGGAATCTCGCAAGCACCTTGTGATCCAACCTTGAAATCTCACGTAAAGCTTTCTAACCTTTGCATTAGTAGAGTCAATCACTTTGACGTGATGGACTCATTGACCCCCCCCCCCCCCTGCAGGGCCGATTACTTAAAGAGATTAAAAATGAGCAACATGCCAGCCTTCCACTTCACTCTGAGCAACATAAAACACTATTGGTCAACTGTGAATGCTTAATTGAATGACGGATGGGCCGCAGAAAGCTCAGCGGCACTTCCCCTTTTCTCCACTAACGAGCGACAAAAGATTCCATCGTTGGCGAGTCTTTACAAACTTTGAAGCGCATGCAAATGGAGTGGTCTTTAATTGCCAAAATTGAATTCAAAGGACAGAAAATGGCAGTGTTTCCTTGGCTGTACAGTGGATAAAAAACTCAACTAAATTACATTAGAAATACACTATCTAAAATATCAGAACACCGTTAAAACCTTTTGAATACTCTTCTCATCTCTACCTCCTCGATGAATGTCTGTGGCATTGGCATTTAATTAACAAGAGGTTTTGTTGAAACAGTTGCTGCATAGGAGCGCCCTCAAGAAGTGTCAGTCTTTGTTTCCTTCAAATAGCGCCTCACAAAAGACTTACTCTTCAGTGTTTCACCAGCAGAATGTAAAATTAATGAGAAAGATTTTGTTCTTGTCTGTCTGGTGTTCAGAGGAAACACTTTTAAAACTTGAAAAATGAAGCCTCATCAACCACTTTTTTTTCAGTGCTGTAGACCAGAGGTCCCCAACCAGCGGTCCGCGGTCCGGTACCGGTCCGTGGATCAACTCGTACCGGGCTGCGTGGGCCGCATCCGAAATAATGTTTTGGAATTGATTTAGTTGAATAATTCATTTGCGCTTTGTCTGACTTGGTCTTTGTTTTTTGGCGCCGTCTCTGGCCGCTGTTGATATGACATTTTGTATTGAGAAGGATGGTGTTTTGTTTTGTTTTGTTTTATTTTATTTGTTTCATTTTTTTATTTGCAGCCATTTCAATGCAAAGTACAAAAGGTATAAAACAACTCTACACAACACACAAACATTATTAGAACATCTCAAAGAATAATACAGAGACAATAAAGTCAATACAAAACAAAAAATATACAAACTAAAATGAATAAATAACTATGCTAGGGGTAAAAAAAAAAACATAAATACGTTGACCTTTTTACAAATCTCTATTGTTTTTTTTTAGCCTTTTTACTGTCTGAATATCCAATTAGAAAAATGTATTGTTTAACGTTGTTACAATTTCCAATAAATTTGAAGCAATGAATGTGATATTTTCACAAAAACATAAATAAATTTAATTGAAGTCATTTTTACTCAATTATTTTTAACAAAGCCAAACAAAACATTCTCCCAGGCAATCTTGACATCCTTTTCAAAAGTTTTGTAAACAAAATCACATAATTTCTGCCATAATAAACTTGCAAACGGACAACACCAAAATAAATGAACAGTTTCTGGGGATTTCAGACGAAAACTATAGCTCACATCTATATCTAGTAATTTAAAAGATACTGTATTTCTTTAGCCCTTGTTTGTGATTAAATACTTATTAGGTAGGAGTCATACCAAAACTAGAAAAAACGTAATTACATGAATGAATAAATAAATAAAGGGTCAACTGGACTTCTGGTTGTTTAAGTCTTCTCCATCTCAAAATTAGACATAAATATACATCTCAGATTTATTGTCGCGTCAGTATGTCCCCTGGAACTATTAACAACCAACAAGTCCACTAGCCTTAATTCAAGCCAGATAAATAGGCCTTGGATGAGCGAGAATCAATACAGTACTTTTTTTCTGATAAAACATGTTGAATTTGGACAGTGATTCTACATTTAAACAATCGCTCTCTCAACTTTCATATATATATATATATATATATATATATATATATATATATATATATATATATATATATATATATATATATATATATATATATATATATATATATATGGTTTTTTTTTTTTTTTCCTGATTTAATAGCTCTCTGAATTCTTGCCAGGGAGTGACCCAGATCAGTCAGTGCTTCACTGAAGCGGCACTGAAGCACTAATAAGCACAGACTACAACTCATATCTTAGCCTTTAACTGCATGAAACCATTGGACTTTTGTCTCTCTTGCACACAGAGATTGTGTAATGTTACCTTAAAGCTCAGACCAACATGATGCTGTCTTTCCACATATGTCCTGCGTCTTCCAAGATAGAAGTGCGGAACCTACAAAAAAAGCGGGCAAAGAAAAGACTTTTCAGCATAGATGGATGGAGGGATAGATAGATAGATAGATAGATAGATAGATAGATAGATAGATAGATAGATAGATAGATAGATAGATAGATAGATAGATAGATAGATAGATAGATAGATAGATAGATAGATAGATAGATAGATAGATAGATAGATAGATAGATAGATAGATAGATAGATAGATAGATAGATAGATAGATAGATAGTGTATATATATAGATAGTGTATAGATACTGTATATATAGCAATCTAGCTAATGAAGAAGAGGGATTTAGTTGAGGGGCAGCATTGTATTGCTATGAAGCAAGTGTTGGTGTCTATGTTGGACTTTTAAGTGTTTTCTACAGCTATCGCATGATGGATTAGGGCAGGCATAAAGGAGGAGGAAAAACAGAAGCCAGTCAAAACCTGCACATTTTCAATTTCCTCGACGTTCATCTCCTCTCTTGCGCCACGGATATCTAATCAATAATACGGCGTTCAGATCAGAAAAGATCCATACGTAATCTGCTCTGTCATTTAATGCTATTTTCTGCTCTTGAGCGTCTGGTTGCAGGCTCGATCGGAAATAAATCTCTTGGGTCAGATAATATCAGGTTGAACGAGAGAGAGAGAGAGAGAGAGAGAGAGAGAGAGAGAGAGAGAGAGAGAGAGAGAGAGAGAGAGAGAGAGAGAGAGAGAGAGAGAATTATTATTATGGACAATATCAATTATGTAAGGATGTGTATACTGTATCAGGGATGTAATGGGAATAGGATCATTGAATGAGAGTAAGCCCGCTTAACAAGAAGCAGGTGGAGAATGGAAGCGATTTTTTACATCAAATATATTTCACATCAATGAGAAAGCTTTGAACGAGGACACCAGGGAGCTGAAACTTCACCCAGATGGTGACAACATGTCAAAATTCAACATGGCACAGCCACTTAGTTATCACACCACCAGGAGTGTGCCATCCCTTGGCTAAAACACTCTTAAGTCAAAATACTGCACAAGGATTAAAATGAGACAAAGGTCCAATGCACTTTTGCTTTCTTTCAACAGCAATTCATTGCTTTTCATGCAAGTTCAAATATTCACTATGCTTCTTCATGTGTTCATAAAATGGCTTTATGTAAAGGAAGCAACACCTTTACATACATGCTCTTTGAGCATTTTTAGCCTTTATGATTACAATATTAGGTGAGCTCGTTCAAAACACATTTTTTTGTCATTAGGAAAAATAGTCTGAAACATTTACCTCAAAAACAAACCAAAATCATCAGGTCAAATTGCACACGTTAACAAATACCTGCGCGTTTTGACCACTAGATGGCAGTAAATGAATGCTAGAGTAGATATGTGAGCCTCTTTTTGGCTCAAGTGTAGTAACTACCGGGCGGGTCATTGCAATTTAAGGTATGATTTTTATCTTGAGTTTTAAGGTACAAAATTTTGCCAAGTCATTGATAACTGGTGGTTGGCGCATTTGCCTCTCAGTTGTGAGATCTGGGGTTTTGTACCTCAACAGCCAATTACGTTTTCAGGTGAAGGCAGGTTCTATAGAAAATCGATGGGAGTGAAGAAAAAATGGAAGGATTTTGTGATCTGTAAACTATGACGTCAGAACAAAAAATGGAGAGATTATGTGAGCCGTAAAACATGACGTCTGAGCAAAGTGATTTCTTACGTTTTTGGCCTTGTCACGGCATCGATGCACACTCGATCTCAATTGGATTTATTTTGCCTAATAATTAACATTTAGGTTCACAACAACAGAAAATGGTGCATTTTTTTTTAATGTGGGAGGAAGGGGAACATGTAAACGAATTACACAGGAAGGCCTGAGCTAGGATTTGAATACGAAACTGTAACTGGCACTGGTAAGAAATGTCTGTTAAATGAATGGCGTGAAAATACTTTTTGCGATTGCCATTACGGTTGCAAACGACACTAATTGTGTCGAAATCGACCATTTACTAGTCCTTATTTCCGAACACGCACGCACGCGCACATATTTGTAAATAAAAACGACAAATAGTGCAAAACACAACTATATGCATATAGTTGTGGAAAAGTAACGGAAGCATGTCACCATGGAGCTGATCTTTGGTTACTCGTGCACTTCCGGAACCTTGATCCCGGTGTTTGACTGCAGGGCAGGGGAGGACGAGGGCTGTCCCACCTCCTCTGCTAATACCAAACTGATGAATGACTGAACTCATACTTTTCCAGCCCTGCATGTCGTTACAATTTGCACGCCCTTTATTGTTTGCTTTTCTTTTGTTTGCAGCAGAATCGCAGCAGACCAGCGGCGGGTGGGCAGGTGAGCGACATTTGCCCCAATGAAAGCACGTTTTTCTTTTTTAATTATTATTTTTAAATGCGTGTGTGTGGAATGTTTTTTTTTTTTTTTTTGCAACTGCAACCTCGTTGCCCTCACTCACGACTCCGTGGTGCAACTCTCCGAGCTCTCTTCTTTTTTTTTAAACAGCGTTTTTTTTTTTTTTAATAACAAGTTCGCTCGCGCTGTTTTTATAGCCTCCATACTGTCTGTCTGCCAGGGAGGGTTACCTAACAAGCTCCCGAGGGCCCCACAAAATGAGGCATTACATGTTCTAAGTTTGAGCGCTAGTGTCGCTGTAAATCGTATGAAATTATTTTTTTCTTGACTCAACTTGAATGTGGGTCGAACTTTTCAGGCATGCTCCTCCTCCCGAATTGCAGTGTATCACTAATTCCAGTGATTTTTTTCGTGTGTAAAACACCGAAACAGCCAGTCCTTTCTATGTCTGTTTTTAATGAAAGGCTTCATTTAAAAGGACAGTGTGTAAGATTTAGACCGTTTTAAGGACAAAATTAAATGATTATAAATTTTAAAAACTTGCAAATAAATGTGTTCTTAACTACCAACAGTATGTTTTAGATATAGCCGTAGGGTCTAGCTATCATTAAATGATTACATGGGGGGTGGCACTCCTCCGGAGGCTGCCATGTTTGTTATAGCTACAGAAATTGGTAAATGCAGCACCCCCTGCTGTCTTGCTGAAAAACTGTCTAAATCTTGCGTATTGTCCGTTAATAAGAGCCCATAAATAGCACATTTTAATTCCTTGGCACATTTGCTTTACCGATGGATTGCGCCCTGGTGGCTATTAAAAAAATTGACAAGATTCAAATCATGAGTAAAACGTTGCGGCTTGTATTCTGAAATTTTGAATGTTTATTTCAGTGGGGAATCTTGCTTTGGCTCAGTTTCAGCAAAAAAAAAACCTCAAATATAAGATGCATTCTTAATTTTGGGGTCAGATTCTGGTATTTTCTATGATACCGTGGTTAAGACGCACCAACACTTTGGCACCAATGGAAAATCTATAGCAAAACAGAATACATTTCATCTTCCTAACGTCTTCATATGTTCTTGTGTTTCTCTCTTTAAGTCTGTTTGAGAGTTCCAACATTGTGAATGGTCAGTGAATGCCTCACCAGTGTAACTTTAGTGCCTTTGAAGCTGTTTTTCCTTTTCTTCGTGACTCAGCTTGAGTTCATTTGGACGTACATACCTGAAGTTGAAGTTTATGGCTTATGTGGCTGACAGATCAATCTTCCTCGAATGGTGATGAATAAAAATAATAATTAAATTAAGTTACTGTTCATAGGACACACTCAAACTGATTTATTCATTTTGGGCAAAAAGGTTTTTTTTTTATATTTGGGAAATTACAGTACTTACAGTGAGAAGGTACATTAGTTTTACTTGTAAATGTTACAGTGCGATTTATGTTCACTCGCATTTTATACTCCAACTTTTTGTGAGGACTTTTGTTTCGATCGTCAAACATTTTTAAACGTTTTAAAAGTTTTTACCCAAACGTCTGGTTTATGAACCACTTGTTGTCAACCTTGCGCTGGGTTAGACTCGCTGCGGTCTCGGCCGAATATGAATGCGATTTTAAACTCCCAAATTAATGACACGTGGGCGTCTCGGTGGCATCTCACCTCTTGCTCAATCACTCCAGTTCGTTCCTGTTAAAAAGCTCAGCAGGTGGCTGACTACAGGAAGAGAGCGCCAAGAGTAGCATAGGATGTCAGGGAGGGGATGCTGCTGATGTCGGGTGAGATTTCACTGGCACGAGGACATGTAGCAGATTGATAACGCAGAAGGCTGGAGGTGTTGCTTCCTTTACATAAAGCCATTTTATGAACACATGAAGAAGCATAGTGAATATTTGAACTTGCATGAAAAGCAATGAATTGCTGTTGAAAGAAAGCAAAAGTGCATTGGACCTTTGTCTCATTTTAATCCTTGTGCAGTATTTTGACTTAAGAGTGTTTTAGCCAAGGGATGGCACACTCCTGGTGGTGTGATAACTAAGTGGCTGTGCCATGTTGAATTTTGACATGTTGTCACCATCTGGGTGAAGTTTCAGCTCCCTGGTGTCCTCGTTCAAAGCTTTCTCATTGATGTGAAATATATTTGATGTAAAAAACAAAGGATTGGACAAATGACCACATAAGGGTTTTTTTCTGTTGAGATTTAGCAACTGGGATTCTTGTCTTACCTCAGAGGAGCGCTGACTTCCACTCATCAATTAGTCATCCCTAGTAACTATGTGGGAGTGGATGGGCCACTTTGTGCCTTAGCAACCACGCGTATGGTTGAACCAACTGTGACCAGAATAACTGGAATTTTTTTCATGGTTGATTTTTCTTTCACTTCTAGCTCTGCTTGCTTGGACTTCTGGTTCCCGTACTGGTTCCAGTAAGTTGGACCTCGAGTTCAGTTCCCTCCAACACTTGTTTTTCTGGTCCTTTTTTTGTTTGTGTTTTTGTTTGTGTTAGTGTTTGTTTTTGTGTTTGTGTTTTTGTTTTTCCCCTTCTGCTTGGTCTCAATGACAGCAGGGATAAAGTGATAAAGTGACATGATATATATATATATATATATATATATATATATATATATATATATATATATATATATATATATATGTGTGTATGTATGTATGTATGTATGTGTGTGTGTGTGTGTGTGTGTGTGTGTGTGTGTGTGTGTGTGTGTAAAATCAGTCTGTCGACTTTTTTTTTTTTTCCTTTGTGGCAGCCAGCAGGACCCGCCCCTTTTATGGCAAATAAACACCTATAGGAGACCCTTCCCCTACTTGTGTCCCCTTACAACCCCAAACGACCCCCATGAACCCTCAGAATCAACACCGATTGGCTGGAGGGCTGCCAGGAGAGTCCAATCATGATCTTCCTTCAATAATTCCTTCGCCCTCCCCCACTGTTGAATGGCCTAGGTTGTTTGACTTGGGCTGCATGACTTCAACTGCTGCTCATT
Organism: Hippichthys cyanospilos; assembly: GCF_059441005.1. Classification (NCBI taxonomy): domain Eukaryota; kingdom Metazoa; phylum Chordata; class Actinopteri; order Syngnathiformes; family Syngnathidae; genus Hippichthys; species Hippichthys cyanospilos. The sequence continues at coordinate 31,226,538 of NC_142370.1, read as the reverse complement.
GTCATCTTTCACCATGTAGCTTTATGGATTGAAAATCAGCACTCTGTGTTGACTTAATTTTATACATTATCCTTAGGAGATAATCATTTTTCAGCCTATTAGTTGTATACAAAAGGAATCGAACCTTTGGTTTATTTTGCCACACATACGAGGCATCTGTATGGATTAGATGACGCGTGCCTGGGGTTGGCTGAGGTGTTCATCTATTTAAAAATATCCTCTGAAGCAAGTCAATGCAGGTCAGCGTTTTTCACTGATCCAGGTCACATGTGTGCATGTGCATGCTCGTGTGTGTGTTTGTTCCTTACTGTTTACTGCATGCTAATCCTAAATGAATGTGCGTTTTACTGGTGCAAAGGGAAAAGCATTTGAAGGGATATCTGTGGTTTAAAAATAGACACAGCTGCGGGTTCATTCATATTTTCTCAGTCAGGTACTTTTAGCGTGACTTTGCATGAATACAAATCCGCCAATATAATAAAACATTCAGCATTTTTAAATGTAAGTTAATACAGTTGTAGAACAAACTTTGGTTTGATGCATTCTTGCGTATGTACGCTAGTTTCTTCTCTAAGTTGCAGAAAAGCCCTCAGTGAAATAATAAAACAACTGTGTATTGTTTTTGCTTAGGATAGCACAAAATGTGTTGTTTGTAACACATTGAAAAAAAACTTCAAACATTCAAGCCTGTACTTACAGTGTTGGGACTTTTGGCTCTTTAAAGGGAGCTCTTCATTCATCACAAGATCACTAAAAGACTGGATTCTTCATGTTTTTTAGTTTATTTTAAAACATCTATGTTTTACTCTTTTATATGCAATGGGATTATGGATTCATTGCAATTCATATAATACTTTTAAGTGTTTCGGTAATGAGACATTTAATATTGACTTCCTCTAAAATATAAGTAGTAAGTGCACTGAGGCGTGTTGGGAATTGTGACAAGAGTGGCTTCATTTAGACATATGGAAAAATAAAATGAAAATAAGAATTTCATTACTTTCTATCTTCTTGGACATATAAGTAAATATAAAGATATAGAACAGGGGTTCTCAAAGTTTTTGGAGTCAGGGGCCCCTTTTTGAAAGCAAATCCTCTAAGGACCGCCATTGCAAATGTTTGCAGAAACAAAGCAAAATAATCATTTAAGCAATTAAGTGATTATTTTGGTATGGCGCACTAGTTGTGTACAGAGTAAGGCCGTCAAAATTAATCGATGAATCAATAAGTATGTAATTGATTATCAAATTAAACAACTATTTTATTAATCAAGTAATCCTTTAGATCATAGGTGTCGAACTCCAGTCCTCAAGGGCCGGCATCCTGCATGTTTTCCAGTTTTCTTTCCCCAACACACCTGATTCAAATGATTAGCTCATTAGCAGGCTCTGCAGGAGCTGTAAAATGATCCCAATCATTTGAATCAGGTGTTTTTGAGGGAAAGGGTTTGAAAACATGTAGGATACCGGCCCTCGAGGACTGGAGTTTGACACCTGTGCTTTAGATCCATTGTTTTCAGTAGTGATTATTCTGTGATTTCTATAGTCTTCCCACGAGCGCAGGCTGATTATCTTTTGCCTCTCATCAAAATAAAGCAACCTGCTGAAAACGATTACAGAAGCAGTCTGAATCCGTTTCAAAACGTTAGTCTGGGATGTCCTGAAAAGAAAAAAAAAAAAATTGGGGCGAAACTTACTAACACCAGCAAAAACCTCCAGAGGGCAGGAGTAAAGGTAACACCATTTACTTTTCTCCCTATAAATTCTATGTCAGAAGTTATACTTATCAGGGTAATAATACACAACAGAGTTTTTTGACCGTATCTTTCTCTGTCTTCCACACATTGTTTCAAAATAACACACAATGTATTCATACAGCTAGCATGTGCGTCTCAACCCCAGCAGGGCCTGACTATTGTGTAATTCGCTTACACAAGCCAGGGGATGTGATTTGAAATCCGCAAGCCATCATAATACATCCAGCCTTGTTATACAATATGCATTTTATGAGCACCAATTGAAATGTATGAGGATTCGAGTGGGGTGTTGGGAGGCGAGACCATTTTCTCGGGATGCACCTGTTTGCCAAAGATATCTGAATGGCAAAACAAGTGGGAGATTTGCAAAAAGGGACTACAAAAGGCAGCTGGTGAGGTCTGCTTGGATTTGACACCTTCCGCCGAGACCCCTGATACTCTGCATTCATGGTGGCTTCTTGCCTAATTTTGACAATTTAACCAGGTATTTTTTTTAGATCCATTATAGAGATTTGGATGTTACAAGGAGGAAAAATGAATCAAATTAGAACATTCACAATGACTTACATCCTTGCATCTTGACACACATCTTATATAACTTTTATTTTCTAGTAAGCGGAACAAGTGACATTATTAGCCAGATCTTATGTAAGCAGTCTTATGCAAGCAGCTGTCTTCACACCCCCCCTTAATCATTTCTTTTATTTCACTGCCGCCTTTCGCCTTCATGCTGTCACCTTGTTTGTGCAGAAGCGGCACAGTGCATTTTTTAAAGCAACATTTCAATAAGTAACATGATTAACAAAACTTACATAATTTCTATGTAAATGCTGAACAAGAACCAAAGTGGGATACAAAATGTTCCTGTGACTTTGAAAGTGATTCACGTTCTGTCGTGTGTTAAAGACATGCATTATAAAATAAACTGACAAATGTTGCGATATTTAAAACTCCAGGGCTTTTCGACAAATTCTTATTCAGCTGTGTCAAAAAAATTCAAGCATTGAAACTTCCCATCGTTTTATTGTTGCAACATTACTTTCAGCATTTGCCTCTTGTGCGCATGTACATTGCTTTGCACTTGTCTCGTTTCCGCCCCCCCCCAAAAAACGCAACAGAATGTTATTCAATATACAATGAAGAATGACATCTAAAAGTACCTAATTTCGTCATTTTAATAACACACCATGTGTTTTAATTGGACAGCCATCATATGTGTAACCACTAAAGTCAGGAGGAGACTTATAATCGTGCTGTTGTAAAACTCACCCAAATAGAGGTTAAAAAAGAAAATTGGGGGGGGTTGACTTGTACTCGGAGAAATACGGTACATGTATTACATCATGTTTGTTTTGTTAGCCTAATGGGATTTTTCAGTCTCAAGTCAATCTTTCATCATAAAGTCAGCTGCCATTGTTGATTTGAACGACCGGGGGGAAAAAAGCCATCTATTTGTGGTTCTCCTACACCTCCCCCACTTTCCCATGGCGGCGTGTGTTTTTAGGACAGCAGACAGACAGGCCAGACTGTCCTTCCCTCACCCCAGCTTCACCATCAAAACCCCAACACCACCCCTCCTGTAGCGCTGTAATCTTTCTACTGTGACCTCAGGCTCATTACGTTGGTTTCTGCCCCCGCAAAACTCAGGCTCAGGCTCCACCCTAAAGTCTTCGAAATGCCTAATAGAGATGGTTCAGAAAACTTTTTTTTTACGCTCATGGGGAAATTTCCACCAGCACGGTGCGCTAGTGATTAGCATAACATCTCTGGCTCACAGTCAAGAAGTTCTGGGTTTGACAATTGGTTCAGTCCTTCCTCTTTGGAGTTTTTATACATAACACCATTTCCACTCCAAACAGTTCTAATCATAGATTATTTTGGTTGTGTTACAAAATGAAAAGTACGCACTTGCATGTTGTTGTAGCAGTTGGGGGGCCCGCAAAAAAAGACATTTTCTTAAAAGCCTTCCCAATCATACTTATGTGCCGCCTCTCCCTGACATGTTACGTTACATAAGAACACATAAATATGATTTAAAGTTGTGTGCGTGTGTGTCCTTCCCAACAGTGCCTCTTAGTCTGTGGTTAATGCAGTACCGCCACTTCAAAGTTCCTGTTTTTGTGGAGCCAACAAGAAAAAAAATGATGCAGAGAAGCATGGAATTTCAGCCTGATGTGATCTTATATCTGCAGTATTTAACGCTCCTATGAGAATCAACTATGAATAGTCAATTAGATGTACTCACTTTAAAAAATAAGAATAAATTGGAGGCTCTGTGATCTCATTTTAATAAGATTGAAGAAGCCAGTTACAATACAGGCCGTGGACACTTGATTAAGGTTATAGTGTGATTCAGGCATAACAAACATGTTGGTCTTTTTGCATTAATTTCTTCTCCTTTGTTAGCCACTTGATAATACAAATTAGACTAAAGCATTTGTTGTTGCTAGCTCTGAAGTGAGCACAATGCTCATTCCATTCATTTGGAAGAACCTGTGAGGACGACAGACATTCTATCTTCATGTTCCTTGGACAGTTCCAGCTTGTTAAATCTCAAAATCTCAAACCAAGTATTTGTGCAGGTGTAATTATATTAAAGGCTATCTATCTAAAGTCTAGACAGACATTTTGAGGTAGTTCCTTCGAAAGATTTTGTTTACTGGGTCAGAATAGGGCCTCTAATGTTAACTAGCGATCAATCTTGAAATAAGCGGTTGCTCATCGATTGTTCGATTGAACTTTGCGCCTCATGTAAACCCAGGGAATCACTGAACTGAGACGCAAGCACCTGTCTACGATTAGAAATGGTGTTTGAACTACTGTGGAAAATGTAGGCTCTAAGTTCAACTGACAATGCGCATTCACCGTTGGAGGAGGAAGAGTTAGCGCAAGCAGAAGAGCAGAAAAAAATAATTGGGATCCTCCATTATCCATCCACTGCCGCTTTATCCAGGGTCCAGCTCCTCCAGGAGGATCCCCAGGTATTCCGAGGCCAGCCGAGAGACATAGTCTAGACATAGAGCTTCCGTAAAAGGCGAAGCTCTTCTGGCACAGCGTCCTCATAACTGCAGACGCTGTGGATCTGCCTGTCAATCTCCCATTCTACCTCGTGAACAAGACACCAAGATACTTGAACTCCTCCATTTGGGGCAGGACCTCATCCCCCACCTGAAGAGGGCACTCCATTTTTTTGACTGATATTTAGAGGTGCTTATCTTCAACCCAGCCGCTTCACACTTGGCTGCGAACCACTCCAGTGAGAGTTGGAGGTCACGGCCTGAAAAAGCCAACAGCACCACATTATCCGCAAAAAGCAGAGATGCAATGCTACGACCCCGCAAACCGAACTCCCTCAACGCTTCGGTTGCCCCTAGAAATTCTGTCCATCGTGAAATGAACAGAATCGGTGACGAAGGGCAGCCTTTGCGGAGTCCATACCTCACTGGAAACGGATTCGACTTAGTGACGAAAATGCAGACCAAACCGTGACATCAGTGGTACAGGGACCAAACAGGCCGTATCAAGGGGTTCGGTACCTCGTACTCCTGAAGGACCCCCCACTGGACTCCCGAGGGACACGGTCGAATGCCAAGTCCACAAAATGCATGTAGTTGGCCGAACTCCCGTTTGCGGTCAGACTCCCCGACCTAACCTCGTAACACGCCACCAAAGCGCTACTTCAAAATAAACACATGGATGTCAATAGCAAGCTTGTATTTTGAAGTGTTTTCCTGGATCAGTGTTTGCATTCTGATTATTTTTACTCATCCTTGCAAATCATTTGTCCCAAATTGCCATCAAATGACATCGCTACAAACATCAACTCAAATTCAGGGCGACTATGAAAGCAAGCCTGAATACTCGGCGAGAATAAATAAATAAATGGCGAGAACCAACACTCGCATGAGGAGAAAATTAAGCAGGAAGCAAAACCAAAAACCACTAACCGCTAATCCACAGTGCTGCACACATTTGGTTCAGCTCAGGATTTTCACTTGTCAAATGACAACACCATTGTTACATATATTGTACACCTACAAGGCACTCAAAGTGCTGGAGCAAAGTCAATTTCATATTCATAAAATGATGACAGGAAGTCAATACATATATATATTTTTTTTTTTTTCTCAGTCCCAAAGACGTATTTGTACATTTTTCAAAAGTATATTCAATCCCATAACCCTTTAAATAGTTTTCTATTTTTTTTTAAGTGTTTGACTAGATGGGCTAAAAATCACTGATAATATATGAATTAAGTCTGAAAGTAATTAATTACTTTAGCCTAGAACAACAAAATGCTATAGTAACACTTATTTTCCAATACATACTCTAGTACCAAAAGCAAATGATTCCCTTAGTCATTCAGTAAGGTACTTTATTATAAAAGTAATTGATTACCAAAGTAATTGATTGATAACTAATAGATTTCTTTAGTATGTAATTAACCAAAGTAATTGATCATTTTTGTCCCTAATTACCAAAAGCAATCAATTACTCACATTAAGTATCCCCCTTCTTCAGCTAAACATTTGAAAAATTGTAAATAAGTACATGGGATGGAATGTCTGGACTCTTGGGGGAAAAATACAAACATAAAAATATGTCTAGGATTGAATAATTTAATCAGGTGTTTTTTTTTTTGTTTGTTTTTTTACCCCATATGTCTTGACTGCTGACCAGAAACAAGCTGCCACACAAACAACATAAAGAGACTTTCTGCTATTGAAATATAGTTACAAGAATAATCACACATATTTGATCATCATCATTATAGAGGAAAAGAATAGAGTTGAGAATTTTTTCTTGGTATAGTCTTCTTGAGGGCCTCAGAATGTTTTTTTTTTAGCATCTGTATATCTACGTTGTCATGGAGGTTCTCTTTTCTGTGAAACATAGATTCCAACCACACAATTGAGAAAAGCCTGAGAGAGTCATTATCCTTCAGCGGAGAGAGCTTTTAAAGTGCCCAAGAAACTCTTGAGAGCACCTCGCCTCCATTATTGTCTCATCTGTGCCCAATCACTGGGCAGCTCTTGTGCGGAAAACTGTTTGATCATATTTTCTAGATTGATGGATTGCTACAAACAGACAGCCAATCACATGCTGTCTTCTTCCAGGCATCTTGCGGAGATGCTGAGGTAGCACACGAGGATGTCCGACGAAGACGTGCAGCAGCGGCTGAAAGGGAGCAAAGGCCAGCCGGAAATGTGCGACGTCATGGATGAAGAAGCGGAGGATGATGAAGATGACGAGATGTCTGGTGAGTAACTATCAATTATTTCAACTCTTGGCCAACTGATGCTACAGCTGGGAAAAAAAAAAAACATTTTATGTCACATTAAAATCCCTTAGAGTGCAAAAAAAAACAATGTTGATGCCAGTACACTTTCTGTGTAATTTTCTAAGGTTGAACGTGAGTTGAGTTGTGAATATAAATATTTATTTGTGTTCTTAGCATATGAATTATTAGACACAAAAAAAATGTGCCTATGCTAAACGGTTAGCCATTGCGATTAGCATTACCGCGCTAGCGATGACCATTTCCGGTCAACAAACGCTAACTACCATTTAGTTCACACTCACATAATGTTTTATGTACATTACACATGTAATAATGTTTTTAAAGTCACGAACAATGATAACACTCCAGAAATGAGCCATACGAATTATAAACCAGTCAAAATGTACTGAATCAACCAACCAATTGTTTATCAAATTCAATACTCTCAAATGTAACGACAGTCGAAGTTAAAACAGCTTCATGTATAAGCTATTCAATAACCAATTTTGCAACAGTATCAAGAACCTGTTCGAAATCAAGAAAGGGTTTTGTTATGATTTAATGGTGACCGGTGATTTTGAAAATCTGAAAATAAGAACAAACATAAAGCAAAAGTGTATAGCTGTTAAAGGTGTCAATTTATGGAACGGTTTTGAAATAGAACTTTAACTTACATGGGAAAAATAAGAAATTTGCATGTACTGTATGCATCCAAGTGGGTATATATGTGTGTATGTAACGTACAGTATATATATGTATATGCATCTGTGTGTATGTATATATACATACAGTATATATTTACTGTATATAGAAATATGACTGTGTATATGAATTTTATTATGAGTATTTATATCGATGCTGACATTTAATAAGAGGAGTGTGACTCTTTGTGATATGAAATTATATTACTAATATATGAGTAAATAGAATTTAAGGATACTTCTTCATACTTCCTTTTGAATATATACAGTAAACTTCACTGAACTGCAATATATACTGACTATTTCCTTTACTTGCTCTCTTTTATGTTCTCAGACTTTAAAATGTGCTCATTTTGTGTTCAATAAAATAATAAATCAAATATGTTTGGATGTCTGTGAGCAGTCTTCATCCCAGAGAAACTCTTGTCAGCTCCTCTTTTTTAGAGTGTGTTAGGTAAATCAATGAATCATCCATTGGTTCTATTAGATGAGTCATGTCAATGGTCAGGCCCCATAATATTGAAGAAAATCTTCATGCAAGGCAGACGTTTTTTTTTTTTTTCTTCCTGATTTAGAAATGATTTTTTTCTCTCTCAAACATTTGGGTCAAAAAAAGGTTAAAATATTCATTCACTTAATATCTTTTCTTTATTTTCATGACTGTATACGTTGCAGATTTTCACTGTTAACTACTGCAAAACTATGAACTCCTATGAACACATGAGGGGTTATTTACCTAACAAAAAAGGTGATATAACTTGATTTATATTATAATTTCTTGAAAATAGCCACACAGTTTTGCGCACTCTGCATAATCTCTGAGCTTCATCACCTGAAATACTTTTCATTTCAGACGTGTGCCTTGTCAGGGTTACTAAGTGGAATTTCTTGCTCTTTCAGTAGGGTTTTGTCTTGCAAAAGTCAGGTTAATACACAGACGACAGCCCTATTGAGTAATTATTAAAATGTATTTATGGATAGCAGTTAAAATTAATATTACGGCAAGAACCAATAAGCTGACCGAATAAAAACGATTGGCCATCATTACTTGTTTCCAAACATTAGGCCTATACTTTGGGGTGTCACTAGATTATAGGCCCCGCCTCCCAGAAATCTACTCAACAAATGTACTAATCTCAAAACAAATGGCAACACCTCAAAAAAAAAGTACACAAGCGTGTTTAAAACCCTTGTGCAGAATTTTGTCCAATCCTTTCATCTTTACATCAAAGGCTAGTCACATCAAAGGGAAGGCATTCTAAGACAGTGAGGGAGCTGAAATTTCACCCAGGTGGTGACAGCATGTCAAAGATTAAAATGGCACAGCCACTTAGTTATCACACTATCAGGACTGTGCCATCCATTGCCTTAAATACTGTGAGAATGCCGTGGAAAAAAATGACCCCAAAAATATTAAAATGACTGCACTAGGGTTTAAAAAAAGCCAACCTAGACATGTGATTGAAGCATTAATCATGTAACAAAAAAAATAGAAAAAAGTTGGAGTTGTTCCTCGACACTTCTTGCTTATAAAACAATTTACCTCAGCGGTTGTGCAACGCTTTGCATAACCGACCCTGCCAGTCAGTGTGCAGGCGGCTGAGGCCTAAATGCTGTGCAAGTCACTTTGAGGTCATGCAGTTGCTGGTGCTATTCTCTCTGGTAGCAGAGAGGTGTCCAGTGAGCAATTTTTGATTCTCTCAATTTGCAGGTTAGTCAATCAAGCAATGGGTTAGAGCAGGTGACTAACCGGCAGGAAGCTGGAAAGCTACCCACAGCTCTGTGACGTCACTTGAGATGTGTATGCGCTTACTGAGCCAGTTGGATTCCTGTGCAATGCCGAACTGATGTTTTGCTTGCTCCAAAAATAATCAGTGTTATGAAAACATATAAGAATAAAGAAGAAAATCAGAAGTTTTATAGCATTGGACATTGGATTTGTTTTTTTGTTTTTGTTTTTTTTTTTGTTTTTTTTGGGGGGGGGGGTCAAAACTGTTATCGCCATTCAAAACAAACAGTGTTGAGAAACTTACTGCAAAACTGTAATGCATTATTTATTACCGTATTTTCTGCGCTATAAGGCGCACCTAAAAGACTTATTTTTTTAAAAAGCCGATGGTGCGCCATATAATCAGGTGCGCCTTATATGTGGATCAATATTGAGATTGGGATTCGTAGATGGGGAATGAACTCAGCTTGACCTGTTTACAGTTGAACAAGGTCAGTCATATTGACATTGAATTTTTATGCTATTGAGAGTTTAGAGTTATTATTTGAGTTATTATTGTTATTACTTTGAGTATTACTGTATTGTCATTAAGAAAGTTTTAAAATGTCATTAATTGAGGGTGCGCCTTATATATGGAAAAGGTTTTAAAATGTGTCATTAATTGACAGTGCGCCTTATAATCCGGTGCGCCTTATGGTGCGGAAAATACGGTATTTATTAGTGTCATTTCAAAGTATTTAATTCCATTACAATATTACTTTATTTGAAATGTAATGCATTACACTATTATTGCATTACTTTGCATTACTTTCACCACCATAACTGAAAATATAGCTTTGCCATTCTAAATGTAGCTCATTACACTTGTTACACATCCGGGGAAAGGTTGTCCTAAGCATTAAAAACATACAAATAACTTAATATGTATTGTAAACCTTGAAAGAAAAGATACAATTTTTTTTTTTTTAATTCCCTTTGTGAATTAGTTCCACAGCAGAGTGATGCATTGTTTATGCTGTAGGCAAAAACAGTTAGTGCATTTCACAATTTCAATGTTAATATTCAATGTCAAGATCAGTCGGCTAAGTTAAACGGGGAAACTACGTTGATCACGAGGATATATCTGGGCAAGCCATGGTTTCCTTCGCAGGTCGAGAGAGTTCATGTTTACCTTCTCATTTACATTTTCCCTTTTGGTCACATTGCACATCTATTTTCCTCTCGTGACATCATCGCCACCCGCTATCATCTTTTGCGTCTGTCCTGCCGTTCCTATGACAACTCACCAGGATGCCACCCCCAATCAAAGTACGTCTCCTTGGTTCCACATCCCATTTTGTCTTCCTTTTCGTCCCTTCGCTCTCACGAAACTCGAATAGCTCATCCTCTATAGATTTTTCCTAGCGGTGAAATCATAAAGGTTTCTAAGTTTGTTATTATACATTATATTGGTAAAAAAACGGTGACAAAAATTCAGTTAATAATAATGCTGTAAGGTAGGAACTCAATTACAAAAGACCAGTTTATGTATACATTATACAGGAGACAGACATTATAAATCTGTGATAGAAGTTTTTAAATAAATTATATTACACTTAGCTTGCAAACATTATTCCTTTAAATTTAATGATTTTGTGTTCCAGGAAGGAACATGAAATCATGTGTAGTTATGTTGAAATGTTTCATATACTTGTTACATATTTGAAGAATATGTACATTTCTTTGTAGTTGTTTATTTTTTTTATTTCTACTGAAAAAAGGTGTCGTGACTTAGCAACAATAGGTAAACGTAGGTCAGGTGTCAACATATGAGAATCACTGCTATAGATAGATAGGTCAGAGTGTGTGTGCTGTTTGTCAAGAACATTGTGTACCTTTCATTGTGTGATGAGACAGACTGGTGTGTGTCATGGGTTCTTGGCACAGGTGCCACTGGGGTTAGTCACTTCTTTCATAAGGTCCCTTGCACACACACACACACACACACACATGCATATATACACACACACACACAGAGGAGCAGGAGGTGAGTGTGCTAATTAGCATGTTGCTCCGCTGCCAGTGTGTAGGCGTGGACAGCATCGTTCAGCTTTTTTTTTTTTTTTTTTTTTTTTTCAATCTGAGTGAGGAAACACAACATGTTTTCCTCCCACCATGTCACACCTGTTGTTTTGGTGAGTCGCGGCAAGACATTTGTCCACTTTGTACCAGATTCTCACTTCAGACTCACTTAGCATTCAGTCATGAATGCAAAACAGATCATGAAGTTTTATTGAGAGTGTTAGGGAGGAGCAAAAAGTGATGAAAACGTAGTTCTGTCTGAACATGTATTCTTCATCCTCGCAGACCATTGTATGCATGTGAAAACACTTATTTTTCCCAAAAGTGACCATGTAGTTTTATGAAAAGCACCCAATAAGTTATGATTTTGTAGCTGCAGCAAATACAAGTGTAATAAAAAAATATATTATAATATATATTATATAAATAAAAAATAAAAATATTTTTTGAAATATTCATATTAATATTAATTATGAAACATTATTAATATAATATAACAAACGGTATAATATTTAAAAATTATCAAAATATAATATTATACAGTATATATAATTTTACTTAATACACACAATATTCCTAAATATTAAAATAATAAATACAAATTAATTAAAAAAATAATAAGTTTGTGTATATACATGTATTGTATTGTTTGTAGACCAAAAATATTTATTTCATGCTGTGCACAAGTGGTTCTAAAACATAACTTATATATATATATATATATATATATATATATATATATATATATATATATATATATATATATATATATATATATATATATATATATATATTCTAAATTCTTTGTCAGATTCAGGGATTGGTTTTACTGTTGTAATACTTTTGGAAGAAAATATGTGTACACTGATAAGAAGCTACACTGAGTGATAAGTGGGAGGTGATACAGTAACACCAGCTGGTCTACATACTGGCACACCAGACTCCCAAGTCACACTGAGTTCATGTGTTGCATGTGTTTGTGTGTATTCTTTTCGGTATCAACTGTAGGCTGAAAGGTCATAAAATTTACAGAAATGCCTGCTCATGATGTGGAGTCACATTCATCATAGTCCTACCGGTTGATGTAATATCACATGTTAATAGTTCACTTTGGAGCAATATTTATTAGTTTAAGGAGTCAATAAAGCGAGGCCTCCATTATCGATTCTGTTACACTGGTCAAACTTTGATGTGGTCAGCTTTTAAAACAATATGTCGACATCACATATTTGATTTAAAAATTTATCAGAAAACCTGTATTTACTCTCCAGGCATACTTTTAAATAACACTATAACAAGTTATATAAGCAGCATTTTAACATAACCCCCGCGAAAAGTGAAAAACCTCGATGTAACATTTCTAATAATTGGAATTTAAAGTGTAAGCTCTAACTGCTATCATTTGGGCAGCCGCAGCTCTCACTTTAATTAGACTTCTAATATAACCGCGGCTCTCCATGAAACTACGTACAAAAAGAATGGAAACAGAAAGGGACAACAGTACAGTTACTGTATAAGGTTTAATAATTTAACATTTAAGTAAATATGTGCACTGCAGTAGTTCGACGTCGGAGGAGTGCCCGTGGCAAGTGCAGTTATCGTTAACTCATCTGTCTGCCATGCAGAAAACCTGCACAATAACCTCCGCAATGTGGTCTTTTGGCATATACGCACAATTATAAACTTGGTGGCAAATATTTGGTTGAGCATAGGTGTCAAACCCCAGTCCTTGAGGGTCAGTATCCTGCATGTTCTCCAGGTTTCTCTTCTTGACACACCTGATTCAAATGATAAGTATCATTTTCAAGCTCCTGCGGAGTTTACCGTTGAGATAATCTCAACCTCAAGGACTGAACACTTTTACCCTAACTTCGATTTCTGCTTCTCATGCTGAAAGACATGAGGACATAAGTGTAATTTCATAAATGGAATGGGCCATTTACAAGTGTGACAATGTCCTTGCCATCATCTGATGTGGCAAAAAAAAAAATGAATGTGAGGACTCCCTTCAGCATCCCAGCAGATTTGTGACACCCACTTACTCTTCTCCACACCTAAAAGCCCAAAGAAAAACGTGGTTTAAAGCCACTGAAGACATAATGGGACAAAAGTTGAATCCCTACTTTAAAAGATAACCTACTGGTTGAAAGGACTGATGCTTTTGCTATGTGTGTGTGTTTATCGCTCATGTGCGCTCAGTGAAATGTGAGTGTGCCCTCCTCTTGAAGGCAGGGCTTCAAGAATTGTGCTAGTGTGTTAAAGGTGAACATGTGTGTTGTAATGACTTACCAGCCATTCCCTCACCCCCACTCAGCTGCCGTCACCGCCTCTTTCACCGCTTTCTAGCTAAGCTGTCCCTCCCCCCCAACTGCATTGCACTTTACTGTGTGTGAATGCATGGCTCAATGCAGAGGTTTCCAGTTTGTGCGTTAAAAAAAGGGCATAAAAATAGTGGCAAGAATGTAATTAACCTGTTCTTTTTCATCTTTTTTTTTCCAAATTTGTGGTTGGAAATATATGTAATTCGATATAGAAACGAGTGAAAGAAATTCTGCAAAAGTTGTCTTAATAAATGGATTTTTTTTTTACATTTTATGATTAATAGTGATGCTGTACTTGCTTTACTTCAGACAGTATTAAAAATAAACAATAAATTTAAAGATTTCGTTATAAAGTTATGTGAAAGTAGAACATGATTTTATTGGTCCGCAAGCTTAAATGAATTTGACACTCCTGCTCTGGATGATGCAGTTAATTGTCCAATTTTTGGGGACTCCGAACACACACACACACACACACACACACATACGGTGTATATAATATATATATATATATATATATATATATATATATATATATATATATATATGGTCAGTCCACACATATGGGTCTTACTTTAAAAAATTATTGACCAATCAAAAGTGCTGAAAATTGCTCAATTTCTTAGACAAGTCAATATAAACTGTTGAATGAACAACCAAACGCATTTGTTTTAGGGGTCTCGTTAAAGATAATTATTTGGTCTGATTTTAACACCCCATTGTTATCCCTTTTCACATATATACAATGTTTTAACATGCATATTTTTATATATGGGATAACAAAGGGACCATATTTTCACTCAAACACAAAAAAAAAAAAACAAAACAAAACATTTTTGCTAATCCAGGTGTCAGTCATGTGCTACTGGAAGACAATATTTTCCCAAATCAATAAACATAAAACAAACACAAAACAATAAACATAAAACAAGATCGTTATTTAATCTCAGCATGTTCCCAGTTGAACCCTTAACCTTGTTACCTAAAGCAGTCTCTGGAGTGGGCGTGGCTTACTGACATCACATCCCTGTATCAGTATGCCGGTGGGGCGGAGAGTAGGGGGGGCCAAAAGCAGGAGGGGGAAGCCGGCTGGGAGGTTTCCTGCGACCGGCAGACCTGGGCAGCTTTCAGCGACCCACGGTTTTGTAATTGTCCCAATGGCCTTCTGCCTGGTGGCAAAATCGTCAGAAGAAGCTTGAAGCTGACTGCACTTGTGAGCCTCGACCATGCTAATGAAAGCAGGGAATAAAACGGACAAGAGTCTTTGCACTATGAAGGGAAGAGGCTCAGAGTAGTAACTTGAAACCACATGATATGGGTGAGTAGCCGTCATATTTGAAACTGGTTTATTGTGTCTTCAGTGGCTTTTGTGTTGCTCGTTTCGGACCTTCTTTGGCTTAATCTCTTCTATTATTGTCATACAATGCATGCTTGGTGGGTTGGGGGTGCAAGAGTGGGGACTGTCACCCTGACCCAAATGTAGTGCAGTGCCAACTCATAGCTGAGTGCACTTCTGAGATTTCATAAGGCTTGTTATGGAATTGCTGTCCTTGCTCCAGAAGGATGTTTTGCTTAATCTAGCTAACACAATCAAGCAAAATGAACCAAATGGCCTTAATTAAATTTGTTTGTAACTGTGACATGAATTGCAAAGTTTAACTAACTCCTGAAATGTTTTGTCACACAACTGTTATTGTACTTTTTATATACATTCATATATATTTATATACGGTATGTAATCATGTAGTTTGTATTCATTATCAGATTGGTTTGCTTCCGAACACACACAAAATGTCTGTCGGATATGCATTTTAAACTGGCCTGTTTTAAACGCTTTATGTGGGTAACTTCTGCATGACCAGCACTGACAAGGAATGTCATAATTTCCTGCCTAAATAAAGGTTACTCAAATTAACTGTGACTGTAGAGACACTGTAGACACAGCATTGCCAAATTTGGGGTAACTAAGATGTACTTAAGACGTTTATCTTTAGCTAATTTGCAGTTTTTGTCTTGGCTAAGATTTGCACATACAAAAACAATACAATGAAATTACAACAAAACACAGATTGAAACATCCATTAAATTGAGGTCGAGTGAAACATGTTTGTTGTGGCATAAACAATGTTATGCGTTATGCAAATATGCATACAGAATACCGTTGTTAGAAAACAGCACCAACACAACAGTAACACTCCCAATTGTGTTTACCAGTTGAGAGGGTTCCTTGGTGTCTAGTAAAATAGCAGTTCAAGCTCAAAATCAATACTTCGATAGTGTCTTTTTCTATTTATCTTTGTTTACAAGGAGATCGCCCCACTGGTGGTGAGTAAAGAAGCTGCAGAAAATCTGCAGAAAAGTCACAGTTGTAGGATTTCTCAAGGTGTAGAGGTGGTTGATGGCACAGTATTCCACCAGACTAGATCCACAAGCAAATGCCATCTCCACATTCAGAACGACCCATAGCAATTTATCCATTTTTAAAAGTTAGGGGTCTATAATTTGATATCTTTACAAATGGAAAGTCTGTGCTTTCAAAGTGGTGTGATCTTTATTCATCACTGTTTAGAAGGGAATTTGTGTCGTTTAATTCCCAAATACTTGCACAAATCAATTTGTATTTCTGCATTTTTAGAGCTTTATAGATTCATAGCTGTAAAATATTTAGATTTAGCTAGGGAACCTCATGGGCTATGTCAAATTTGTTTTCTTTAATGCTGTGGGCCGATGACAAACGAACGGGGGGCCGCAAATGGCCCCCGGGCCGCAGTTTGTTTTTTTCCTAAATATTTTCAAACTGGCAAATGAAAATGAACACAAGCCACACCCTGAAAACAAACCGTCATGATAACGTTTGTGTTTTTTTTCAGTTATGCTTGTTGCTTTCCAATGGAATAGCATCCATTTGTTGAATGTTTTGAGTTTTTATTTTACAGCATATCAAAAAACCTTTGCACTTGATCACTTTCAATCAAACCTGAAAATATTCGTCTTTTTTTTTTAACCAATTACAGTGTTGCTTCGTGTCCGAAAGCTTTCCCCTCGAGAAGAATCGAATGTGTGGGCGTTTCCTTGTACCTCTTGGTGTGCGGCGGGTCATCCGTAGTAGTCCTCCCTCAATGGGCCCTGCCATCAGCATGAGGGGTTATGTAAGTTTTTCAGCTTCCGGCCCTCCTTCCTCTCTCTGCCTCATGTTGACATTGTATTTGAGCGCCGCAGACCAACCAGCAGTCAGTGAGTCAGTCAGTCACTGTGGCAGTAGTGCTAGAGAAAGGCTCGGCGTCAAACAAGCGGACGAACCCCTAGAAGATTCCTGTTGTTTTTTTTGTTTTTTTTTGTTTTTTGTTTTTTAAAGGGTACCTGAAAGGTTAGCAGACGTTTAAAGCAGTAGTTGGCGGGGCGAAAAGCCGCTTTTTTTTCACTCCAAAGCCATGCTGCTTCTGGATGAATCCGAGTCGTTTACAGGTACGTGGAGCTCAACATCACACGGGTGAAATTAAGCACATTTGTGTGTGTGTGGGAGGGGTCTCATTTTAAAAGGTGTTTCAGGGATTAAATAGTGCATTTTCTTTGAAAGGCTTTTTCAACAGTGCTGCATCCTTATGCAATCGCAACTACAGTAAATAATTGCAAAACGCGAGAGATTTGGTTGTTGGTAAACTGATCTGTAAGGTACAGAGAGACAACTTGATCTTTCGAATAATCGGGGAAGTTTTAGGAATACGCCGCAGTCGCCGGTTGGTAATTGTGAAGTTATTTAACAGTGTTGTGTAACGCCGTATCCATATGTACTGAAACATTCACCGTCCCTGCAACCGTTTTTCCTAATTTCATTCTCATCCATGAATTCTTTTTCTTCGTCATATTCCTTTTCATCGCTTTTTGGGGTATTTTTACTCAGTTATTATTCTTATTTTATTGTGCTGGTTCCACGTGCAACCGGCTGATTCTCCGGTGTTGTCCTTCGACAGCCACGCTCCGATTGGCTGTTTCTCGGGATACTTGAAGAAATGCCCGCGTTTGATTGGCTGGCTCGGGCCACGCTCGAAATGTGCGCTTTCAAAGAAGGGAAACATGGTTCATCGGACCAGTGGGTTAGCGGGCTAAACGTACAACGGTTGCACAAGAAACAGTTTGAACGAATGAACGGATTCATATTTAATCAACTTCTTAAATAGCTCTTCCAGAATTTCTCAAACTGGCTATGAATGTCCTTTTATTGTTCTTGCTTTACAATTTGTATGATCTAAATATTAATCTACAATTTAGGAATAAAAGGAAAAGAAAGGCATTCTCTAAATAAGAGTGTGTTTCCAATTTATTGCCTTGTAATGCAAGGCTCTAAAAAAGCGGTTTCACATTGCTGTTTGCTGTGTAAATCTTTGACTTTTGTGCCTCATGTAAACACATGGACTTGTTAAACTCGAATCAGGCACCTGCTGATGGTTTCAAATGGTTTTTGAACAACAGATCATTTGTGTTTGAAGATTGCCAGTATTGTTATCCTTAATTCGTGATCCGTACGGAGCAATCTCCATGATTCATGTTGCTATAAGAAGAATCGTCGTATCAAGCACTGCAACAAATTACCGGCATTAGCCTTATTAGGCTTTTACTTTGAAGTTATTCCTTAGAGGGCTGGTTTAATTCTAATTAGCTTGCCACGTTTAAGTTGGTAACTGCGTATGACGCATTCAAATACAGTTGGACATAATAATAATAATAATAATAATAGCTTATCATATTATTATTATTGCTTTAGGTTCCTTGGATAGAACTGCAAAAAACATCCACAAAATAAGAAAATTGCTCAAATTAAGTCAGCAGCCAAAAAACTGCAAAAACACCTGTATTTCAGCCTTGTACTGTGATATCATAAGACAGGATCTGATATGCTATATTACAGTCAAGTCACAGTGTGATCGCGTGGTATATATGATATGATTATGGTGTGGTATGCTAGACGGCATGATGTGATAAAATGCGGTAAAGTTACCGCATTTTACTTGAGCCAATAAAGACCAGCTTGTTTGAGAAATTCCACTTCACACAATGTTGTTTCGTTTTCCGACTGTCTGACAGAACCACTCACTCGGGCTTTGTTTGTACACTGCTCTGCTCATGTTGACCCGAATGCTGCCCAAAATTCCTTGTGTTGAAATTGCTACTAACACACTAAGTCTACATTTAAAAAAAAAAAGAAATAAATTTGTCTGGCGCAGTGTAAAGGGACACTGCATTCCTTGTTGTTGCTTCTAATACGCTAGCGAGGAGGGGGGAAAAAAATGAAAGAACACCCTGTTCTTCTTACGCCCATTGTGTGTGTGTGTGTGTAGCTGCAGCCCATCAAGTGTGTATTGGCCTAAGAAATATTCACGGTTAGAAATAAAGCTTTTAAAAGCACCATTGAGGTATCTGTGCTTGGCCACTGACTCAGCTTTGCTGTAATTGGCTACAGCATGCCGGGAAGGAACAAGCTGTCCTATTCGGTACAACACGAGTCGGAGTTGAAAGCAGGGAGCGCATGAAGTCTGCCTGCTTTCGTAAGACTTTGCTGCAGAAGATGCAGCTGCCCAAAATGTCCCTTTTTTTTTTAAACTGAGTATTGTCGTGTGTGCGTGCATCGCATTTCTATGATCCTCTCGCCTCACTCACTCTTCTCATCCTCCGCTTCCTTCCCGACGGCAGCACTGACATACTGGCCTACAAACAGCTTCGGCTCACTTCACCTGCTCTATTCCGATATATCATACGTGTGTGTGTGTGGTCTTCTTGTCATCTTGTGCCTTTGAGTTTCTTGAAGTCTCCGGTGCCGCTTCACTTGGCGTCCCCCGCGGAGGGTTTCGTAACTCACCTGCTTCCACGCTAATAAAAGCAGCCTTAATAACTCATTGGGCGAAGGCTGTTATACAAGAAGTTGAGTGCGCGCGTGTTTTTTGTCTTTCGTCAGGCAAGTTACATAACCGATTTTTATCTCGGTATGTCCGAGGGAAAACCATTTTGCAGACTGGCCAATTGCGATGCGGCACTAAATAGCTGTCCGGCACATTCTTTAATTTTAATTGAAAGATATTTTTTCTTTTTTTTTTTTATATTTATTTCTCTGTCATGTGCTAACTTTCATTGCTGCCAGGGGAACCATTGCATCTCCACTTCTTTTAAGGAAATTGAAGACATAATTTCGCATGAATTGTCAAAGGCGGCATGAAAGTGGTATTGCACCGTATATTGTTTTCACATCGTTTTGCGCACTAAAGTTAGCACTCGCTAACCAGCACTTTGTATGTGCACACTGATTTCTTTAAGCCCTGCGCTAGGCCTGCACAATTAATTGAATTTTAATCGCGATCACGATATTGGCTCCCACGATTAATTAAGGTCATCCTCGGCGGTATTAACACTTAAAAAAAGTCAAGCCCTTTACCAGATTTATCATCTTTATCACTTTATTATCCAACCACCAGTGAGCAGTTTTTAATCACCCTAATATATTATTTACCAGTGTGAAATGGAATCGACTTTCTCACCTGATTCCTAATATATACCATTCTAGCTGTCAATTGAGACCCATTTTTTAAAAAAAAAGATTGAAATAAATTCAGTTTGAAATGACTTAAAATGACGTTTTGATTGTAATTGATTAAAATTTGCTGAAAAGTCAATATTGTGCTTGGTTCTAAGTAGCTTCATTTTTTTTTTTTTATCGGTTTGCACCAAGCAAGTCAGCCATGTTGCGCTGTGTGCCATTTGTTTTAATTATTATTTACTTTGTTTATTATTTGTAAGTATCATGCTTTGAAGCCTTGTTTATATACTGCTTGTTTAAATAAAGGCAATAAATACAGTAGCAATGTTTGACCAAACATGATGAATAATCGTGATTAATAATCATGATTTCTATATTGACCAAAATAATCATGATTATTATTTTGGCCATAATTTTGCCGCCCGACATAAAATTGAATGTCTATAATTAAAAAACAAACAAAACATTGTATGTCTAAACATAATCTCACCTGTGCACCATCATGCTGCTGCTGCTTAAAATGTTAAGTGGTTGCCACGGTTACAGTAATAACAGCATCCATTCCTGGTCTCTCAAAAGCACCTTCCAGATCTTCCATGTCTGACCATCAAAAATATTGAAACAGAAATATGTATATTTGGTGTTATAATGAAGTGTTAAATGTGCCTCAAACTTACAACTGAAGTCACGTGATGTAATGATTTTTGCAGCATTTCTATTAGGTTTCGATTGCTTAAATAATTTGCTGTCTGAGTTGATTGAAATCTCAAGTAACTGAAGAGTGTGAAAATGAACACACATAGGACACACACACACAACAAATATGCGCCACTGTTTTTTGTGTCAAAAGTCAAGATGGTGTGTGAGAGTGTGTGTGTTTATGTGCCTGCAGTTCTTGTGAACATGGTGGTTGTGTAACAGCCACAGGCAACAGTTATATAAGCACCCTTTCACGTCCCCGTTAACGTCGCTGCCGTTCGAGTGTAACATTATGTGCGAGACTCGATTCCAGACTGCCACTAAGGACGTTAAGTTCAAAAGGCCGTCTCTTTTTTTTTTTTTTTAATACGTATAATGCTCCTTTGGCATATGCTTCATCTGCATTTTATGTTTAAATTGAAATGCATATAGCAAATATTCTTCGTGTTGTACTCTGGTTGTCGTTTGAGATCTAGAAAGTTGAGCTACTAGGACTTTTAATAGAGAAGTCATGTCAAAAAATATCTTTATACTAATATTTTAAAATCACCCTCCACAAGTCTAAATGTGTCAGGTTAATATTATGTTTGTGCAATATTAAACAGCAAAATCTACCTGTTTTATCCATCTCATTGTGCCAAGTGAAAGAAAAACAAATCTAAACTACAATTTTTGTGGTATAATGAAGTGTATTTTATTCAACAACACCAGAACATAGATTATGTAACAAAAAGTGTTTTATTTCTGGCTCCATAAAAAAGCATCACTCATGACAATGCACATCCATATTAAACAAAAAAAGCACATTTTTCAATGGAGTTACTATAACAGTTTTGCATTTGTCCCAATTAATTTGCTCTTAACTTGAAACAAATTGTACTGTTCCACTTATGGCATTAAAGAGCATTAAATTAGATTTGCTGATAGCTGGAGAAACCCTGTTAAACTCTCATGTATATTCAGGAGTACATATAGCATCATATAGTATAGTATTCAGGAGTATGTGTGTGTGTGTGTATATATATATATATATATATATATATATATATATATATATATATATATATATATATATATATAATCGATTCATCTGTGAGACAACAGTTCACTGTGACGTGCGAAGCAGACAAATTGATAGCATGCATGTGTCTGCCCCCTCTTCCTCTGAAGAACATCCTGGCTCTTTGAACGATGACCTCACTTTCATCTACCCACACCACTTCCTGTATTTCCCTTCAGCGTCTCACTGAGCGCTCGCAGTGTGTATTGTGATGTCGGGGCGCTCTGCCTGCCATTAAGTCTAACATACAGGAACTGTTCTGTCAGGTAGCATCAAAGGGTGGAAATAAGGCAGGTGACAGTTGCAATGTGTGCAATATGTTCACGGTGATGCATTGTTATGTTTCTGCCACAATCTCACAGTGAGATAACAAAAACGTGTCCTCTTCTGAAGCGATATCGCAGTGCACACAAAGAACATCTTTCATTCGCAGTTTGAGCATCCTTGTAACTGTCAATTAAGAACATGTTGAAGCAATTTCACACACCCCTCCTGCAAAATCCAAATTGGAACTGATGCCATCATAAAACTCCTTTACTGTACAGCAAAGTAGGGTTTTAGAAACATTTTATTAGAAGTCAGACAGTTGTAAAAATTGCTTAACTCATTCAGTCCCAGACTTTTTACATTTTGAAGAGTCCAAGACATTATATCCCAGCCATTTATTTATTTCAAACCTGTTCGATTACCTGTGTACTTTAATACCTCATGTTTACTTGACTACGTAATTACTTTATTACTTTAGTACAAAAGTATTTGTTACTATAGTACTTAAAAACATGTAAGATTTAGCCCATTTTTCATTACGGACAGCAGGAAGTGCTGCATGTACCATTGTCAGTAACTATAACAGACATGGCAGCCTCCAGAGGGGTGCCACCCCCCATGTAATATCATTTAATGATAACTAGACCTACGATTATATTTAAAACATACTGTTGGTTGTTAAGAACACATTTACTTGCAAGTTTTTGAAATTTATAATCATTTAATTTATTCCTTTTTCATGAAAAACAGTCTAAATCTTACACATTGTCCCTTTAAGTATTTATAGTAATCAAATAATTAGTGAAAGCCATTTTTTAAATCCTACTTTAGCCAAACCATTGAAAAATAATTTACAATGATTGACTATCAGGACTCTAAAAAAAAAAATGGAAAAATACGTCTTTGGGATTGAATGAGTAAATAGTGAACACATTCTATTCTCACAATTGTATTCTCGGCGTATTGTGCTGAAAAGCCTGGACAGAAACAGTTTATCCTCGGTTCAACTCTTATCTTAATTGGAAACAAATTTCATATTATTGACATGACGTTAACTACTTCCTATAATAGGAAATGATCTTATGAATTGCTTTCTGAATACACACACATACACACACACACGCCCATCACCGAGACAGACTGGTGTTATTTAACTGACCGCATTATCACGGAGAGTGTTTTATACAAGTTGTTTGGCAAGATGTCCAGCCTCCGAGTGTCTGAACATAATCATGAGAATATTGCAGTTCCGCAACTTCATTTACCAAGTACCATAAACATTGAACGTTACTGTGACTAGCAGGACGGCACCATTTTGTGCCGTCATTCCTGGCAGACTCCTGGCACAGCTTGTTCTTTGTGTACGCGTGTGCGTTTCCTGTTTTTTCATTTCGTAATCCTTCCATATTTATGATCTAGCGCTTACATAAACCCCAGATCCAGTTCAGTGTGTCTCTGGCAGAGCAACTGAGAAATGGGGAGGACTGTAGTAAAGATGAAAGGAAAAAAAAAATTAAATGAGGTGAAAGAAGATTCCAAGGCTGGTGGTTGAAGCAGAAACATGCATTTAGAGAGCCACACTAACGCAAAAAAAAAAAAAACCCCAAAAAACCAACATAAAACTGCTTTTACGTTTTCTGATACATTCAGTTCTCGGATGAGACACTCAAACTGACGACATGCTTCAGGATCCACATAATGTACTTGTGATTCATTTGGATGATTCATGTCTTTTTTTTTTTTCCCTGAGTTTTAATTAAACGGGTGTGAGCCTCTTATAATTTTGAGGCTCAAAAGAAAACGACTTAATTATTGCACGCACAAAATTAAACTTTCTCAACTCGCCTGTAGAGCATTATTTTCCTAACTTAAGCCAGTGCTTTACAAATAGTGGGGCGGGGCCCTCTGAGGGGTGGGGGCGTGATGCCAGGGGGCCACGGATGACCCCAGAGAAAAGGCTTTGTTTTTGTCTTGTAAAGTTAATTGCAATAAAATAAGAACCTTCATCTATTATTATTTTTTCATTTGACACTTTGATGTTCTGGTTATTTTTTTTCAGTTTTAGACGAAGCTGCAAAAAATAATGAACACTTTGAACGTTGATTTATATCGCTTCTTTTATTTATTTATTTATTTTGTTCATGTTAACAAAGATACAGGTTTAGGTATACCTATACAATTTCTATAGATAATATTCTTATTTATAGTCAGCGCATCTAGTGGGGTGGGGGGGGCGCAAAAAGTTTTCTCTTTCCTCTATATATATATATACCTATATATAACCTATATATATATATATATATATATATATATATATATATATATATATATATATATATATATATATAGTATGTAGATATATATACTGTATATAGTATGTAGATATATATACTGTATATAGTATGTATATAGATATATATATTTATATTATTGTTATATTTGTGATTTATTACATTTATTATTTTTATTTATGATATTAATATACTTATATTGCTGGTTAGTTCGTGGCAATGAACTTATGAGTACCACAAAATAGATGAATGGAAATAAAAGTGGCATTTTGTAATTACCTGCAGCACTACTGGTGATGTTTCTTCTCGTGTCATTGCTTGAGGGCACAAATTTGACAGGTCCCAATCCTCCAGTATTGTTGCGTTTTGGAAATGCACTGCATTTCTGTTTTGGTAAGATCAGTTTGCTTTGTAATTTCCATTTATTTACAAATTCAAACCCGTGTTTTTTAACCTATATTTTAAGGTTTGAACGCCATCCTCACATCTGACATTTTTCATAGAATTGGACGGAAGCAGTGCAATACAGTTAAGTGACACTCCAAAAAAAAAAAAAAAAATTCAACGAAAGCCTTAAATCACATCATGATCGTGATAAGATATCCCAGTTAAACATCTTTATTGATTCTGGTGTGTAATTTGTTGGAAATGAACGGAAAGCCAAATCATGAGGACTGGTTTCATAATCATGCTTCAAAATCAAGATGGAAAAATGAGGTGGATCCAACTTTGGTGCTTTTTTTTTTTTCAAGACAACTCTCAGTACGTCTCACTTGTGCGTATGATCTGTATGCAATCCCCACAAAATTTGGGAATCCTGATGTGAGAGAAACAACTTGGATTTCCCATATTGAACTCTTCCTCCATTTTGTTTCAGATCAGTCCCATTGTGCTGCCTTCAGCTCAGAGAATGAGCCTCAAGGAGGTGATTTTGCAGCATGGCAGCATACCCCTCCACAGTCTACCTCACCTTCAGGGGCGACACTGGCCAATTCTCCCCCCTCGCAGCCCACGTCGAGACCCCGCACTGGGGTCTCTGGCCAAAGGCCCAACCCACCCACCACCCTGGCGGGAAGTAGAAAGAGGAGTGCCAAGCCATCGCACATGAGACGGAACATTCGGTAAGTGCGTTGTAGTCCTGAGACCATACATGATCATGTCAGGACTGAAAAACATCTGAAAACATTTAAATAAGCGCGAAGGTAAGCCATTCCATTACGCACTGAAGTAATGAATCTGCCTCACAGTTAAAAGGACCCGAGTTCAAATCCGGCCTTCATGCGTGGAGTTTGCATGTTCTCCCCAAGCCTGCTTGGGTTCTCTCCGGGCACTCTGGCTTCCTCCCACACTCCAAAACATGATTGGCAGGTGTATTGGACACACTAAATTGCTGAGGTGTGATTGGGTGCGTGAATGGTTGTTTGTCTCTGTGTGCCCTGTGATTGGCTGGCAATAAGTTCAGGGTGTCCCCGCCTACGGCACGAAGCCAGCTGGGATAGGCACCAGCAAGCTTACGACCCTTGTGAGCATGAGCAGCTTTAGAAAAATGGATGTATCTAAATAGGTACAGGGGATTTAATGTTCGGGTTCCTAAACATTAAAAATAAATAAATGTCTTAGGGATTGGAACACTGCAGACAGAACATTCTTTTTTAAGTAAAAAAATGTAACAAAAGTTGACCCTTAGATACATTTTTTTAAATTAATGTAAAGTTAAATGAAAATTAGTCACAATTTTTATGCATTTCAAACTATAGAAATTGTTTTTACAAGTGGGACTGTCAGGATTAAATATTTTTTAGGAATTATTCATCTATTGTTGATTCTATGGATTAACCCAATAAAAAAAAAAAGCCTTTATGTGTGTCACAAAACCATTTTTTTTCAATTAGAAATTAATTTTGACAGCTGTAGTCTCAATGAATTGTTGTTGTCCGCTCATGATTGCAGGAAGTTACTGAGGGAGCATCAACTAGAAGCAGGCACCAAAACCGCTCAGCAGGACGAGCTACAGAGAAGGCGACGTCTTGATGACCAGAGAAAGCAAGATTTCCCCATACCACTGCTGCCTGAATATGAAACTGGTGTGTCTCCAGCATCAATATCCATCCACTTTCAGTACTTACTCCATCCATACTACATATTTCCTTCCGGGTCACACAGCCGCCATCCATATATATTATCCATACAAGCTTTGAAGCATGACCACATTCGGGTAAGAATGTGAACACAAAGCATTGATCTGTTGTGCTTTTTGCGAATCCCTTTGTACAGGTGATGCAACAAAGCGGGTGTCGTCCTCCTCATCAGCGTCGCAGCAGGAGTTGAGACAGGAAGTCATGTGCTTTGAGTCCAGTAGCACCGGCACATGTCAGGACATCAAGACCGGCATATGTCCCACCCACTCTGAGCATGCACCCAAAGCAGGTACACACATTTGACGGATTGCGCAATTTATGACAACTACTACTGTCATCGTAATACTATCCATCTTACTATTCACTGACCTTTAGCGGTTGTGTTCATTAAGAGTGGTGGAATACTGATAAAAATGACATTTTTTTGTAATTTGTGAAAAAACAATTATACACACAGAAGACCAAGTTACACTTTTTGGATTAATTATGAATGACTGAATTTTATGAATTTGAGTTTTCTTTTTTTTTTATTAAATTTAAACTATGTTTAGAAGCACACTACGTTCCTCCTCCTTTTTCAAATCTCCATAAACTCAGCATTTTCCACGGCAGCAACTGAAGTTGTGCTCAAACTAGAGATGTCCAGGTCCCAATCGGAAATTGTGCCCGATCACATTTTCTGCTGGGGGAAAAGATTTATATGTTGTTGTTTTTTTTTTTTTTTTTTTTTTTTCTTCATGATTTAGAACTATATGAGTACACTGATATTGCAACAAAATTTATTTATTTTTTTTTGTACTATATGCATCATGACAACATAGCCAGAAAAAGGCAGTGGAGGGGTGTATTTAAGTGTTTTAAGCTAATGTTTAAACCACTGTCATAGAAGTGGTTTTGTACTTTTTCAATTAAAAAAATTAAAAGGCAATCCCGCACTCTTTTTAATCGATTGGTAGGTATAGCTCAGGACTTAGTATCGGCAAGTTCTCTTAATTATATGACTTGATTTCTGGTGCAATAAAATGATAAAGGCATCCCTTGTTTAAGCATTAAACTGTTACTATTGATTGAGGCTTAGAGTTGGGATTTAGGTAAGGACAGTCCAATGGTTTGTTTTAGGGTTAAAGGTTAAAGTTTGGGGAAGGACAGTCTCCACTGCGTTTTTTTTTTTTTTTTAACATGGCCAATAACCATCATATACAGTACCCCCAAAACATAAAAAATTGCTGTGATTTCCCGCTTATCAAAATGATGTAATTTAGATAGTTCGTAGTTTCACACTTGTAAACGATCTATGTTGTCATCTGAATTGGAGGACAGTCTGTATGATCAGTCTGGACGGCGACCGTCAGGCTGTCAGCGTCAAGGTGTGCTGTCATTTACATCTATCACGCCAGCCTATATGGAGCGTTGAGCCCAAGCCACTAGTGAACAGCGGTTCAAGGTGTCAAGGTTCACAAAATTAAGTCATTTGTTCGCCCCCTAAATTAGCAAATGAACATGATTTTTTTTTTTTTTTTTGAACAATATTTATATCGGGAGCTCAAGGATAGTCAAGCTATTACACGGCGACACAGTACACTTCAAAATTTAAGCGTACTAAAGCAATCCTGTCCATATACTTTTTACTGTTTGGTAAATTAAGGTTGATTTTGAAGTTGACATTCGCGTTTTTGCTGTGTTTGCATTAAAAGTTGCTGCTGTAATTCGCTTGACATATTTTTGTGTCAAATCCGAGACAAGAAAAAAAGGCTTCATCCGACTAATTTCTAACTTGTTTTAGCCCTTGTTGCAAAATGCTATTTATCATACCTCAGCTGGCAACTTCATATACTTTATAACATCACAAATAAATCAAAGACAAGACAGAAAACAAAGTTGTTTGGTGGCAATTCTTAATCATCATAGTTCAGCAACACGTACAGTAATAATTCCATGTTGCTAAAATAGCTTGCTCCACATACTGTTAGCCCGGGGACCCACTTGCACTTTGTCATTTGACTGTGTTAAGTGTGCTAGTAGGTCAGGTGACTGTGGAAGGTCAGAAGGAGCAGCAGGGAAGTTTTCCCCCCCAACTGTATAAACATGAACCATATGCATGCTTTTATGGACCAGATGTTGGTTGTTGAAATGCCTGGAGATGATAGTTTGCACCACAAAACAAACATGCATGATATGAGACCGTAAAACAACATTTGCGCACTAACAAAGTTTCTAGAATGACCTTTAAACTAACTAGTATTGCTAGTCTAAACTCAATAATACAGAGGGTGTTCCAAAATGGTTGACCCCATTCTAAATACCCATATCTCGGAAACGACTTGATGTATCTCAATGAAACTAAATATACTTGATGTTGAAGGTCGTTAGTTTTATTGGTTAAATTTACAAAAAAAAGTACAAATATTTGTTGGTTCTATGACAGATTTTCATAAATGTTCAATATGCGTGCCGCCTGTGCCTGCACACGTTGATGGCCGTCCTGGCGATAGCATATTTTAATAGCATATTAATATTTTTGTTAAGCATGCTAGCACGCACATTTTGTGAACACAAAATTACACTAACTAGGCAGAACGTTATTGGCACTTTAACACATTTTCAAATATTCTAATGGATGAAAATATTCAGTTTTTGTGATGAGTAGGTTATTCTGTTAAAAGTGTTAATTTTATTTGTAGCTTTCCTTTATGTTTCAGATTAGAGAGTTGTTTTATATTTTGTTACCTGAACAGGTGTCTTACTATATAGAGTATATGACAATGATGAATATATAATGTACATATAGATATTATACAATATTATCATTACAATTATTGTATTACATTTAATATTATAACAATACTATATATAATTCAATATGACGATGATGTTGTTGTTAAATTGAATCTTTTTGAACGTAAATTGTCCTAATATTTGATACAGCTCTTCTTTTGGAAATCATTCTAATTCTGCACCAAAAAAATGTCCGCAGGGTACATTGTGTACTTTGCCCCATTCCCAAAGTCACTTTCTCACAGGTTTGATGGTGACACACAAAAATATTTGTTGTTTAGAAGCCACAAAAGAATAAAGGGGAAGGGGCAGTGAATAGAGGAGGAACTCAAGGTGGAAGTGTGATAGAAGGAGCAGATCCGAGCAATAAAGTTGCCTAATCCTAGTTGGGGGACAAAAGACAGACAGACACACAGCGCACCATCGTGGCACGGTGACATTTCTAGTTAAGGTTGCATAACCAGTCTCCCCCCGCCACTGTAATCCTACTTGTATAACCAGACATTCATTGGCGTTATATAAGCTCTCTCTCGCGTCCTCCCTTCCCCCTCGCTCGCCCTTACTTTTTTGCGCACACTAACATACTGACACAGAGTAACGCACACACACACACACGTCCCCTCTTCACGTCGTGCCCTCATAGGCCGCTAGCTTGTGTAATGCCCAGCATTTGATGTTCTTTTTTGTTCTTCCCAATTGAATATTGAAGACGATCTTGTGGTCGCGCGTACAAACACACTTGTATACACGCCACAGGTGGCATTTATGGTGTCCACTTTGTATCTACAGTACCGGTGCTTTGTTGGTCCGATAAATGGTCAAAATAAGTTAAGAAAATTCCCCAACGGCAACTTGGATAAAGGTAGAGTGGCAAAGTATTCTTTGTAAGGAGCTTGCAGCATATGTTTAGCCCAGCACTTAAATGCGAAGCCCCCAGCTGTGACCTCAGCAACGTGTAGTTCATTTAATTACAAACCTTAATTAATACTTTTTTTTTTTTTTAAATCTCTTGACAACTCAAGAGAAGTGGATAGATCCACCTGACATTTACACTTTGTGTCCCTTATCTAATATATTCTGTGTGATACTCCAAATGGGTCAATTATGTTCTATAATGGCCCTTGCATTTATTTAGTTATCTTATTCATGAAAGACAGTTTAAAATGTACCTTAAAGCGTAACATTGTGGCATGTGTTTGGCTCGAGGTGGATACCGGTTTTAAAACAATAAGAAATGATGACTACTGTTTATTTAAATGATTGATTATATTCAGCATTAGCCACATCAGTTAAAAAAAAAACAAAGACTTCTTACAAAATATTCGGCTCAAGTTTTCCAGCGAGAACAGCTTTTCTTCCCTCCCTCACGCCTCCTTCCTTCATCTTTTCTCTAGTTGCAACTAATCTGTGCCAGAGTGAGGATGAGCCTATCAGCAGAGACTCCGCCCGCCACGATATAGAGCGTGAGCAAAGTGGCATGCACATCAACGACGACTCCAATTGCCCGGATGAGCAAGGACGTGTGCTGGTCAATTTGAACCATCCGGCATCAGACGCGGACATTTTCCTTTCTCCTCAGCTGGCTCGAGCAGTAAAACCTCACCAGGTACCAACTGGTGCCTTCTTTTGATTTTTTTTTTTTAATTGCAAGGAAAGCGCATCTTAGGTTTGTGTCATTCACGTCAGATCGGCGGAATTCGTTTCCTCTACGATAACCTGGTGGAATCGGTGGAACGTTTCAGCAGCAGCAGCGGGTTCGGCTGCATCCTGGCTCACAGCATGGGCCTGGGCAAAACGCTGCAGGTCATCTCCTTCATTGACGTCCTCTTCAGATACACAACGGCCCACACCGTGCTTGCCATCGTACCTGTGAGTACCATCTGGAGTCCAAATCTTGAATCTTGAAGGAATAAATCCTTGACGATTGCCTCAAGTTTTGAGTTTCAGGGTTGTCACCTTGTGTTTTTCAAACTTTTCCAAAAATGTGTTTATTTCATTGAGGCCTCTTAATTGCCCTATAAGATGTGAATGTGAGTGTAAGGCTTAATCATTGGCTTGCGGTGGATCACTGAGGCACATTTCAGCCATGTCTCCTAATTAGAACAAGTGGTACAGAAAAATAGTGTGGGGAATTTCTGCAAAAAAAAAGTAGACTTTCCCTAAATGTGTAAGAAAAACATGTTCACAATGCGATTTTAAAATCCAAGAGAGCTGTGCCAAAAAAATCACTTCTCAAAAGAAACAAGATTCTTCTCATTTACTACCATTCAGAATTAATATGAGATGTCCCAAAGTATTTAACTCGGTTTCTATATAATTATGCGTACTAACCAGTGCTTCTCAATTGTTTTTTGCAAAGCCCCCTTTAGGAAAGAGAAAACATTTCACACTCCTTCCCCCTTGTAAATAAGATCATTATCGATAAAAAAAAAAAAAAATGTACACTTGAATAAATAATCCTTTAACAAACGTTATTTTTCAACTTGTTTCTTGGGGTCATCCAAGGAGGCCCGCCCTACTATTTGAGAAGTAGAAGTACCAAAGATGGGACTGACACCAAGATCATGTCATATGCTGACTGTGTGCTGCAAAAGCCAACTTCAAAATAAACACATCAATGCATTGACCGTCGCATACTTTTATTTTGAAGTTGACCTTAGTTGCTATCAGCGAGCTTTACTGCTCCTCGCGCCTAACTTTCACATGGTTTCTGCCACAGGTGAACACGTTGCAGAACTGGCTTGCGGAATTTAACATGTGGGTCCCACACGCCGAGGCCTTGCCCCCAGATAACGACCCTAGCCTGGTGAGGCCTCGCAACTTCAAGGTTCACATCCTCAACGACGAACACAAGTGAGTCACGTATGCCTGAATCCCAGTCCAAAAATGTGAAAGGGAAACTTGTAATTTCCTATTTTGTGCTGTGTCTATGCACAAACACAAATAGGGTTGCACTCAGAATGAATATAAATGCTCCTTCTGTTTTTTTTTTTTTTTTTTTAACTGCTAAACCTTTGTCATGCCATCTGGTGCTAACACACACTGTACAGCTGTTTCCACTATTTGTGTGTGCACGTGGGCTCCCACATTCTGTATGTGTTTATGTGTGGGAAGACTTGAAGAGTGAAGTTGTCTAATAAGGATTTTCGTTCCTATGAAATGAGGCAGAATTTTTTTTGTGCTTAATCACACATTTCTTTTCTGTACCTTTTATCCATTTTCCTTGTTTGAATTATATTTGAAATAAAATTACAATAAAGTAATCGAGTGGTTGCTTTCTCTGTGGCTATCCAGAAACACAACATCCAGGGCCAAGGTGGTGGAGAACTGGGCCCAGGATGGAGGTGTGCTGCTAATGGGCTACGAGATGTACCGCCTCTTATCCCTCAAGAAGAACTTTGTGTCAGGAAGGAAGAAGAAGAGCAAGAAAACCACCGGGCCTGTTAATGACCTGAATGAAGAGGACCAGCAGAAGAAATTGCTCATAGGTTGGGGAGATGAGAGCAGATGAAAAGTTGGAACAAAGCAAAATGATGTTAAATAGGAAAATTGTCTTTCTTCCAGCTATCGAGAGAGCCTTGGCAAGGCCTGGTCCTGACGTGGTGATTTGTGATGAGGGCCATCGCATTAAAAACTGCCACGCCAGCACCTCGCAGGCCCTGAAGAACATCCGAACCAAGCGCCGCGTGGTCTTGACAGGATATCCACTCCAGAACAACCTGATCGAGTACTGGTGCATGGTTGACTTTGTTCGGCCTGACTTTCTCGGTAAATCAATTCTTTTTATTAATACTGTTCTCAATTACGGTAGTTCCTCAAAATTCAAGAAGCTATTAGACCTTTCTTAGAAATTTCTTATGAATTTTTAAATAATTAAGCTAATTTTTTCATGTAACATCCAAGCGTACATAATCATGGAAGTGCAAAAAGTAGCAGAAAAGGCGCTGGAGAAAATGTGGAACTGGTAATAATGATTACTTTCTGACCAATCTAGCATTGTTAAAGACAATATATATATATATATATATATATATGTATGCATTTCAGGCTCGCGGCAAGAATTCAGTAACATGTTTGAGCGTCCTATTCTGAACGGGCAGTGCGTGGACAGCACACCCCAGGACATCCAGTTGATGAGATACAGGAGTCACGTTCTACACAGCCTACTGGAAGGCTTTGTACAAAGGTGAGATTGCTCCCTGACTACTTTCAAAAGCTCAACAAGATATGCTAAACTCACTGAGGAGAAAACAAGCATTAAGAGATCCAAAACCTTGGTTTAATGTTTCTTTGTTACTACTGAATTTAGAGAGCGCTGACCTTGGTTTACTGAACAATAAAATAATGTTTCTTTGTTACAAGTGGATGCTTGTAATAAGCTCTTCTTATGTAAGCTTGCAAAAGGCAGGCAAAGATTTTCAAAGTTTGCATTGGAAGTTTTGCAGTTTGTAAAATGTGTCCCGTTTCAATCGGATCACATAGATGTTAAAAAATTGTGCGTACTTTTAACATGAATTTAATCAGTTTGTGTAAACCACAAAATCTTGTCGGTGATTGAAATCACATTGTCCTGACCACCACCGAAGGCCCTCATTTAAAACCTTAAATTAAATCCATTAAATCCCCTGGACCTCCCATAGATATCCACATAGCACATTTTCAAATCTTCCCATCTTCAAACATCTAATTAATCATATTAATTTGGTTTATTGCCCAGCCTTAATTTAATATTACGGAAAGAACACAAATAGACGCCAACTGACCCCTTGGTTTGATCTTGAGTATCAGAGAAGTAGTCTCAGGTATAGTAAAATGAAGATATTTTTTTTTTCAGTTCTCTACAGTGTGCTCTTGGTTTAAAAATAAACCACATTAAACTTCCACTGTATCAGCAAACCAAGTGTGCCATCTAGAGGAACAAAAATATCAAAAGTGGTTCACGAGGCTCCCATTTTGCAAACCTTCTTTCAGATGTGGTTTTTTTTCCGCCGTGAGCGTTTCCTTGTTTTACAAATGAACATATTATGTGCTTTAGACGAGGCCACGATGTGCTGAAGGACCACCTGCCACCTAAGGAGGAGCATGTGATTCTGGTTCGTCTGTCTCCACTTCAAAAGGCGCTCTACACGGAATTCATGAATCGCTTCAGAGAGGCGGGAAACACCGGCTGGCTCAGCCTCAACCCGCTTAAAGCCTTCTGCGTATGCTGCAAGGTGAGACGAAAATATTGTTTATAGACGTCGTTTAAACAGCTAGGACCTTCTCGAGGACCACTGTGCGTTTGAACTATGGGAACTTTGTGTATAAATTATATCAGGGGTAATCTATCAGCATCAGCACATTCATGCTAAGTTGGGCTTGTAACTCAAAAGAGTTCTTGGAAGCTTCGCAACAGTCCCTGCAAGCGCTATACATATCTGATTGGAACCTTTTAGTTCCAGTAACTTCAGGAGCCAAGAAATTAATGTTCCTGGAAATTTTGTTTGCAATGTGTTTAGCCATTATTCTGTCTTATGTAATATTCTTAGCTGCGAAAATGAATAGTGTACTGTTACTAAAATGGGTCATTTGAACTGCATACTTAGAGATCAAAACACCACTTTAGAATCCATTTTGCTTGTGGTTAAGAGAAATATATAAATAACCCGTGGATCAATTTCACACACTGGTTCTTCTT
Source organism: Hippichthys cyanospilos (assembly GCF_059441005.1). NCBI lineage: Eukaryota > Metazoa > Chordata > Actinopteri > Syngnathiformes > Syngnathidae > Hippichthys > Hippichthys cyanospilos. Next base: position 31,191,256 of record NC_142370.1, on the reverse strand, counting down.
TACCCTTTTAGATTTGGAACCATCCAGATGTGCTCTATGAGGCCTTACAGAAGGAAAACCTGGCCAGTGACCAGGACTTGGACCTGGATGACATCACCTCAGCTGCACCTACACGATGTTCCAATGTAGCCAATCAGAAGCCAAAGCCCCTTGAAAACCCTAACCCAATTGGGGGACTGAGTCTCAACCATTTGCAGGAGAAGGCCAATCAGGTCATCACATATGAATGGGTATGCATGAAAGCTTCCTATGTAACCTTTCCCTCAACTGCTTTTCATAGGAGTGATTTGTGTTTGTTTTCATGTAACTCTTAGAAAAGCAGCATTCACTTTGAAATTTTAAGTAGTCTGATTTTGGATTTTTTTTTTTTCCTTTTTTCAAATCCGTCCTGAAATTAAGATAGACCAAGATAGACAGAGAGGAATACTGGCCTATGTCCCAAAAACAGGGCGTGGCTCAAGTCTCAAAAAAACGCAAATGCATTAACAAAAAGACACAAGCCGTAACCCCAACATCAAGTCGTTTTTGCTCAGCTAACAACCCATAACAAGATGCGATTACTTCTCGTTGCTTCTCTAGGCAAAGGACATAATGTGCGATTACAAGCCCGGCATCCTGGAGAACTCTGCAAAAATGGTGCTGCTGTTCCACCTGATCGAGGAGAGCGTCGCAAAGGGAGATAAACTTCTTGTTTTCAGGTAAAAGGCTGAAAAATACATCAGTGAAAGGAAATTTGGGGTGGTTAACATCGCATCTTCTGTCAGCTTTTATTCAGATTCCAAAATCCCCTTTTCATAAACCAGTCTTGTATTTCTGTATCCTGCAGTCAGAGTTTGTCAACTCTCACGGTGATTGAGGATTTTCTGGCTCGGAGGCCAGTTCCAAGCTCGCCCAACTACTCCGGCAAAGATGGAGCCAACCAGAACTGGGTCCGAAATCGCAACTACTACAGTGAGTGTCTTAGTACTACTTGCTCAGTGTCTGTGTTTTACAAAAAAAGTAGGCAGATTATTTTTAATAAAACACTGTCATGTGCGTTTTTGGGTATTAGGTAAAATTAGGGCTATTCTATTAAAATGATGCACTTTAATTACATTGCATTGATGCTGGAAATCATGTCCTTTCTCTTCCACCACTAATGAGCACTGCCACCTGCTGGTTGGTTTTCAAGCAACAAAAAATCTATTCTAGTTAAATGCTAGTTTCAATATTTTTTAATTGAACCTCACAAAATAAATGATTAGTCATTTTGAAAAACAAGTCAAAGAGAACATGTGTAAGCATTTCTCACTTTTCGTCTGAAATTAAGTGTAAATAAAGGTGTTGTAAGAAATATAATTCTTCCAGGTTTTAGTCAGAGGTATTTCTACAGTTCAAAAATTTTAGAGCACGGACTACTGCCAAAGCTAAATAATCCTCATGTTAAGGAATCATAAAACAACATAAGTAGTTGTTTTAAATTTCTGTTCTGGCTGTGTGATGTTTGAAAGGACTGGATGGAAGCACAACCACTTCAGAGCGAGAAAGATTGATCAACCAGTTCAACGATCCCAACAACACCTCAGCATGGGTCTTCCTGTTGTCAACCAGGTAACACACAGACACACATACCTAGATTACGCACGGTGATGCTAATCTGGAATTTTATGGTCGAAATAAGTGAACTTTGCATCTCTGCGGGATCACAGGGCAGGTTGTCTGGGCGTGAACCTGATCGGAGCAAACCGCGTGGTGGTTTTTGACGCCTCCTGGAACCCGTGCCATGATGCCCAAGCAGTTTGCCGTGTCTACCGCTACGGTCAGAAGAAACCGTGTCATGTCTACAGGCTAGTGTGTGATTTCACACTTGAGAAGAAAATCTATGACCGCCAGATCTCCAAACAAGGGATGTCCGGTAAGTGTCTTGACGTACATACATTTGAATACATTTTAATCTGATGGATTATCAGGTTTTGTTTTTTTTTTTTCCTCTTTAATTGTAACCCTTTTTTTCCGTCATTCAGACCGGGTGGTGGATGATCTGAATCCTGTGCTGACCTTTACCAGGAGGGAAGTGGAATCTCTTCTTCATTTTGCCGAAGAGCAGCCAGAGCTGGGCCAAGTACAGCTGCAACCACGAGACAGCATGGATTGCGTCCTCAGGAAGGCTTTGTGCCTCTTCCCACACCTCATCACCAAAGTAAATGAACTGAGAGGATAATAATAGGTCAACGTTTTTTAAAAATAATTAAATTTGAAAGGTTTATTAAGAAAACTTCTCCAAATGATGCAGGTCACCTCTGCTGAACATGCTTTCAATTGATTTTACCTCCAAATGTCGGTTTGAATAAAATCATAAAGTAGCTGAGTGCAACAAAAAAACCCTCATGATTTATTTCATTCAAATGCTCATTCTTTGTCATTGCAGCAACCGTTCCCCCATGAGTCTCTGCTCATGGACCGCAGAGAGCTGAAGCTGAGCACTGCTGAGAAGAAGGCTGCAAAAAAAGGGTATGAGGAAGAGAAGAGGGCATCTGTGCCGTATACTCGCCCGTCTTATGCTCACTACTATCCAGCCAGCGACCAAAGTCTCACCAACATCCCTGCCTTCAGCCAGAGAAACTGGTTTGTATTTCAAAATATTCACAACTGAATTTTGTGAGCTTCATGAACCACTTTTGATATTTTTTTTGTTCCTCGAGATGGCAATCTTGGTTTAAAAATGCAGTAGAAATTTAATGCATTCCCCTATACTAGCTTTTCTTTTTAACCAAGAGCACCATCTAGAGGACTGAAAAAATAGCTGTTCATGAGGCTTCATTTTTAAATCAAAGCCGATTAATCTTTTAAGTGCCAAAGTAGCAATATTGCGCCGTGCAACTTTTACAGTCACTATTGTTAAGTTTTCAAGCTGCAATCTCGGGCTAGCTGCACAATTAATTGAATTTTAATCACAATCACGATTAATTATTTTAAAAAAGTCTTTGATAAAAAAAATTCTGTAAGATGTGAAATTAATCAATCGAAACTGTCTCAGGCGACCACCTCACGCAGAAGACAAACTTGCGGCCAATACCCGACCAGTCCAGTCTGCTCCAGCTCCCGCTGTACCTGGCGAGTTATCTCCAGGATCGGCGTCAACCACCAAAGATTCATCAGCGTCAAGCCTTGGAGGTTTTCCTGTCAACTGCTTGCAAAAAGCTGGCGTGTTTGTGCAGAAGATCATCACCACTACAGGTAGGTAATATATTCTGTTGATGAGCAGTGAAAATCTACTGTAGTTCAACTGCACCATTTTTTTTAAGACAAGAGCACCATCTAGAGGACTAAAAAAAAAATCACAAATGATTCATGAGGCTTCATTTTCCCATCACTAATGATTACAGGAACAATACCATTAAAACTATTTTGAGGGAAACACACAGCTCTGCTCTAAAATAAGTGACATCAGAGTTTTTTCTGCTGTGAAAAGAAAATAGTGGCAATCATTGTTTATTGTTTCCCTTTCAGACATTGTTATCCCAGGCACCAACAGCTCAACAGATGTCAAGGCCAGAATCACAGCTGGCGAGAGCATCCATGTCATTCGGGGCACCAAAGGTAACACTTAGAATTTCAGTTTTGCTACTTGTATCTTAAATGTGGTTAATTTTTTTTGTAAAATTAGGAATCTCATCAACTTCAGGGTCAAATATTGTTTTTCTTGTTGTTAGGGACCTACATCAGGACATCAGATGGACGAATCTTTGCTATCAGAGCAGCTAACAAGCCCAAGATCGCAGATGAGAACCCTGCAACACCACACGAAGGTAGGAAGACTGCATTTGAGTACTGCTTTTTTTTTTTTTAACAAACTTTTCATAACCGATCCATCTACAAATGTTGTTACTGTTTTCTGAAGTAAACGAATATGTTTGCCAGCATTAATAGAGCACAAAAGAAAATCATTCTTTCTAAATTAATTAATTGAGAGTCTGACAAAGTATTTGGAATAGTAGTCAATTGATTTGAAAATCGATTAGTTGATGATTTATTTATTTTTGAGAATGCCAAGCAGCACATACAATACAAAGCGGCAATCATCAAAGGTGGCTATTAAGAAGAATTTACAATATACTGTAATATATATATTTCATGTTTTAAGGTAGTCAAAATTTGAATGCCTTCAGTGACAATCTACAATGTAAATAGCCATGAAAATAAAGAAAATACTGCATTGCCACACTGATTGCATAAAACATCCCCTTTGGATCGGGGTATATTGTCTTGATCATATATTATGATCCTTGAGATGATTCTGACGTCATTTTTGTAAATATTTGTTCATTCCTCTTTAGAGTCTCAAAGACCTGCAGAGGAGAAGCCAATCACCGGTAGTAATGGTTGTCCGTCACCTGACCAACAGCAGCCGCTAACACCCAACAGCTTGCCCCGCCCCCTTTCGCCTGACAGCCCAGAGATAATCGGCGAGCTGCGGCACTTCACCGCAGCGAAGGCAAACCAGCCCGAAAAGGAGGACGCCAGCAACATGGACAAACTGCCTTCAGCCAATGTGGCCCAAAGCAACAGCGGAAACGCGTGTCACCCTCAAGGCAACAGGGCGAATGTGATCCAGCACAAGATGGATGCCGCAGCCACGCAAGACTTGAGAATAAGCTCCAAGCGCAAAGCCGGCGCTCCATTGCTGGAAGAGAGGCCGATAAAGCAAGCAGCCGCCGGCAAACGCCCCACGGCCTCTTTAGCCTCCCAGGGTTTCCCCTACATGGGTGGCTACGGCCTCCCTCAGAGTTTTAACCCCGCCGTGTTAGGGGGCTCACTGGGACACCCCCTCTACATGGGGGCGGGCTCGCCTTTCTTCCACCCGTCTCACATTCCGCTCGGCGAGCAGGGTTTCATGCCGGAGCTTTTCGGTTTCGGCGCCGTCCCCGCCTCGTCGTCCTCCTCGGCGCTGTCCACTTCCAGCGCCGCCGATGTCTCATCTTCCTCATCGCAGCCCTCTTCTGCCTCAAGCGCCTCCGCGTCAGGTCCGGGCGCACTGCCGCCGTTCGCGCTGAGCCCAAGCCTGGCAGGCATGGCGGGGATGCTTCCGCCGAGCTTCGCCCACTCTTACACTCATTCTCTGGCCAGCTTGTATCGGGGGTCGATGCTCCCCGGTCCGGCGGCCACTCCCGGTCCGGCTGGAGCCAGCTTTCTTTCGCAATACGCTTCGGCCGCCGGATCCAGCTCTTCCTCGTCATCGTCCCCTTCATCCTTTTCCCCCTCGGCACACTTTGAGGACAAGAAGGCCGGGGCGATTGTAAACGGCAAGAATGGCGGCAGCTCGGATGACAATGACGACGTCATTGACGTGAACGGCCAATGAAAATATTAACGCTTGGTTTAATTCGTTCGGAACAGGATATACATCCTGTTTGATGCGGGCTTTAAGAAAAAAAAAAAAAGGTCCTGTGGGGGACAACAGACCTAGCGTTGCACGAATGACAACGTGTGCCGTTATGCCTAGCGCGTCGTACATATTCGTGGCGAATCTCTGAAGTTACAACCTGAAGACTCAAGTCTTTTACAGAACAGAAGGAAATTGAAATCAAAAAGCGTTTGGGCTTCTGCCTTGGAAATGTAATAATCACTGGACAAAATAAGCCCGCAGTGACTGAAAAGGACTTTTATTCTTCGTCTGGATACAACAAAATGGCCAGGGGGAAAATTGTTAAAATGTTACCTTGTAGCGATGATTATTATGTCTGTTTCAATCTGTAGGGATGGGCATAATAGTATAGCTGAGAATTTGATTGTGGAAATGATCATTGCTTAATCATATCTTGAATCTGTTGAGCATCAATGGTGTGAACTACTTAACTGCCTCAACCATTTTGGGGGGGGGTGTCAAGACCACATCCACACAGTGTTTAAACTATTCAAGTCAATGACTAGCTGGATGGAAGCGTTCCAAACAGTTCGAGAGAGAGAGCGGGGTCCTCCCATCCCGTTAAGATCTTGCCCATCCCTAATTGTCACAGTAATCTTGCTACCGGATGTTTGAAAGAAAGCAGAACTTCTCAAAGCATTTTGAAGCTCCCTGCCAGGTGAGCAGCATTGTATCTTCTTGGAAGGAAATGTAAAAAGACAGGACGTTGTGGTCAAACTGCTAAAACCTTAAAACTCTTAACAGAATGTATGCTTAATCAAATGCCTTCAAACCAGGCCTTGCTAAAAGACTTCTACTAAGGCATGTAACAAGGGAATATCAGTTTTTCTGATGTTTTTTTTTTTTTTAACCTCCGCCTAAAATCAGCAAGGGGGGGAAAAAAAGAGGAAAAACTGTGCTCTCTAAGTAGCGGAGAAACAACCACCAATGGAAAATGCCTTTTACCGCTTATCTTTCTGAATGTGAACTGTGAGAGAGGAGATGCAAAGAGTTGTCAATCTCACCCACAGTCTTACTGTAGCCTAGTGACAAATGATGCAAAACACTCAAGCCTATATTCTGTATTTGTAAATGCCAATAGGAATCATGGTGACCACACCTGAGTTTGGGTTTTAGTGCTATTGCTTGTTTCTGTGTTGTCATTTGAAATGTGTAAGAAGCAAGTTTGTCGATATTCCACCTTTTGCTCTACTGGATTTTCAGTGTTGTTTCGAGCGGATTTGTTTGACTTAAGGTCCTGATTAAAAACATTCTGAGTGGGAGCTTTGCCAAAAAAAAAAAAAAAACAGCACATCAACAACCTCAGTCGTAGAGGAATGTGTCCTCAGTGACCAAAATTAAAAAGTATAGTGTGTTTCCTCAAATAATGGCCACGTTTGTTTGAACTGTTCATCGGTGTGATCGTTCACACATTAATATTATTAAAAAGTTAACGTCTGTATATGAGTCGCATGTGGAATATATACTGGTACTGATAAACAAATTATTCCTGTTTTGTACAAACAAATGCATCCCCTCGCTGTTATTTGTGGAAACATCCTATGCTGAATAGGCACATCTATTCGTTTGACTTTGCGGTTAGCACTGAACTAGTCTAAAAAAAAATTAGACACGTATATGTGTAGATTAAAAAAAAGTTAGTTTCATGACTAAGCCCCCTCTAAAGAGTTGCAATTTTGTGTCTAAGTGAGAGCTATTTAAACCAGCAACGGGTTTGTCAGATGAAACAAACTCTTCACATCTGTAAGCAGATTATTGTGAAAGAGAACTGTTATTTGTGCTTTATCCTGAAATTGAAAGTTTACCTGTTTCATTTTTGTTTGGACAATGTTTGAATTTACCAAGGTAATTTATTTATTACAATGAATATTTATTCATTTGTATTCTTTTTAATATCTTTTGTATTTTTTTTTAAATTTGTACGGTCATATTACTTTTGTTGTTACTAAAAATGGAAGAAGAAAAAAAAAAAAGCATTTGCTTTCTCAAAGAAAAAAAAAAGTGTGGACCAACCAATCAAGTAGTAGCCAGGAGAGTTCAAGAAATTTAAAATAATTATCATTCTCTTGACGCCTATACAAATTCTGATCGTCAAATTGTGAATTTGCATAATCTGAATGATCTTTTGTTCACCGCCATTTAACGTGAAACCGTTTACAATTGGCTATCACAATAATATGAGGCATTTGTTTGTGTTACGCATACATCCAAATCATTGTTAAAAGCGATTTCTAATTTTTTATTGTTTTGTTATTTTTGTACCACAAATTACTGTTTGCAAAAGGTTCTGATTGAAAAATAAGTCAGCTGGTACAGCAAATGTCAAGATGCAAAGTTTTCAACTTGGATTTGAATATTTATTTATATGAATTCAAACAAGTCCAATGAGCAGAACTGTCCGAAGGAAGAAGTCTTGGAGGACTGACTGGTCAAACTGATGTGTAGTGAATCCATGCGTGTATGACCTTAAATTACAGTACTCTGAATAGACGATTTCTTTGTTCATTTGTTTGGAAAAGGTTGACAATAAAAGAATTGTGAGTGAAATGATCATTTCCTTTTCTTTTGTATTGACAAATGTGTGTCTTCCACCTTACACGTCCGTTTTCAAAAGATGCAAAAGAAATGGTAGTTCTCGGCTCCCGATTCAGATAATAAGCCGTCCAGTATGTTCTACGATAGTCATAACTATTGGGATTTTTTCATGTATCACGATGTAATACAGAAAAAGTATAAAAAATATTAAAAAGAAAAAAAAGGGATTTGACAAGCATACACAGTAGTCTATACAATAGACTAAATCAGGATTATAAATGCATATATAAATCATTTCATGTATAATGCGCACAAGTTATTCTATATTATACTTTGGTTATGGGTGACCATTAAAATTTTGAGTTTTTTAAAATGAGACTCTTTGAAACGGGCAAATTCTTGGGCGCCGTTTTGATTAAAGAACTCAGTCTCCCAGCATGCTTGAATTTTAAAGTTACGTGACTCGACGCTTTTCGCTAGGTGCAGTGGACGAGGCATTTCAAATTGCCTACATTTGAAACGGGCAGATTCTCGGGCGCCTTTTTAATAGAAGAACTCAGTCTCCCAGCATGCTTGAATTTGGTAAAAGTCACGTGCCTCGACGCTTTTTGCAAAGCGCAGTTGATAGGAGACGTTACAAATTTGCTGCATTTGAAACGGGCAAATTCTCGGGCGCCTTTTTAATAAATGAACTCAGTTTCCCAGCATGCTTGTGTTAAAAAAAAAGTTCCGCGGCTCGACGCTTTTCGCAAGGTGCAGCTATAATTGAGCACAATTATATACTGTTATGTTGATTAATAATTTTAAAAAAAAGGTGCAGCTTACTGGCATTTCAAGTTGACCATTCCAAACGGGCACATTCTCGGTCACCACTTTCACAAAAGAACTCACTTTCCCAGTATGCTTGAGTTAAAAAAAAAAGTTACGTGACTTGACGCTTTTCTCTAGGTGCAAATGACGGAGGCAAGCAAAATAGGTCTGTTTGCAGACTCGCTTTTATGACAGGTGGCGTATTTCATGCTAATATTTGTATTTCCACCAGCATTCAAAGCGACAACATAGATTTAAATGTACGATAACAACAAGGTAGTGTGAAAAAGATGTTGGTCGTTAAGTAGCGTATACTGACGTGTGACGCGGATTGTCAATCGTATCCGGGGTTGTTTTGGGGAAGGGCCTGTTGCTGGCTACGGGAAATCCTCGGGACTCGTCCGGTAGATGCTGCCGGGAGTTGATGAGTCGCAGAGGACCGCGACCGGAGTTTTGTGGGCGTGAATGCTAGACTGGCCGAAGTACGAGAGTGTCGTCTCATCCCAAAAGCCAACTACGATTTTTTTTTTTTTTTTTTGGTTGCTTCTCCATGGCGGCCAAACAACGGCGTCTTCGGTTAGCCAACAAGCTAACGTTAGCTTCACCGTGTTGACAGGCGAAGTGACAAGGTATCGCAAGAATTTGGGACTTTGGACCACTATGCATTTTCCGCTACGTTTAATGACGCATACGCCGTACTTCTCCCTCGACAGAAGGTAAAGAAATTGAAAAAAAAGCAGATCACAAGATTTTTCAGCTAATACGCATTAGCCCTTTGCATCGTTGTCGGGACTCTATGTTGTTTCGTCCTTCATTTCTTGCAATCCAGCTCTTCGAGTGAGTGTAACGTAATGAAATCATTTCCTCGCCCTACTCTACGTTATCTTCAAAGGTCGCTCCCAGAGAAATGAGACTCGTGTCTTCAAGCGTAACCTCCCTGGCCTGTTGTTAACCTCAGAACGACACCGCTTGGTCCGAGAGCTGTTAACGCCCTGGAGGGATTTTTCTCATCATGAATCGTTACCTGCCCGTGGCAAGGCAGCACTTCCTGGCTGCACTAGCAAGCACTAGTGTGGTTGTGAAAGCCATCAGTGCTCTGGTGGTTCTCCTCTACCTGCTCTCTTGGGCCGTGGACACGTCATATGCACTGGGGGTTACCCCGGGTTATCTGTTCCCTCCTAACTTCTGGGTTTGGACACTGGTCACTCATGGGATGGTGGAGCAGCACGTGTGGGGTGTGGTGGCCAATGTTGGGACAGTGATGTCCTGCGGGCGCCTGTTGGAGCCTTTGTGGGGTGCCCTGGAACTGCTGATCTTCTTCGCAGTGGTAAATGTATCTGCAGGCCTTCTAGCTGGCCTGTCATACCTCCTCACCTATGTGGCCACCTTCAACCTGGACTTCCTGTTTGCTGTCCGTGTGCATGGTGTGGCCGGCTTCCTGGGAGGTGTCCTGGTGGCACTGAAGCAGACCATGGGTGATACAACAGTACTCCGGGTTCCACAGGTGAGGCTAACAATATCTGGTACCCACTGATGCTAAATGGAAGGAAGAAATGTGCCTAATGAGAAAAGGAACTTCCAGTATATATAGAATGAACAAATTCAGTTTGTTTAGTATTGAGACAAATGTTGTCAAGAGGCGCATACGATCAACAGTCCTCTGTCGTTCACAACACGACAAACTTGTTTTGTCAGAATCATCAGCTAGTCGCCGCCACGTCTTGTAATCATATCACCAATTGCTTGGAACAAGCAAGTAATCAACAATATCCATACACTGAACAGAATTTCTCATGCTGTGCCAACTCGGTCATTCAATTCATAATAATATAGGTAACTTTGCTTTTTTTCATGAAACTAACATATTTTGTGGAAATATGAGAATTTCGTAATCGTTTAATACTTGAAATTATTCGGAGCTTCACAGAGCAGTTGTGAGTTTGCAGGGATTTCATCTTGTCAACATTCAAACTGCTGTAACTTCATGAATGTTTGAGCTACATCCATGTATCGTCTATCAATTTAAAGGGAATTATGTGTATAATTGCATTATAGCAATTTCGCTTCATTTTCAGACATAAACCTGGTTTGGTGAAAACGCATCACATATTTATTCATCAAGTTATGCTAGCAAATACAGCGATGAGCAAGAAGAAATTTTTATTTGCTGGTAGAAGTTATAAAAAAACACCTGTACTGACTGCTTAAAATCTGTGTGATTGAGACTCCACTTAATATGTTTATGGTTGCCCATTTTGTTATATGAAACCCTAAATATACTCAAAATTACTGGTCACTAAGATTTTTATATAATTTCAAACCTATCCCTAAATATGATCGAAATTACCAGTCACCAAGACGTTAAAATATTTTCAAACTCGTTACATTAATGGCTTACAAAACATCTTGATAATTCATCAAGAAACACATTCTGAGGCTAATCTAATAATAACCATAGAGGTCCAAAAAGGCATAATGCGTTTTGTAAATGCTTGCAATGGAAGGTATAATTTTCTACTAGGAACCTGAAAAAACACCTGCGGGTTATTTAAATGGACTGAAAGTGAAAAGTGTGGTGTATGTTGTTGCCTAGCAACTCAGAAATTTTTAACTGTGACCCATCATGGCAAGATGAGTCGCAGTGAACCACGTTTCAGAAATTAGTCTCAGCTTTAAAAAGATGAATGAGTTATTACACTACTGATCCTTCCCTTCAAGAATGAATCTGTTTTGTTTTTGCCAGGTAAGACTGAAAGCAGCTCCGGCATTGGTCCTCCTCCTCCTGGCTTTACTGCGCCTCTTGGGCCTGCTGGAGAGCTCCGCCCCCCTGGCCGCGTACAGTTACGGCGCCCTGTCCGGCTGGGTCTACCTGCGCTTCTACCAGAGGCACAGCAGGGGCCGCGGCGACATGTCGGACCACTTTGCCTTCGCGAGCTTCTTCCCTGAAGCGCTGCAGCCGGCAGTAGGTTTCCTGGCCGGTTTGGTCCATGCCACCCTGGTCAAGGTGAAGCTGTGCAGGAAAATGGTGAAGAGGTACGACGTGGGAGCGCCGTCGTCAATCACCATCAGCCTGCCAGGGACAGACCCGCAAGATGCTGAGAGAAGGAGGCGAGTTCATTATTGTCTTTTTCAGAAACATAAAATAACAATTTTTGAAACATTACTGACTGAATGAATTAACTGTTTGAATTATATTGAACTGTTTATCAAGCTAAACACTGTTAAATTCAACAATTTAGTTGAATTTAAAGCAGCACGTGCAAAGTAAACAACAAACAAAATTTTGTCACAGTGTGCAAAAGCTTTTCGACGTTAGTGTCATTTCAGTCTTAAGGGGCAAAGGGTTCTTTAAATAAATAAGACCAATTGAAAGTGTGAATCCTTTGCTATGTTTACGAAGAGGTTGAAAAATAGAACGCTACCAATACCAAACAATTGTAAACCTGAGAAATGTCACGTAATCTTGATTTCTTCGTTCATTCACCTTTCATTTTCTTTTAATTACAAGTCAAATCAAGTACTTATTATGTATTTGTTTATTTTTATTATCTGTAAGTATCAAGCCTTGAGGCCTTGTTTATATCCCACTTGGTTAAAAAGAGGGCAATAAATAGACATGTTTCACCAAACATGATGAATAAGTGTTTGACCAAAATAATAGCGATTATTATTTTGGACATAATCGTGCATTCCTATGGGAACGTGAAAAAAAGTCTTGGGATTGAATGATCACAGTATCGATTGAGCTCAGCACGTCATCAAAACAAAGACGTTCTGATGAAAAGGGATGGATATACTGCTCGTCGCCATGGTGATGAGTAAAATAATGAACAAATCATTTCCTTCTGCTTCCCGCAGGCAACTAGCCCTCAAGGCTCTGAACGAGCGTCTGAAGCGCGTGGAGGACCAGTCGGCCTGGCCCAGCATGGACGACGAGGAAGATGACGAGGTAGACGAGATCCGGACAGATACGCAGCCGCTTCTCCCTCGCGACCCTCCCTCCTCAGCGCCCCGACCGGCAGTGGGGGGCGCCGTCGGCATAACCCTCACCTCGACTTCCTCATCCTCGATGTCGCCGAGCGGCGGAGCGCAAGCCAACCCGGAGTCGAGCATCATCAGCTTCGAGGACGCGCCTTCTAGATCGTAACTTTTTTCATTGAAACGTTGCGATGAGAATGTCACTGGCGAGGCGTACTCGTTGGAGTGACGGATGATGGCGGACCTGTTCGTACACTCCGTTAATGTCAGCGTTAAGTCCAAACGCGGGTGTAGTGTGTCTTTTCACGTTCCACGTGTCGGATTACTCGGTGTGGTCGGACGGGCCTTCGCTTCTTTCTTGCGTACACGGGCGCAAGTTAAGGAACCGTTTTTTTCTGTCATGATTTAACCCCAGATGGTCTTTTTTTTTCGTTTGCTTTTTAAACAAATGGCAAGATGGATGTACAATTTCCTTTATAGTTTATCACGGCAGCCATGAGAACGCTCCTTTCATGACAGACACTGCTTTGCGGTCAAGGTTTTGGTTTGGGGACACTGAAGAGGTGAGGTACAGAAAGAAAAGTTTTGGCAACACAAGGCTGTTCAAGACGGGAGAGAAGATCCAGCAGATCGCAATGGGAGAAACAACAAATCTTTAGGATTTCAAAGTTAAGTGCCAGATGTGAATATTCTGGACCAGTTTCCACTTTCATGACTATCCCTCCAACTGGGAACTGCTTAGTTCTTATTTTCCTCTCCAGGTTTGTTTGACACCACAGAAACAACTTTCCTTGCATGCCACGTGGATTTCTTACAATATTTCATCCGTGGAATACTTCTGGTTGACTCCTAGTTTGAGTTGACAATAACTTTCAACTGTTGCTGCACTCATATGGAGAATTCATTTTTCTGGGTTCGCATACGATCATGTGTGGGTAAATTGTTTGATTTTTAACGGTTTCTCCCTGGATATTTATGCAGACGACACATGTCCACATAACCGAGGGCACCTTCCCTGATTGGTAGTCACATAGTGCTTGTTTGCCACTATGCATTTGTAAAATTGCTGCACTTTGCAGATTAAGCCACATTGTTCCATTGATTAATATGCGATGAATGTCATGAGGATAAAATTCGGATTCTGCTGGATAGATTTCCAGTTGGCAGAGGAACAGGTTGCTTAGAATCCAGACAATTTAGAAGAAAGTGGCGTTTGGTCTTACTATGATGCTGTTGAAGTGAAAGAAAATAAAAAACGTCCTGTCTTAGAAAACGAATAAAAGTGCGATGAAATTGGGTTGGACAGATAACATGAATTCTTTCTATTTTGTCTTTTCATTGGTGATTTTTATGCCCGTATCGCCACAATTTCAAAAGCTTTTCACTGACTACGTGTATCTAATTGTGTGTTGGGGAATTCCTTTTTTTGTTTCTTTTGTTTTTTTAATTTGTTTTATGCAATTTGTGATGAATGGGGACCCTACGACCCCTGTGAGCATTCGATCCAGCCTTGCGTGCGACTCGCGAAAATAATTTGAAAAGCCATTTTAAACTATTTGTCTTTGAACGTCACATTGCCGAAAAAGGTTCTGCACCTCGATTTCATTTTGTGGATTAAGCTTTTTTTTTTCATTGTTAAAGCCAAACTTGTTTTCTTTAGTTGGTTTGTAATACAGACGAAAAAAATAACCCAATTGTTACACAGCTGTCCATTTTAAGACCAACCTTCTGTTGCATTGGTTATAAAAATAAAAAACGAGCAAAACAAGTTTCTCTATCACATTGTGTTTTGATGTGTAATGTTGGTCTATCAATAGCACGAAAACATGTTTTTGTTGTATGGTCACCAGATGTGTACTTTGCCATTTTAATTTGCACAATTATTCTTTATATTACATTTGAAAACAATTACAAGCGCCAATCCCAAACTCATTTTGAATTAGGTGCCTGCAACATGTCATCAAAAACATCAACAGACTGATGGCTTTAAACAGTGAGATCCACCATAACGCATTCTGCAAGACATTACTAAAATCTGCGAAAAAAATAAACAACACTATGATATTTTATCAACCATATTCTGGGTTAATTAGAGACAGTTGAGTTTCGGCACGCAAAGTGAAGGCCCGTCAGTAGAGGGCGCTAGAATACCGGTCTTCCGCCTAGCTAAGTCACCTTGAAATAGGAAAATGAATGATAAAAATGAAATACTTTAAAACGTTTTTGCATCTGTTTTGGGGTTAACGATGATTACAAATGATTACTATTGTACAATTGACAGTTGATTCTTTTGTCGCTCGCGTCTCGAGCAATGATGCACCTCGTATAATGAAAGTTACAGTTGATAATGCCCTAGAGGAAAAATGTTGCTCCGATTGATGCATCTTAAATAAACATGAACTATAGATATAACTAATAACATATAACTCATAGTTTCACAGTTATTTTTTATATTTTCAGTGTGTTTTTGATTTGTCATTCAGAGCGTTATATTTCGGGGGGGGGGGGGGGGCACTCTGTTTGTTCGGTTTTTATGACCATGTTGACCAGGATGAATTGTTCGCGGCATTAAAAAGAAATATTCCCCAAATAGTCCCTAAATTAGGGACTTTTCCCCTGCTAGCAACTTTGCACACAAAGCTATCTTCTCAGTTATCTTCGTGATGTGGATGTTTTATTATGACGTGAAATAACTTTCAATTCACAGCTGCACATTTAATTAGTTCGGAGTCTGAAATTCGACATCTCGCGGTGTCTGAGACAATTTGAAAAGGTGTTCAAACTTTTGACTGCTTCTGTATGCAACCTGTGTTGCACACCATGCGCATAGAAACAAATTACACATGGATATTGCATCAGTTGAGCTATAACGTATAGGGATGGGGAAAAGTGTAAGTGTTCAGAATTGTCCACTGGGTGGCGCAGTTAGATCACGTTTCAACTGACACAAAGTTGGCGTTTAGCTGAATGTTTTTCATCTTGATGGGAATTCTGGGCAAAAATCTGATTTCGAAGGCCATAATATTATTACAGAGCTTTGTCATTACAGAACTACAGTATAATGTGATCGTGTGGTTTTGTTTTTCGGTTAAGCACATGTGCCGGTTACATCCATAATATTGATATTATTATCCTTGTTATTATTGAATATATTGTCGGTCAAAGAGACGTTCACTTTCCCGCAGTGATGTTTCTTAAACGTGTGCGCGCGTCTTCACCATCATCGTTGATGTGCTCGCGCAGGTGTGGCTCCCGTGCTCGTACCCGACGCCCCTCCCCCTCACACCCTTGCGGGCGCGATCCCGCGAAGCATCTCAGCCTAGTGTACGCCGACGCGGCTCGTGTGTGCTGTGGCTGTAACGGTGTCACTTCTCCGTCGAGCCATCTGCCTATTCTCAACGTTCCGCAGGTAAAATTGTATTTTCTGTACTTTCGCTCAAAAACGGAGCGACGTTTATCACGTATTCTTTTGTTTCGAAGCAGAACGAAGTATTGTTAAAGTGGTACTTACTCGGTTAGCCGACGCTAGCTTCGTAAGCGTTTTCCCTCCCCGACGACCTCCATCACTAAATGCCGCTTCCGCACTTTCCACACAGTTGAAATCGCTTGTTCTAATTTACACGTAAGCTCCTCGCCGGTTGTAACCGTCAAAGCCGGAGCAGCTTCACGAAAAAAAAAGTAAAATAAAATAAACAAACGCTCTCCTGTTTATTTTCTCGTTAAAAACGAAACGTTGACAGTTGGCCTAGATTGTCGAAACGGCTTTAGTCAAACAAAGAGGTTGTCTTCTCGACTTGCCTCGGCTGAGCCGGCGGCACGTTGACTTTTCACTAGACCTCTTCGTAATCAACCTGAAACCACAAAAAAAAACTCTTATTTCATTTTTTTATTTGCTGCGATACATTATAGCATGCATAACTCTAAAATATTTTAAAACGACTTGCTGACGTGTCTTTTTTTTAATGTAACGCTTTCGTATTGGAGTAGCCTATCTTCCCCTTGGTTTGCCTTCGGTTCATACGTCAAACGTGGGGTTTTTATGTGTTTCTTAGCCGGGTGTTGAATTTGAATTGAGGCCACCTACACGTTCTTCCACTGCGGACACACTAGCCATCTGTTGCCTCTGTGATGACGCCATCTTTCTGGAGACCCACCCAATGACAGACTGCTTTAAAAACACTGCTTTTGATGGGAAGCTCTCGTTGGAAAGACACACAATTGTCTCTCTGTGCTCAGGTGGTTTTGGGAAAGGATGGGGGGAAAAGAAGCCTCATGAAACACTTTTTTTTTTTTTTTCAAATCTGTAGATGGTGCTCTTGGTCTTCAAAATAAGACTAGTGCAATGAAAACGTATTCAATCTCCACTGCATTTTTAACCCTTGTTCAGTATTTTGATCATTTTTGGTTCATTTTCTTCCACTAAGCGGGCATGCCTTGTTGAACTTTGACGTGTTGTCACCATCAGGGTAAAACTTCAGCTCTATAGTTTAGATTTTTTCTTTCTCAATGATTGGAAGACATTTTTTTTTTTTTTTTTTTTTTACAAAGTCCCCCCAGAAAAGAGAAAACCTTTCACACAACCCCCCACTCACCGTGCTAACTCTTAAGATTCTTATTTATAAAGGTTCTTTAAGCGTACCTGGACTCCATTCTTTTTAACTTTAACAAAAGAAAATAAAACTATATCGACTTCATCAACTGTTAGTTGGTCTAAAACAGGAAAAAAGTAACCAATTGCATCAAAGTTTCCAAAAATCCACCCGCCTGAAATCCACAAAATGTGAGCTGACAGGCAATCGCCAATGTGTTTTGCGGCCGTTTTATATTTGAGATGCCCGCTAAAACCATCAAACCTCATTCCTGAAGCAATCACGTGGTCCAGCCAGCCAGGCTTCACACGTCAGCCAAGTAAGCACGTTGATTTAAAAAATAGTTTGACTAAAAACATCATTTGAATATCGGCTGTTTGTTTTACCGGAGTCCCCGTGATGTAAAATGTGTAACATCAGGAATAATAATACTCTGCCAACAGAACTCATTAAGTATTGACACCAGTTTGACTTTCTGCCAGAACCTGCAAAGGCTTGGGTCAATGTCCGCTACTGTCGGGTTGTTTTTTTCACACTGCTCATTGCTAATAACAATAAGCATTAGTTTGGAGTGAAGCTGTATATCTTTTCTTTTCTTGTGTACCAGGTATATTGCTGTGCTCTTATTTACCCAAAACCATATAATGCTTGAAAAAAACAAGACCAAAAAAAACATGTTGCCGCTGACTTACACTAAGTAGCACGCCAGTCATTTTTTTGGGTCATCATCAGTTTAGATGGCAGTTAAATGTTCCAAACTCTTATTAATTTTGCATTTGAATTTGACGCGTCTTCGTCAACCACCTGCAATGTGACCCTTTTTTTACGTGTCTGTGAGGTCTTTGTGGCTTAGTTTAGATTTCCTACAGTATGTTGCCCAGAATTTGTTGATAAGAATGAAGTCATTTCAGTAGAAGGAAGTGACATGACTTCAGACACAACAATCTTCCATGTGATGTTAATGGGGATTTTCCTGTTGTGTCGCCTTTCTTTATTCTGTTTCCCTTTATCTGCTGATGTTTTCCTCTTCCAGTTCTTGTTTTGTTTGAACAGAAAGCCACGCAATAAGTGGTTACCCACATTGATAGTTGCCTTCAGCGTGCTTTGTGGTGTGCCTTGGATCAATACTTGTGGGCTTTTTATTAGTGTTGAAGGAGCCTTTAGTGTCTGTAATGAGCCATCTTTCAGCACCAATGTGGCATTTGTTGAAGGGGGTGGGCCCAACACTTTGTACCCAATGTCTGGTCAAACGTTGACCAGGCACATGCCTCCAGGCTGCCACTGCCCCATTTTTTGTGTCCTTTCTTCTCGTTCAAGCCATCGAGGGAATGCTCTAATATTTTTGACAGCGTTGTCCTACTTAGATTCATCCACCGTGATGCTCACGGGGTTTTACTGTCTGATAGACAATTATATATATATATATTTATATATATATATATATATATATATATATATATATATATATATATATATATATATATTATTTTTTTTTTTTTTAAGGGTAATAATAATGTGGATATAGTATAACCATTAAACGATACACAAACTGGAAATAACAATGCATGACCACTATTCTAAATGTTTTATATTGGGGTGGCATTGCTTAGTAGTAGCGTGGTCAGGTCCAATCAGAGTCTTTGGGTTCAATTCCCCGACCATCACAACCATCTAAGTACACAAGACATGGAACACCGAGTTGCTCTGATGCTGCATCATCAGTAGGCAAAGGAGTAGTGCAAAGTGCCTTGCGTACCTGAGGTAGAAGAGCGCTACATAAGTGCAAATCCATTTAGTTTGACTTTGTCAATTTATTTTGACACGATGCCAAGCTGTATTAAATGAGTATGAAGGGGGATTAAGAAAAGAAAACATTAAGAAATGACAGATAACACTGTGAAGCAGTGTCGGTTCTTTTTTCTCCCCATACAATTTTCTTTGAAATGCACTGTTTTGAAGTGTGAAATGAAGTCTAAAATTTGCGTTATTCCTCAAACAGGAGTTTACCGAAGCTAAGTAGTTAAAAAAAATGTTGGGGGGGGGGGGGGGGATCAAAGCGAGCTTTCGACCTTATAATTTTGCCACATATTTTCTCTATGTATGACCATAAAAAGCACAAAAAAGCGAATATTGCAATGAATCTATTAGACGGTACCGAAATTTTCTGCTTTTTCTGGGGTAAAATTTTGATGGCCACTGTCACATAGGCATTCATTTAAATCATAAATATCTTAGTAATGGCTGCACATCATCATCATGAAGGCTGTGTCGAGCAGTTTGGTTAACTTGATTATTTACACAATTGCCTGTGCCTATTGGTGGCATTCTTTCATTGATAATGAAAACCACACATTTGCCTGAAAGATCCTCATTTTACCCTTTGTGTACATGTTTGTTTCCCAATAACTTCCCTTTACTCTTATTGGGCAACCTTACTGCCGCAGTTACTGGAACTCCTTCTGAATTCTGAATTATTGTATTTTTAACTTACTTCCTTCTCTGGTTTTGCTGCAAATATATCACAGCATACTCTGGGAAATTGTCTCACATTTGATGATTACATGTGACGTACCAGTAGAGCTTTAAGTAGAATTTAAATTCATTGCTACTACCCCACCCCCACTCCCTTACTGTAGGGATGGCAGCCATCCGTAAGAAGCTTGTGATCGTCGGGGATGGAGCTTGCGGGAAGACCTGTCTTCTCATTGTCTTCAGCAAGGACCAGTTCCCAGAGGTGTACGTCCCCACTGTGTTTGAGAATTACGTGGCTGACATAGAAGTGGATTGCAAACAGGTAAGTTACTGAAAACACATTTGTGCATCTCCGTTTCCTTAAAGAAACAAGTACCTGCCACGCTTTCATTGACTCTGTCGTTGACACGTGACACGATGTTATTAAGATTTTGGTTTCTCATCACAACAGCAGCACCCCGCCAAAACAGTCGTCAATTAATTTAATACGTGTTGTAAACTACTAATAATGGTCTTACATAATGTGGGAACAGTGTCTTGAATGGTGGGTTGTGTTTCAGTAGACTCTGGCATCGGCACACTCCATTTTATGTCACTTGAACAGACAACAAATGTTTACTTGTACACCATAAAATTTTACTACTATAAAATACATTATTGATTCAATGAATGCAAAATACATGTAAATTGTTGACTTACTGCAGTCAATGCTATTCCTAGTGTCATAGTCATTCAGTCCCACCCACATCAACTGTTAAATAATTGTAGTATCTGGGGAGAAATCAATATCAAAGCAACGTGACAACTTTTAATGTACGTACGTGTGTGTTTTTCAGGTGGAGTTGGCCCTTTGGGACACGGCTGGTCAAGAAGACTATGATAGGCTGAGACCGCTGTCATATCCAGACACTGACGTCATTCTCATGTGCTTTTCCATTGACAGCCCTGACAGCTTGGGTGAGTGTGAAGCATGCACAGCAATCAATTTTCTAATGCTCTTCTCCAGATGAGCAACAGAACTAGTTTCCGGGGTTACTGAGTTAATTTTATTTCGAAACGGTCATTAATACCCTCCATTGAGTAGCTGCTAGAACAAATAGGTGCTGCACAAGCATCAGCAGGCAGTCAAGCTGCAAAATTACACGTACTGCACTTTCTCCTATTAGGATTATGAGCAGCTCTATCCTGGTGTTATGGAAATAGGTTGGGTATGAAAATCAGGAGATGAGAGTGCCGGATAATTTAAGCGTCATGCATAAACAAGATTAAACGAGTGGAAATGTCAATTACCCAGTATGCTGGTGATAAAACCAAGGTACAAATGCTGCCCTTCTTAAAGAGTATTTTTCTGAAAGATGTTTATAGTCACCTAAAACTGTAGAAGTTTCGCTGTTCTTCCAGACACGTTTGTTTTTGTATTCCATGACTCGCGGGAAAAACTTTCGTACAAAATATTTTGGTATTGTGAGTTGGCTGCAGTGTTTGCAAACAGCCTAAAACGAATGTTTCACCGGTTGCTTGGGTTCATGCAAAACAAACATGAATGCAGTTTCCCCTTTGTCTGGCTTATCTGATATCAGAAAAACTTGCTTTGAAGTATTTGTGAAACGTGTCTTCAAACACGCACCTTGCAGACAAATGATTTTGTTTTGGTTTTCACGCAGAAAACATTCCAGAGAAGTGGACACCGGAGGTAAAACACTTCTGTCCCAACGTTCCCATCATCCTGGTGGGAAACAAGAAAGACCTGCGCAATGATGAGCACACGCGTCGGGAGCTGGCTAAAATGAAGCAGGTACTTTATCTTGTTTGACACATAGGAAACTAAACCATGTGAAATATGGAGTTGTATGGACGGTTTTGATGCGAGAGTCTCACTAAACCCTCATTTCAGCCAGCATTAAAGAATGATCCGCGTGTGGGTCTGTTTTCCCTTTTCTTTTTGCTGTTTCTGGCAAGTACAAAAAATAAAGAGCCGGCTTAAAGGTTCAAATTGACTTACTTGAAGAAGAAAAGTGTGCAAGTGTCATCGTGGTCAAGTCCAACGGATGGATGTATGTCTGAGCAGAAGTGTTCTCGTGTTGGTTGTTCAAGCTTTCTGTTTTTATGTTGTACTAGTTGTTGGCTCCAGTTCCTGTTGCCTTGATAGGACTCACCCAGAGCTAGCAAAAAGTAGCTGTTTGTGAACAAAGGATTTATTTGGGATATTGTGTGATTGGCTCACATTTGAGTCCATCTGTTTTTGTCATTTGACGGGAAGGAAGACAGAGTAAAATTTCCAACGGGTTAGCTCTCGTATGCTTGTCAATTGTGACCCAGTGTGTTATGGACATTTAGCATGTTTTAATAAGATATATTAGTGATGGGCAAATGGAGCCTGAAGAACCACATTTTTGTTTTTTCTCCAAGATGGAAGCCCTCTTGGTTTACAGATGCACTGGAAATATAATGCATTTTCACTAGTAATTGGAAAATTAAGCCTCCATGGTGTTCTTGATTTAAAAAAAAAAAAAAAATGCAATGGGAATGTCTTAAATTTGTACTGCATCTTTAAAGCAAAAAGTGCTATCGAGAAGAACAAAAAAAATAATAAGTGGTTCATTGGGCTCCATGTGCCCATCAATAATGGATGGTATTAAAACATGCCAAATGCACTAATTTCCCCTGCACTAGCCTTTATTTATAAACTAAACGCACCATCTGAGGGCCACCTGAGGGCTGAAAAAAAAAGCGCACAAGGCTTGATTTTCCCATTACTACTGAACATTGCACAATTTCATTTTACGCTAAACAAGTGATGAAGTGCAATCCAACTGTAATGTTTAGTACTCCTTTTGAGTCATGAGCGTTACTTTTTGTTTATTCCACTTGTATGCCTGCTTACAGTAGATACATGTGATTTCAAACATTCCTTATATGTTTCATACTTAAAATAATGAGCGTAGATTTGACTGGAACAAATGACTGCAACTTTACTCTTATGAGAAACCTTTTGAAATTGGAGATGACGCATCACAATTTAATAAGTATCAATTGCTCTTTTCGTCCGACAGGAGCCTCTCAAACCCGACGATGGCAGGGAAATGGCCAACCGCATCGCGGCTTTCGGCTACATGGAATGCTCTGCAAAGACCAAGGACGGCGTGCGGGAGGTGTTTGAGATGGCCACAAGGGCGGCGCTGCAGGCTCGTCGCGGAAAGAGGAGAACCAAATGTGTTCTGCTGTAACGGCGCAGCTGTTTTAGGACTGCTTGCACCTGGCCTGTTGTACCTGTGGCCAAGGTGCGGGAGGGACGGCTGAATTAGAAGATGGCGTTTAGGAGGGAGGAAGGGAGGGGAGGGCTGGATAAGACTGCGGTCGCACTGCCGCCATACCGTGGCTGTTTGTCGGACTGAATTTATTCCGGGACTTTTGTTTGAGAAGCTTCAATGAAGAGGGATTGAATGTGGGAAAATAGCGATCTTTCGAAAGCGTGGGACTTTTCATTCGGTGGAAACTTAACATCCAAAGCCTGATACAGCTCCCCCCCCCTCCAACACTGAAGGTCATAAAGAGAGCCTTGGCCCTTGTTTAAAACTCTACCCATCCGTGATCACTTGCCATGGAACGTTCCGCTGACTCTGTTATGTTTGGATGGCCACGTTAGTTTCCTCCCTGTGCGATTTGACTGGTCAGAGCGCAGGGAGCGCACTTAATAACGGCTGCCCGTCAGATAGTCCCCCCCCCCCCCCCCCCCGATGGCGCAGTTGCAGGCAAGTGAATTTGCCCTGCGACGAGGCTTTATACACTGTTAAATATCTCACTCGGGTCAAATTTGTTTTGGGTGCCTAGAGTTCGAATACAAGACATGCAGAATACTGGCGTCTCAAATCAATATGCTACCCGGACGGACATCTCCATTTGAGATAAGAGGGTCTCGCGTGTGTGCGCATGTACAGCCTCAAGTCAGTTTGTGAGTTCTATCTGAGGTTAATCCTGTGATTACACACTCGCAACGGCTATGCGCACTCAGCCCTCACCTCACTGGCTCGACTCTATTAATGTACTTTTGCAAATTTGCCCCCCTCTTGTGAGCATTTAAACGACTCGTTGGATGAGTCGTAGCGGTGTGGATTGAACGCTACGCCTCCTGTAACAGCTCAAACTTGGCTGCCTCGTGGGTTCTCTTATGTAAAAGATGCTTCAGTGTGCACGTTTAAGATTTGAATCTGCCTTATTTAAGTGTTTGGACCTGCCGAGCCACAAAACTTTACGGAACCACCCGAATGGCACAACAAAGGCACAATCTCCAAAGTTCCTTTTCAACCTGGTTAATTGCTTGCTATTAGTGACATTTAAAACAGAAATGCCGACGGTGGCCTGTCAAAAGAACCTTCTAGTTCCTCTTCCTGGCATACTGGGACACGTTTACTCCAGATACCTACTCTCTTGTATTGTCAGATTTTACTTTTATTCCTTTTTAATTTTTTAATGTATTTTGTTGTCTGTCAGTATTTAAAACAAAAGAAGGAAAAAGAAAAAGAAAAGCAAGCTGCCTATTTTATCTGGCCTTAGCATTGGTGAATAATCTGTCAAGCAATGTTTTCAGATATCAAGAGAAAAAGTGGATTATTGCTTGGAACTTGGATCAAAGTGTTTTTTTTTTTTTTTCTTCAAATGCAAAAAGAAAAAGAGGGCGAAACGCCTCGTAATGTAGAAATCATTTTTATTCTTTCCGTGAATGTTTTAAATCTACAATTTTGGATGCTGAAGTCCGAACAGGTTAACCAAGCTGTATGCAATGTCTGTAAATATGAATTATGGGTTTGTTCATACTAAACTACACGCACAGGACTGGAAACTTATTTGTAAACTAGCTTTGGTTTGTGTAATAAATTACTTTCTATAACACCTTAGCTCCTTTTGTTGTTCCGAGTCGGAGATGGGCAGAGCTCTTAAAAGTAAATCGATGCGCACGAGAGAGTGATGGATGAGAGGTTTTATGAAGCCACGGGGTTATTGTTAACATCCTCCCTGGACTCGGACTGAATAGTAACTAAAGATGCCTCACTAGAGAGAACGTATTTCTTCAATCTGAGCACAGAATCGAGTAGGATTCATAGGCGATCACAGTTCTTGCTTTTGACACGCTTCCGTTGGTGCTGCTGTGTGTTCGCTCTAAGTGGTAGAAAATGAAGCCTCATGAATCACTTGTGATTTTGTTTCTGTCCTCCAGATGGTGCTCTAGGTTTAAAAATAAAAGTGGTGGAAAATGCATTTAATTTCTATTGCCAAACTGAGAGTGCCATCTAGAGGTACAAAAAAAATTTTGTACCTCAAAAAAAAAAACATGACAAAAAAACATTTATGACATTACTATTTGTCACCACAGCAAAACCCACAAAAAGGTAAGATGTTAACCCTTTCAGTGCCAAACATTATAGCATAAAGCATTTTCTAGAGTGGCATTTTCTCTCATCTTTCAAGGTCGGCAGAATATTGCGTGCTATGTCTATGTAAACATCGGTGGAATCGAATTGAATTCCATTCCTTGCTTAGAATTGCATGTAGGTAATATGTGTTTTGTAAGTATGG
Organism: Hippichthys cyanospilos; assembly: GCF_059441005.1. Lineage (NCBI taxonomy): Eukaryota > Metazoa > Chordata > Actinopteri > Syngnathiformes > Syngnathidae > Hippichthys > Hippichthys cyanospilos. The sequence goes on along the minus strand of NC_142370.1, from coordinate 31,165,894 downwards.
AAACACTGCCATCCAATGGTTGCAGTTATCACTACAGTGTTCGATTGGCTTAATATTACAGACGCATTCGTCAAGGGTGTCGGCTACCCTCCATAAAAAAACGTATTTGATGAGATTATTTTTATTACATTTCAAAAGACAATAATTGTATTAGCACACTTTATGTTAATGCATTTAATTTTCAAGACAAAGCAATTGATAATATGAAGACTGCTTTTTTTTAAACCGTTATAAAACTAAGTATAGCTAACTGAAAAGCAGATATTGATTTGATGCAAAGCAGCTAAAGCGCAATACATTGTGGCGAGTGAGTCTTTTGAATGGCTCTTTTATCCCTTTTATAATTAAAGCAGTCACAGCTGAGATAGGCGCCAGCAGGCCTGTGGCCCTTGTGAGAACTAGCGGCTCCAGAAAATGGATGTTTTAATATATACAAAAATATACCCCCATAAAATAAATGAAAGACCCAAGTTATTGAAACAACTTTTTATGAGTGAACAGTTGCATAAACGGTTCCTTTTAAAGAGCCAAAAGTCCCACCACTACATACTCTTTTAGATCATGCAAACCCACAGTATTTTTTTTTTTTTTTAAGTTAAGGAAAATGAGCCATTTCCCATTGCAGTAACAGAGGTGGCTTTATTCAAAGCAGGGTGAGATAATTGCCGCCCGAAGAGCTTAATGCTACACCGAGCCCTCTCGGCGGCAGCAGTACAAGCAGTCTCACATTCTTGACTGATGCCTGTGTTGCAGAGAGAGCTTGAGTAGGGTGTGGAGGTGAGCCAATTTGCTCCTGTGTGGGATGGTGGGACATGTAGCACAGCCATATTCGCTAACTGCAGGCTGGATGCGACACAGGGTTGCGTTGCTGTATTTTAGAAGACACCACTTGCACGAACTGAAGATAAAAATAGATGTGAAGATACCTTCTAGTTCAGGGGTCACCAACTCCGGTCCTCGAGGGCACCTATCCAGCATTTTTTCAGTGTAACCCTCCTCCACTGCACCTGATGCAAATTATCATGATCATTTTGGTGCTCCTGCAGAGCTTCTTGATGAGCACATCCTATGAATCAGGTGCAGTGGAGGAGGGTTACACTGAAAAAATGCTGGATAGGTGCCCTCGAGGACCGGAGTTGGTGACCCCTGTTCTAGTTTAATGTCTGTGCATTCCTTTAAGCCGGAGGTGTCCAAGCTGGGGCCCAAGGGCCATTTGCGGCCCATCATCCATATTTTTCAGGCCCGCGACATATGCTAGAAATACATTTTGACATGGCTTTCAATGCTATTTACAAAAGTAATAATGGTAGACAAAGTTACGAACGTAAAAAAAAACAACTAATTCATTTCATCACTTTTAACAAAAAGCCTTGACTTAGTTTTTTTTTTCTTCAAATAAGTTTGTTATAAATTGCTTAAATTTAGCTACTAAAGCACCAAAAGCAATTGCTTAGTTTAATGAATTCATAAATAATTGATTACTTTGGTACTTAGGTACTAAAAATACTAGTATTTCAATGACTAAAATACTAAAGCGATTGATAATTTAAGTAATAGAGTAATCAATTATGTAGTAAATTGTCTACCTTTGGGTATGAAAATAAAAACTACATTAATTAATGTATCAAGTAATTAATTAGTTTAATGAATTAAGTACTTAAGTCATTGATTACCTTGATAGTTACCTAGTATGTACTTAAGTAATCAATTACTTTAGGAAGTAAAAGTGCTTGTACTTTTGCAAATGTACAAGTACAAAGTAATTATTGTAAATGTATCAACTTTAAGCTGCACATTTAAAGCCTGCTACTCTCTTGACAGAGAGGGCATGACCCCTAGCCATGTAAATCCAGAGAACTCGTATTCCACGTACTCGTGTGAACTATATGGTCTCCCTCCATTTCAAAAGTTTTCCATAAGCACGAAAATCTCAAAGTCTGCGGTGCCCCACCCTTTTCCATAGAAAAACACCACTGGGTCACCACTGAATAATTGAGTTTTTTAATAAAGAGCGCTCACATGTCTTTCAATGGTGAACTTGTTGGAATCACACAGTACGCTATTATGTCAAACACACTAAAAATCCGCAGAGTATATCGCAGGAGCCTGCACGTGGCTTGATTCGGTATAACTGTTGTAATTATGGAAATTGATTGAGGGTCCTTCAAAGTGAAACCGCAGGTCGGAAGGAAGGTCTTCATTGCCCACGCCACCCAAAGCGGCGGGTCACGACTGGGGGTTTGAGGCGAAGAGCATTTACAGTGGTGGTTCTTTTTTTATTTCTTTCTTCATCCTCAAACCGCCTCGCCCTCATTTTGTCTTACTTCAATTCCCCCACCTCCTTCTTTCTAGGCCGTGATGTGCGTTCTGTCGCTCCACATGCTGGTGAACGCCGGTTTTATATACCAGGCTATTTTTAGTTCCGCTCCAAGCCAACTATTTTTAACCAATATGCTTTCGTCGCCTGCTCAAAATATCCAATGAAACGGGAGCCACTGAACAAAAAACGTCCAATGAGAGGACGGGGGAACGGCTAAGGGGAGGGGCTTATACAACTGCATCGAGAACTCGGCCCGTTATAAATAACCCTCGTCGAATGTTCTGTTCAGGAATGTAAAGTAAATAAATAGCATTTTGAAATGAATTTGAACATTTTATAAATAGTGATATTATTGCACATAGGAATATATAATTTGGGTATGTTCGAGCTCATGAACAGACATAAAAATAATTTTGGTCATCTCCAGCTGTTGAATTGGGTGACTGACATTTCTTAACCACAGTACAATAGTGGCTAAACCTGTACATTACAAAAATTAAACTGAAATGTATACCTTATAGTTCTTAAAATATTCCGTTTGAATTTTAAATTTAAATCGTGCTTTTAAACGACGCGAAAATGCTTGGGATTAGCATGATCATCATGTGTTTTATTTTTCGTGTTGTATTGTATTATTGTTAAAGTTTTTTTTGTTTTAAATTAATTTTGTAAAACACTAGGTTACAGCTGTAGCTGTTGCGAACGCTTTATAAGTAAAATTATATTATCTACAGGTCGACAACGTTTGTGGTCAAATTTAGGCAAGAGAACACTGACATCTAGCGGTAAAAGTTACACATTACAGAATCGATCGGTGCGTTGATTCAATACAATCGGCGACGTAGATAAAACACGTATACATGCCGCGTTTTAAGCGGGAATATACGTCATGGTGTCCGCCATCTTGGAGCAGTGTCATGTCAAAGTTTCAGCTACTTGGGGCCTCTAAAATCAATCATGAATAGTCAAACATTCATGGGTAGATTGCGTGGGATTTTCTTTCCCAGGTAAGACAAATTAAGTACTGTCATAAGTACCTGCATAATATTAAGAGATTGAGCTAATTTTCTCTTGCTTGCGTTTAAATCGTTTCTCTGCACCCTACGAGTCTAAACATTCTGAATGATGTTGATTTTTATTGAAAATTAATTAAATAGAAATGTCCATCTGCGACTTACCGTCGATGGAAAATCACATAAGAGTGCCTAAAAGCTCAGATAACAACAAATGACGGTTCAGTCGTGACGTTTGCAAGGTGAACCTAGCTGCTGTGATGTTATTTTCAATTCATCTCAGGTCATTTCCAACAAGAAGGAGTTGTAAAATGGCTTTCACACTTTGAAACAGTTTAGTTTAAAGCAGGTAAGCATGGAGTGGCCCATTTGGAATACTGTGAAAATTGCAGTATTCTTGAGATGATAGTTTGACAATTAAGCTTCAAAATATGCATCAAAACATTCTTCAAAACAATGTGGATTTTCATAGATGTGCTGCTTCGAAGCTTGCTTCAAATCACGTGATGTATGAAGAATGAACCATCATCTAGCTTATAATTACCTGAATGAAGCTCCTGACTGGTTTGTGATCTAACTGGATGATATTTAGTGAGTTCTTGAAGCATAGTGTTTTTGTAGATGTTGAATTTCCATTTTTTTAAATAACGTTTTCTGACAAGTCATTAGAGTTTACAGGTTGTTAAGATCTAGGGTATTCAGTTGAATGTGTTATATTATTGGAGAAAAAAAAAATGAGAAGCTGTCCCTTGCAGTCATTGCTTTTGGCCAGAAGAGGGCAGTGTAAGTGAAGCTTCAAGAGCTGAATTCATTTCGAAGCAATCTGTCCAAGTGGTTCGTTCAGCAATTCACATGAGCTTTATTTGGCCTAATGTCTCGTGACACCCTAACGTAATTTACGTTTCTAAATTAAACATTTCAATCGATTTTAATGCAAATTCAAACCATGTCATGGTTTCAAAAGTAAAGGCAGACACATTCTGCACATTTCCAACATTCCTTACAGGCACGAGCAAATCTATGTAAAAAGAAGCATTTAGAATTGTATGCTGTTCAGAAGGTTTTGTGTCATTGAAGTTTTTACGATATGGTTTGAATGCAGTATGCAAGTATGCAAATAGTGTCGGCTGTTTTGCCAATTGATTACTAATATTGGCTGCTAAACGTAAATCAGTGCATGAAATAGAAGTTCAGTATGAGATCATAGACAAAAGCTATATATATATATATATATATATATATATATATATATATATATATATATATATATATATCTCACAATATTTAGACATATTGCTAATCAATATGCTTCCATAATCAAAGTGGACACTTTGGGCTCGGTATCAGCCCAAGCAGGAGACAAACCTGATGCTTCTGAACAAACAGAACAAGTCTGTGACAATGAGAGCTCATTAAGCGCGGCGTTCACGCTCAATCCATGCGACACGGGGAATGTGCACGACAAGCGGTGTGTGCGCTAGTGTCAGTGTGCTTCCTGCAGAATGGGAGCGGTGAGATGTGAACTCCATAATGATCTCGGCAGCCAACGCACACACAGCAATTGACTAATGGATGTCACTTGTCAGCGAGAAAATCAGAGGCTTTTTGTCCGAGTGGCAGGGAGGTTTTCTGTTGTAATTAAGAGGCCCGCCGGTCGGGTCACAAATTATCCTGTCATAATGACCTGATGGTTTAGGAGATACCAGTTATAATATCTCAAACCATCTGGTTTCATCTCTCCACCTCCACTCAAAAAGGTATGTGACCATCATGACAACCGGATCCACTTTCTATTGATGGAAAGAGCAGAAAAAAAAGTACAAGTGCTTGAGCTATCATGTTGATAAAGTGGATTTTTTTGTTTTGTTCATTTTTTTTTACCTCGCTCCAGCTTTCCTGTGTGGAGTTTGCATGTTCTCCCCATGCCCACGTGGGCTCTCTCCGGGCACTCTGGATTCTTCCCGCGTTCCAAAAACATGCATGGCAAGAATATTGGACACTTTAAATTGTCCTTAGTTGTGATTGGGTGCGTGAATGTTTGTTTGTCTCTGTGTGACCTGCGATTATCTTGCAACCATTCCAGGTGTCATCTGCCGACTGCCCTTAGATAGCTGGGATAGGCACCAGCAAGCCAGTGAGCCTGGTGAGGATAAACAGCGACAGGTAAGTGACATAAACACAATAATTAATCAGTACTACACAAGAGTGCTGAATATTGTACACACCAACCTGTTTGAAACTGATTCAGTATTCACTATTTTATTCACTATTTTAAATAAAGTATTGTGATTAATATTTCATTTGTGGGAAATGGATCAAGCAGAAAATGTCACCTATTTTTATCCATCACAGGGGGCTGCCATTTTTGTCCTGTACTGCCACCTACTGTAGGCTGATACTGGCTTCACTGCTAAACTCGCAAATGTCAGATGACCAATCCCAGAAATCAGGTGGGTTTTTGTAAATTTATCACAATTAAATATTTTTTAAGGCAAAATAATGAAGCTATTATTCCAATTTGCAGGTAAAATATGAGCACATGAAACAGTTAAAAAAACATTGTATGAATATCACTGGATGGATTTTGGTTAAAATCTGTTACCCATTCACTTCTACATAGTTCATTTATATGCCTGAAGTAAAATCCATCCTCTAGCCTTTTGTAACTTTGGCAATAATAACTTGGAGAATGGTTATTATAAATGATCAACAATTCGTATTTGCAATAAAGTATCATGCAAAAGCTTTATTGGTAATGTTTAAAACAAGAGTATCTTCCTCATTTGGATGCACACGGGCAGGCGGCTTCATCCACTATTAAGTCGTTCTTATTCATGAGAAGTGGCAGGATTTAAAACATTCAATGAGAGAAATTAACTGCAGCTCATATTTTCCCCAAATAAGCCTTCATTTATAAACAGAAAAATGAAACGAATTCCACGGCGAAAGAATATACATGTGAATTTGTGCACAGCCTAAATTCATTATTTATCTCAGTGAATGGAATAAATTGTTTCTGCTAGCCTGTGTTTGAACTCGAGAAAATGCGCAATGAGCTGGGATGTATTAGAAATTACTGCAAAAACGCATACAGGCGTTAATTATTGCATTTGGGTTAGCGGAAAATATGAGACACAATGAGCCGAACTTGGGCTCAATGAGCAATGCTTTGGTTTTTCCTCCAAACTGAATGCGCGAAAAATCTGTTTGTCCTACTTAAATAGAAATGTGTCTTGGCGTATGAATTAGAATTTGAGCTTTCCGTTTGGATTGTTTAATCGACCTTTCGATCTTTTATCAACCGACAAGTGGAACGTTTAGCTCATAATCACTTTTATTTTAATCCCAAGTATGTGACTGTTGTAAGGATCAAATATGTGGGGGTTTTGGATTGACCTTTCTTTAGCATGTTATTATGTAGAATGAAATGAATAAATGACTGAAGACAGACAACTTAAAGTTTGAATTACTTTTTGGGGGGACAATTTGGCACAATTTTCCTTGGAGCAGTGACAGCTGTTAGTATTTCCATAAATGTGTGAGATGGGAGGGGAAAAGAGTATGTGTGTGTGTGAGAGAGAGAGAGAGAGAAGGAGAGAAAGAAAAAGTCAGAAAGAGTGCACGAGAGAGAATCAGTGAGAGAAAGTGTGATAGAAAGGGAGGAAGAGAGCAAGAGAAGGAGAAAGTGGGAGAGCTGGAGGAAGTGAGAGAGCAAGAAACAGACAGAGAAAGTGTGAAAGAGATTGAGAGATAAAGGAAGACAGCAATAGACAAAGAGAGGGTGAGAAAATGAGTGTGACAAAGTCAGAGAGAGAGGGCAAGAAAGAGAAACAGTGAAAGTGTGAGAGAGGGAGAGAGCAAGGGGGAAAAAGTGAAAGAGATGGCATGTGTGTGTGAGAGAGAGAGAGAGAGAGAGAGAGAGAGAGCAAGAGACAGAGAAAGTCCTTGAGAGAGATAGGGAGAGAGAGAGTAAGAGAGTCGCAAGGCGAGGAGGGGTGTAAGGAAGGGAGACAGACAGCAAAAAGGAGAGAAAAAGGGATAAAAAAAATTAAAAAGTGAGACAGAGAGAGAAAGAGATTGTGCAAGAGAGACAGAGGTAAGAGAAAGAGTGAGAGAGAGACATAGAAAGACAGCCCAGAGAGAAAGAGAGAGAAAAAAGAGACAGAGAGGAGAGAAAGACAGAGAGAAAAAGGGAGAAATTGTGAGGGAGACAGAAAGACTGACAAACAGAGAGAAAGCGAAAAAGGGAGAAAGAGTGTGAGAGAGAAAGTGTGAGAGAGGGAGAAAAGCAGAGAGTAAGTGAGAAATGGAGGCAGAGAGAGAGAGAGAGAGAGAGAGAGAGAGAGAGAGTAGTCACATGCAGAGAGGAGCAAGGACAGGAGACAGAGCAGAAGCGAGCTGTCAAGCTGCGAGGAGGCATCGTTGAGACCACTTAGCTTTTTGTCTCCTTCCCTCAAAGCCGTTCTCATCGATCGCATCTCCGTCGCACGCTCGCAACTCCAAGACACAAGCCCCACAGATGGTGCTGCGACATGGAGCGCTAATTTCTCTTCAGCATTCGGACTCACGCCCCGCACGCTGGGACTATTTTCCAAACAGCATCTTTGCCACTCGGACTCACATTCCCATTGGATTTATTTACTGTATATCCATTTATTAGAAGGACGCAGGACTTTGATGCCGCATTCACTGGCACCAAGAGAGCCGGGACACTTGCGAATCGCCTGCAATCGGGACTTAGTGGTTGTTGTTGTGCTTGTGTGGAAGGAGGAGGTGGAGGATGTGTGGAGCGGCGACAGTGGTGCTTCTGGTCCACCTGGGAGCCACCTTAACAGGGGCCTGGAAAGCATCTCAACCACGACTGCAGTTCACGCACTCCGGTAAGAAGAAGCACATTTTTATCATCGCACGCCACATGCACGAACATGAAATCCTGCTTGGAGTTCACATGTAGCACATGGACGTCTTCATGTTATTTGTTTGGGAATACTCTGATTTTTTTTTACCTGCACAGTACTGTACATTCAGCTTTAAAGAAATGCTTTAAAAAATACACGATTACTTAATTGTGCGAATGAAGCCTCATGAATCACTTTTTATCTTTTAGTTTTGCTTCTCTAGATGGCACTCTTGATTTTAAGACGCAGCGGTAATTTAATGCACTGACCTTAGATTTTAAACCAAGAACGTTATCTACACTAGAGCACATGTCAAGCTCGGTGTTTTCCCATGTTCCTCTCCCGAGAACATCCGATTCGATAAAGGAGCTCGTCGGCGAGCTCTGCAAGAGCTTGAAAAATATCCTAATCAGTTAAACCAGGTGTGTTTGGGAGTGAGACATCCAAAACCTGCAGGATACCGGGCCTCAAGGACTGGACTTTGACATCCATGAAAAAAATCACAAGTGCTTCGCTTCATGAGGCTTCATTTTCCCATTGAAGAAAATGAAGTCTCATTTTATTTGCGTTTTAAGAGCAGGGAGTGAAGAACCTTGTTCAGTGCTTCTCATTATTCATTTTTGCAGAGGCCCCCGAGGAAAGAGAAAACATTTCATGCACTCCACACTCATGATTATCTATAAAATTTGTATAAGGAAACATCAAATTGGATCCATTTTACCAATAACAAAAGAAGCAAGTGATATAAATCAACTTTCATCAAATATTAAACTTACTTTTAACAGGGTGTATAGAGGCTTCAGGTTAGTCTGAAACTGAAAAAAATGCAAGTGCGTTAAAGTACCTGAAATAAAAAAAAAAAAATGACAATCTTTATTTAGCATTTTTACCAACTGAAACATTTGATGCTGGAAAATATTATAAAATCAGTAAACATGTAAATTGATCTGGAATATGAACACAAGGAGCACCTAAAAAGTGACAAGGGGTGGCCATGGCCAATTCTGGCCACCATGTAACACCGCCCCTGCCCCAGCCACTAAATTTAAAGGATTTCGCTAGATTTTATCAAAGTTTTGTTGGCATTTTTAGCGCATTAGTCATGTCCAGAAGACAACATTATGATTGTTTGCACATAAATAGCTCGCACACAAGTGTGTTGATGTTCTCGGAAAATGGGCGCGTTTTTGTCTTAGTGCTAAATTCTTATGAGAACACATTGTTGCACCATGTCAAGATGAATTAATCCCTCAAAAAGTTTAGCAGGAAAAATAAAGCCTCATGGACCACGTGAGTTTTATCAGTCCTCTAGGTGGTGCTCTGGGGTTAAAATAAACCTAGATACATCAAATTTCTACTGCATCCATAAACCAAGAGCGCCATCTAGAGGAAGAAAAAAAACCCATCAAAAGTGCTTCACGAGGCTTCGTTTGCCCATTTGTGATTACCACAAAAACCAAGGAGACATGCTAAGCGGTGGACTTAGAAAATACTGGAAGTTGATGAAGTCTTTCGAGTGGGAATTAAGCTTTAATGACATCTCAGAATGTGAACATGTGAAGAGTGTGCATGTACACGGAGGCGCTGCAGCATAAGTGGGGTTACGTGAAGTTGATGTGTGCATAAATATAGTGCTTCTGTGTATCTTAAGTGCATGTATATCTTTTTGCTTCTTGCTTTTGAACTTTTAGATTGTTTTTTTACTGTAGATCCGCAGAAAATAGATTTTGTGTTTGTGAGTTGTGCTGGCAGAGTGGATTGTGTGTGTGCGTGTGTGTGTGTGTGGTTGTGGAAGTAGGTGTAGATGCGTTCAGTTGCTCTGTGGGAGTTCCATGCTGTGGTCATTTCCCTTACCATCATCTCTTTTTTTTTTTAGGATTTTCCTTTTCCAGATGGAATAGATTTTTGTGTGTAATTGCTGTAATTAGACGTGGATTCAGACGGTAGTGATTCTTGATATACATTTAAATTTGTGTTTCTTGTTACTTAAAAAAAGTGGAAATCCGAAAAACTCATAGTGCCTCATGAATATTCAATTAATTAATAGACTTTTTTTGTATACATTGTTCCCTCGCGACATCGCGGTTCGGTAGTCATGTAGAATTTCATTTTAAGATTATATAATTATTTTTCTATATTTTTTTTCTGCCTTTTTTCTGCCTTTTAAATCAGACCAACCAAAAAATATACATTTTATTTTTTTCCAAATCACATTTTTATATAAAATAAATAAATAAATATATAAATATATATATATTTTTTTTTTCCAAGTGTATTTTTTTCCAACTGCGTTTTATATATATAAAACGTTTTCAAATAAGCCATTCTTTGATGGTACGCTTTATAACCCGTTGCGCCTTATAGTGCAGAAAATACGGTAGCTGTGTCACCCTTCTTTAGTCAGCAAACTTGTTGAAACTGAATTAACAGCCCCTCCCATTCTTTCCTTGTTTATGTGATTGCTGCATCGACAAAACTCCACACAATTGACAAGACACAATCAACAAATTAGTCACTTTTGTGCACATCCCTAGTAGTTCTCACAAGCATGCCATTTAGAAGGCCGACTTTCTTAATCTAATTTGGTCCTAGTTGGGTTCTGTGGCCCAAGTGAAATTGAAGATTAGGTTTAGATGCTGGTGAAGATCAAAGATAAATGATCTTCGGGTTTGTTATTGCAAACCTATAAACTTAAATGATGCATGTCATTTAAGTACAAAACAAATGATGCAACTTGATGATTCCCGCTGACATCACATGAGCATGCACATACATGGACACGGAGCTAACACATTGCACTCAAACAATGGATGGATGTGTCTCTACACATTAATTAGAGGTTCCTAAACGAACACACACATGCACTCTTACTTATTGCAGATTCCGTGCGGAGCAACAAATGACCAAGCGCGTAACAGAATCATTCCGGGAGAATATGAGGACAATCTCAAAACTTCTTTGTAGATTAATCAGGCAGTATAATGAATTGACTCACTTTTGGACTCCTCTTGATATTTGCCTTGTTTTTGATGTTTGTGGTGAAATGAGCGGCAATGTCAGTTTTGACCTGTGACCTCCTGACTGCTTCTCACATGGTCGCTTAAAGGAAGCCCGTTCTTGCACTCTGGACGCAAATTACACTGTAAATGTGAATGAGTGACTGCTTTCCTTTTGCTTCATGGGAGGTTTGTGTTGTTTTTTTTTTGGGGGGGGGGGTAGAAAAAAGGCTACTGAGATATACAGTATAGTATTAACTAATAATAAATCATTAAATCCCAAAGACATATTTTGTATTTTTATTTTTACCATTTTTTTCAAATGTTTGGGAGGGTCTAAACTGGATTGTACTAAAATAATTAAATAGGAAAGTAATCTATTGTTTTTATGTAATTAAATAGTTAAGTAATTGATAACTTCAGGTAATCAAGGAATAACGTGATTAGTCCAGGTACTTAAGAACTGAAATAATTGATTACTTTGGCTACTCAAATAATGACAATAGGTACTTGAGTACTAAAGTAATAAACTAGTAGAGGCACTGAAGTAATTGGATTAGATTCTAATCGTATATCTGATATACAACAAAATTGGGACTTTTTATTTAATTACATAGGCACTCAAGTACATTAGGTAATTGATTAGCTTAATACTGAATTATTTGAAGTACTTACATACACACACACACACACACACACATATATATATATATATATATATATATATATATATATATATATATATATATATTCAAATTAGTGTGTGTTGCACATATACACGTGGGATTGAAAGTCTGGAGTCTTTAAAAAAAAGACATACATAAAAATATGTTACTCATGATCTTGTAAAATATATGGACAAACTCATTATAGATATGTTCCATTGTTTTGGAAAACCAACATAAGGAAGAATTGTAAAACAGCTGTTTCTATGCATCCATCGCACCCTTACAAATTGGCTGTTTGGATTGAGTAAAAAGACATGATGAAGCTCTGTGGTCCCTAAAACCATAGCTGACAGACACACAACCCAGCTGCTGTGGCGAAATAAGTGGACTATCCCTTTAAACGCCACAATGAAGTCCTTAGTATTGTTTGTAAACAAGCCTTGTTAACCACCCATCCAAGATTTTGCCACATTTGCATCACTTTCGATATCACGATTTCACTCAATTTCAAATCTTCAATTTTAACATGACAACTTCATGGAATGAATTTGATTTATTGCCCCGCCCTAATTCAAAGTATGACCAATCACAAACGAATCTACTGATCGATTAACATTCCTTTTTTTTAATATTCATCCTGATGTCTTATCGGCCCCGTATGTATTATTAACGCACAAATTCTTTTCAGAGCGATATTAGGATATTGAGTTGTTTTCTTATTCATTTATTCTTTCAGATGTGTTTTTATCTAGGGCACATCTTTGCAGGCTCCGTGCCGCAAATTGCTGCTTCTGTGATGCACGATTCACAAGGATGCTGACGTGACACCGCTACATTCTCTATTATTCATTTTAATGGTCGCCGTCCCCAACGGTCGCACGGCCATCGCTCGTCACCGTTCAAGTGGCCATTCAAGTCCGACCCAGCTGCCGCCTCGCGCAAAACAAAAACGTTGCGTAAGGAAGACAGCCTCGTTTTTGAAATGGTCCCATAGTGATTTAGCCTAACAAGAAGCATAGAAGACTTGAGATTCCGACCATTTGATAAGGGCTACAACTTGTGAAGCACCACAAACCACAAAGGTGTACGCTAGTTTTTGTGCAGCTTTTGAGATTTTTTTTTTGAAGTTTGAAGTGCACCACTTAGGAGGGATTTGTCTTGTGGTCTGCTAAATACAGTATTTGTGAAAGCCCATTTCAGGGACAGAACTTTTTTCCATTTGTCTTTCAGCGTTCTTTTTGCATAAGTAGAGTCTTGCTTTGGCAACAACAAACAACAGACAACAGTGGCCACGCTGTTAATGTGCACCGGAGAGGTCGCTGGTGTTAGGAGGCTATCTTTAGCCTAAAGCGCACAATTAAGGAAAAATTAAGCCCCGCATTGCTTCTAATTCCCTCAAGTATCAATTTAGCACGATTTGCTCCCTCCCCGACATTTGTAATCTTGAGTTGGATCTCTTTCCTCAACCGGTCGTTAGACCGTTCCTTTCTATCAGTCCAGGTTCACTCATTTTATTTTTTTTCTCACATACTGTACATTTTGTTTTCTAAGAATCGATTCAACAGCGTCAACATCAAACAAGGAAACTTTGAATTTTGAGTGGCAAGTGCTGGGCAATTCATTCAATTTGATGAATTTGTCATTTAAAAATTGTGCTAAATCGTGAAATCGATGTTTTGCAAAAGTGGCAGAATGCGGGAGTGATTTACGGAAAAGGAGACATTTTTTCAATAGTTGCTAACGACTTAACTTATTCTATGACAGCCCGTTTCCAACCCTCCTTTACCCAAACCCAAAGACTTCTGAAATATACATAAAAACACGTATTTGGGGTTGACTGTGACACTTAAGCAAGTTATGATTTATGAATTTTTGAAGACTAGCTAAATCCCGACATGGAGCTTGTGTAAAAGTGGCAGAATGCTAGACGAGGGCATAATGAGACATGTTCACGATAGTTATGAATTACCTAACTCATTCGGTCATGGCCATTTTCTGACTCTGCTTTACCCTAACTCTTGGAAATAAATAAATGAAAAAAAAAACTGAATAAATAGCTAAGATTGAATCCTAGCCTCATAACAAAGTTACATAAAAAGCTGTTTTTGGGGTTGAATGAGTTAATTGTGACATCTAAGCAAGTTACGCACAAGCTATGAATGTTGAATTTAAGTTAAAACTTATTTTAAATCCTTTAGATTTATATTCGTTACCACTTCAATTAAACTGATTACAATCGTAATTATCCAAAATGACTGTTGAAAATTGAGATATTTATTGGTCAAGCCCTTTGATTGACACATTTTATCAGGCCATGAAGTATTATTTCATATTCTTTTTGATAAGCATTGCTGTCACTCTGGCTTGCTTGAGGGAATGCAGGCCACAAAACACACTAGATTGGCCGGCCTGGTGTGGGTCTCATATTAAATGGATCGCCAGTGATGAAGAAGAACTTCAGATTTACGTCATTAGATGTCTATGCAGGATATACGTAATGTCCGCCTCACAGCAACAAAGGTGGATTAAGTGCCTTTTTGTTCCATCACATTTAGTCCAAATGTCCTTGGCCTTTCAACACGATGAATAAAGACAAATGGGAAAAGAAGAGAGAATTCTGAATAGCCTAGGTCCCAATCTATGTTCGGTTTGCGGGGCAGCCCGTTCTTCTAAACAAATGCAAATCAGCTCAGCCTTTGCCAAATGACATCAAATTTCTGTTCATTCTAAACCAACACAAATATTTGCTGGGATCCAGACAAGCCTCACAATACTGTACCAATCTGACATTCTTGTTGCTTCGCGAATGGGGAGCAACCTCAAGAATACTTAATGATGGGAAGATTTGCCAAGTGACACAAAAGGTTGGAAACTTGGCCTTCCCTTTCCTGTTTAAAAAGAGATCGTCTTATCAGGAAGTCATAGTATACAGAGATTTTTCTTTGAAATATTTTGGTCTGGGTTTGCAGCAGTGATTCACCATTAACTTCAAACTCAAATCTCTTCAAGTTAAAAATCTAGTGGAGGTACAGGCTTTATTGGACAGCTTTACAATGTCCACAACTTTGCTTCGAGGCTGAGACAAGAAATAGATCATAATCAGCCTGATAACTTATTTTCCTTATTTTACAAGACACCTCGTGCTCCACTTGTTAGGAAAGATCAGCGCCGTAGTCGGTGGGCCACACTGTGTGTGTATATATTACTCCAATTAATGTTTTTTTTTTCTTAATCTAACAAAGAGGCATTTAAACGGAGCAGAATATGATAAACTGCTTGCAGAGTTGACTCAACAAGCCACCTCTTTGAAAATAATGAGAGGGTAATCACTTTTTTAAAACCATGTTGGCATACACCGAAGATAAATGGGAGTGGACCAATTTAATTTCAGGCACTTTGATGCACTAGGTTATTTTTTTCTGCTTTAGACTAAGCTGTAACCTGTATAAATGCTGCAAAAAAGTCATTAGTTGTTCAAAGTTGGTTTATATTGCTTTTTCCTTTTGTTAATGTTAAAAAGGATACAGTTTTAGGTATACCTATACAATTTTTATAAAGAATAGTCATTTATGGTTGGCGTGGCAAGTGAAGGTTGGGGGCAAAATGTTTTCTCTTTCCGAGGGTGGACTTGGCAAAATATAATTTAGAAACACTGGTCTAAACCAATTAATATGCTGAATTTTGTCACCCACTTGAGGGAGATGATTGGACAAAGCTTTACTAATCGAAGTTAAGTTATGACGCCCTCCGTGTCTTAGAATATGGCTCTCAAATGGCGACTTCAATACAGGCAAACAGTGCTCTTTTTTTTTTCTTTTTTATCAAGAACACAAATTTATGCTCATGCTAGTCAAACCAGCTAACATTTGAAGCTATTTTTACACTACATCACATCATTATTTTGGAGGATTTTTTGCAAATTCTAGTGTGCCTCACAGTTGAATTCATGGAGGCCGTAGTATCACTAGTGCGTGCACAATTGACCACTTTTATGTACAACGAATGCAATAGTAAGGCAGTGGCTACTCTCTAATAATAACAATACATTCAACCTAAAATTTGGCAGGTTTGTGCTATGCTTCATTGGGAGCCGGACTGCACAGTCTGATGATGATGGTGATGATGATGAATAATCACACAGGCTGAGGTCAAAGTTCAAGCTGTGTACAAGGGTCTGGTGTGTTGGTGACACAGTCCAGACATGCCGTCTGCGGATTTGGTCTGCAGTTGACTTCAGAATGTGCGCCATTATGAATGTTGTGAGCTCACATTAATAAGCAATGGGTCTTCTGTACAGTAGAAATGGATTTCGTTGGAATCAGACTAACAACTGAGGTACAAATGTTGAAATAAAAATAAATGCTATACAATATACTCAATATTATATTTTTTTATTACTCACTTTTAGACGGACTTTGGAGCTATTGCACGGACAGAGAAACGATCAAGCTTTGTTAATGTTATTCCTATGCAAGACATTAAACTAATTAGACATTTCAAACAGTTTTTTGACCTTTACCAAAATGGAACACCAGTAGGGTACCACTCTTCTCGGAACAACAACGCTAATCTGAATGAAGGTTTTCTCAGACAGCCACCTTTTAGTTGATTGGCAGACATAAGGGAGTTAGTATGTCCAATACACCTGGCATGCATGTTTTTGAAGTGTGGGAGGAAGAGTGAGTACCCGAAGAGAACCCACGCAGGCTTGGGGAGAACATGCAAACTCCACACAGGAAGGCCGGCGTGTAGTGGATCTGAACTCGGGTCCCTGAAATGTGACGCGGATGTGCTAACCGCTGCTCCACCGAGCTGCCATCCCTTTTTCCATAAAATGAAAAATATCTGCTGAACCGATCCAGTCGATCAGATCTAGGTCAAGTCCTGCACATGATTTTGGAAGGGCCTTAGACTTTGTTCCCAGGCCTCCTCTGCAAGTCCCCTGTTGTAATTGCGCTAGTAATTGGCAAAGTGATAACCCCATTTCCACAGGAAACACGGCCTGGTTTCCTCACCCTCGTTACCAGTACCCCTCTAGTAGTGGCGCGGCCATCAAATTCCACCCCTTGGGAATGCTGCGCCAGACACTGGAGTTCCCTCAGGCCCAGTAAATAGACCAGCAAGCGGACGAAGACACACGCATAGACAAAATAAGCACACACAAGTCATTAGCGTAATTTCAGTTTAGATACAGTAAATGATAGTGATGTGTCTGCACACATGTACGTAGAAACACATGAACATCGCAGTTGACATCTAAGACACGTTTCAATGAGACGACTGCGGAAAAGCGTGACTTCAGCCGTGACCTTGAATCCCGTCAAACACCTTGAGTTGATGAAGTGGAACAGCGAACAGGCCCGCTCTCAGGTCCAACGTCAGGGACCTCTGATAAACATTCCCAGAGAGCATCTTGCTGAAATTCTTTGCAGATGACAGACGATGTTAGGTGGGCAGTCCCGACTGCCCGAATACTATTCCGTACTGCGTATTTGCACAAAGAAACAAAAAAAAAGCAATTCTGGGTGAAGTACAACCAGTTTTTAACGTGTGCTAGCAAAGTATACCTTTTAAAAAGGTCAACTCTAATGTTTTCCTCATAACAATATTGTCTATGCAGCCCACTACTATGACATTCTGATTAATGTGGCATCTGTGAAATAGGAATGAACTCATTAAATTCCAGACATTTTCATCTTTTTTTTTTAAGAGGCCAGACATTAAATCCCAGGTATTTATTCATGTTTTTTTTAAACTCTTTTAGCTCAAGGAAGTACTAAAACGGCTAGTGCAAAATGAATCAAGCGATTAAGTAATCAATTACGGTACATTAGTGCTCAAGTAATTAAAATATTTGATTACCTTTAGTACCTAATTAGGCAATCATTCTCTTCAGTACTTTAGTACCTAAGGTAACCACTTTAGTACTTGATTTTCTGAGGTAATCAATTACTTTAGTGATTAATTAACTTAAGTATTTGATTAGTTTAGTACTTAATAACTAAGGAAATTGTTGATTTTAGTTCTTAGGTACCTAAAGTAATTGATTTCTTTTAGTACTTTAGTACCTAAGTAGTCAATTATTCACTCTAAATAATTTTATTGCTACATTACTGCAGTAGCTGAAGTAATCACTTTAGATCGTGATTACCTAAAGTTATCAATTCCTTTAATCACCTTAAGTATTGATTCTTTTAGTATTTAATAACTAGAGTAATGTATTACTTTATTACTTAAGTAATCAGTGTAAATTACTTTTACTTTTATAACTTTAGTTTTTAAGTAATCAATTGATCACCTAAAACTAAGTTATTGTTTCATTGCTTTAGTACCTAAAATAATCACGTAACCACTTGATGACCAAAGTAATCAATTACTTTGGTACTTAATTACCTGAAACAAATGATTCATTTAGTACCAGCCAATTTTAGGGCCTCCTTCAGCCAAACACTTGAAAATATAAATAAAAACCATAAACAAGTAGTAACTGGGTTGAATGTCGTTCTTACAGACACAACACTGTGTGGTGCAATGGAATTACATTCAATTTTTCAAAATGGCCGCCCCCTGAGATGGATAATAACAGGTGAATTTTGCTGCTTAACTAATATTCTACCATGTTTAGACTAGTGTAGACACATAATACACATTTGTGTATGAAAGCATTTTGCGCTGACTTCTCTTTTAAGAAATAATTACGTACATGTGAACATAGCTTCAGATCCCTTGATTAATTCTACCACAACTTGTTTGGATTGTCCTGACTTGTAGCAAAATGGTGAGCGACAGACACCTTGAATCATTTGGAAAGTTTGGAAAGGTTCCTCTCTCAAAATGTGTCACTCTTGATCAAATCCAAACAAATCCAGCAGCGCTAGCCTGCTAACCAAATTAGGAAACATCCTGCTCGTTCTTGACCGTGTCGTTAGATGGGCTCCGATGCCTTCAAGAGAGGCCAGCATGGAAAAAGTAGTGTTGACACTCGCCATACGCTTCATAGTCTTAGGCGTGTTTTTCCGCCTCATTGGCCGCCACCGTGACAGCTCTTCGCTTTGTCGTGCGTCATCTGCATTTGACAGTCACAGCTGACTTTCAAACCATAAATTTGAAAGCTACATTTTGATGTCATTGAATTATTTTCTTCTTCTACTTAAGCAATTAGCAACAATGTCTCATAAAAGTACACGTTGGGCTTTGGACCTTCTGAAGTGCAGAAGGTCGAACGGTGGAAAACATAGCATGTGGTGACATCTTTGATGTCACGTCTGCTTGTTAGGACAGTCATTCGCAGACCTCATTACACACTTGTAGTTGCACCTCACAGTGCTTGCAGATATTTTTTCATTTACTGTTATGGTTACAATCTTTTTCCTCGGGCTTATTTAGGCTGAGCACTGATTTGTTTTGGGTGGGAGTTTAAAACTACTGCTGTCAAGAGATTGAAAAATATATATATTTTTTTCATTTAGATACACTGTGTTATTGTAGCAGATCAAAGGATTGATATCCAACAACATTAAAATTGATTCAGATATTTTTAACGTAGTTGTGACATATGCAGTAACCATTTACCTTCTGCTGTTTTTGAGACTAGTCCCAAGTGGGGACTGCAGCATCTAGTTTCCACCATTGATTGAATGATTGGCTTAAATAAACACATTACAACATTCAAAAACAAAATTGAAAGAAAAAATAAACACATTTATCAGAGGGAATTGTGCTGCTTACTTTTGTCAATGCCCAAATGATAAAAAAATAACTTTGAGATACGTATAACGTCGTCCTTTCTGTCCGTCTCTGACTTGCTCAAATGCTGTTTGTTCTCAGGTTTAGTAAGGCAAAGAGCTTTGCTATGGCTTGCTACATTAGCGTCTGCAGTCGCAGCTGGGTGCTTTGCATTTATGCGGTAGGCTAAACTTTTTCTGCTTCTGTGCTAAGCAAGTTTACAAAGAATACACGTCACTCTACATTTCTCAAATGTACTGCTCTTCCAATTTGATGTCTTCATTCTGCTCCTGAATATACCCTCCCACCCACAACAGGAGCCAATCAGGTTGTTCAACACAAAGACATGCAATCAGCATCCACTTTAGTGTGGGATTGACTTTTGTTTCAAGCACAACAAGCCTGATGCATAAAATCTGATAAAATCCACATATAGACCACAAAAAGTTTGAGATTAAAAATCAGCCTAATGCGATTAAAAATAATAATGCTTTAACGATGACATTGTGATTAATCGCATTTAATCTGTTAATCTGACACCCCGAATTAAAACTACAGGCAGTGGTTTCATGAGAAGAATGATCATTCCTTACATCTTAAATCACTGGAATATCACTGCTAAAACACTGAAACTCTTGACAAACACTGATTGGAATGACACATGAGGGAGTGTGCCATAAAAACCACATGACAGAACTATCAAATTTAACATTGTTTTTTCATCTGTGAGAGGCAGAACCTTGCACAATTTAGCAGTATAGGTGATCGATTGGTGAATCTTAGCCATGCTTTTGATCTCACAGGCGTCTCACAGTTGGGGAACGTTAATTGAAACCAGTGTGACGTCCTCTGTAGAATTTGACAATGTTTCTTTTCCTAACATCTGTGTTGTGACAAAAAAAAAAGCAGATGAGCAAAAACCAGGAGTGTCATTTGAGTCCACATGGCTTCAGTACTAATGTGTTTGTTCCAGGACTCACTGATGAAATTGTAATAAAACCAAGAGCCAAATAACAGGACCACAATGTGTCTTGTGAAAGACAATACTTGCATAAATGAAACATTCTGGAGACACCAAGAAGGCCCTGACCAGTAAATAATTTTTACCAGGCGTTAAAGACAGCTGGAAGGTTTTCTTTCCAGTTAAAATTGTTACTATTAAAATGAAACTCCCTACATTACAATGAAGAATTCAAATCGTTAGTTTTGATGAAGCATAAAAAACAAAACTTATTTTTGATAAAAGGATTGAATTGCCCTCATCACAGAAGTGCATCAGTCCTACGCCGCCACCTTATTGCGAAAATAAAAAATTGTAGCAAACATGGACATCCGATTTAACGATAGCCTCAGTTCAAGTACGAGCAAGTCTAATATGTATCAGTATCTGGAAGAAAGAAATAGACCGAAAGGTATTGTGTGGCTGTTTATATTGTGATTTCCCCATCAGATATTGACCTTGATTTCACTATTTTTACACAAAACCTAAAGTCATAATTTGTTGAAACAATACAAATCTATATGGCGCAACATAAATTAAGCATACATTTGTATATGTGTTTTTCAAACAATATATTTACTATTTATTCCTGCTATTTGGGAACTAGACACCCAGCTGGTCTCTCAACAGTGAAAATCCACAAATAATTAACACCTATTGAATTGCATTGGGTGGAAAAAATGCTATTTAATTCAATGTAATCTTTAAAATGAATTAGCATTGGCCTAAAAAAAATCCATATTGGTGGTGTACCAATTCAGATTATTGTTTACTTATTAAAATACTGTATTTTTTGGACCATAAGCCACACTGCATTATATGTTGCAGAGTTCACATCATCAAAAAAAAGTTGCGGCTTATAGTCTGAAAAACACAATAATATATGTCAAGCAAAACAAATACACACAATTCTTTTTATTCATCCAACAGTGTACTACTACATTTGTGAAATTAAAAGCACCCGTCCTGATCTGGGTGATGATTTGCTGATCATTTTAAAAATATTGCTTGCGGTTTTGTATAATTTGAAATTTGGCTCTAAAGGGTTGATTTTGAAAATTGCCGTCAATCAGACAAATATTTTTGACACCTCGAGTTGCGTGTGTGTGTTCATGCGTGCATGCGCGCAGAAATGCTCTTAGCTGCATCACACGCCATACATTTGCTCTAATCACGTTGAGACCAATCGAAGTTCCCATGACCAGTAGTCTTTAAACTAATGTTCACCACATATAGAAATAGAGACACCTAATGTGAACTAAACACAAAAAGACATCAAGGAGACACTCATGGACTCGCATGCTGTACGGTCATGGACACTTGAATTAATATAAAGCAGCCATTCATGCATTTCCCACTGTGCATTTCTGCTTTTGTGTGCTTGCATGTCCTAATAGGCAATGGCCTTTAGGATTATGTCTCGGTGCGTCTGTTCCTTTATATCCGAACTTTGATTCAGAGTGACAGGGGTCATAGGGCAATTGGCTCGGATCGGAGGTCGTGACCCTCATTGACCCTGCTGTCAACTTGAAGCTGATAAGAATGGCTGGGCATACTTGCGAGGAAGTCTGCCACACTGTGATTAGTTTTCCTTGTGGACATATTTATCATTCTTGAGTTTTCCGCCACCTGACTACGTCCTTTCTGTGTTAAATGTTTTCAGACAAAATATGAAGGTCAATCTACAGTCAAAGAACGGTATGACACTAACTATGAGCGGTAGAGCTGCAGCCGCTTAGAACCTCGAAATGGAAACCTCTCAGGGCAGCATGATTCTTTTTAGTACCGCAGTGACATTAAGACTTTTTCTACCATATTAAAAAACTTCGCTATCAAGTCATTGATCATTACCATAGTTGAGCGCCGATATTCAGTCAAATCACGGGAGCTATTTGACCCGGCATTCACACCCGCTCACAAATTATGCCAGCATGGCTACTGTTGCCACGGCAACTTTCCCAGGAGTGAGGGTGGGGCGGATGCAGCTG
This sequence comes from Hippichthys cyanospilos, assembly GCF_059441005.1. Lineage (NCBI taxonomy): Eukaryota > Metazoa > Chordata > Actinopteri > Syngnathiformes > Syngnathidae > Hippichthys > Hippichthys cyanospilos. The sequence goes on along the minus strand of NC_142370.1, from coordinate 31,143,286 downwards.
CTGGTTTCACCACTGACTCAGTAGCGTGTGTGACCGTACGCGTGTGTTTATGTGTTTGCTAGGGTAGAGGAAAGAATGCATTCATTCTGAATAAGCCATTCATGGTGCTGAGCTCAAGATGGGAGGCATTCGACCGGGCTTAATTGTTGACAAGAATCTCTGTTTGTTTAGGATAAAGAGGGTCAGGCGGATTGGAACTGGCCAGACAGATTTGGCTTGTGTCAGACTCAAAGATCTATGTATTCATTAATGGCTAATAACGCCATGGATGTTTGAAATCAAGTCTTGAGTGACTTCCTGCTTGTCAAAATTAAGGCTTGGCTGTCTACTTATAGGATATCTACCGTATATCTTTATGTGTATACCGTATTTTCCGCACTATAAGGCGCGCCGGATTATAAGGCGCACCCTCAATTAATGACATCTTTTAAAACTTTTTCAATCACAATATAGTAATACTCAAAGTAATAGCAATAATAACTCAAATAATAACTCTAAACTCTCAATAGCATAATAACTCAATGTCAATATGACTAACCTTGTTCAACTGTAAACACACAAAGGAAACAGGTCAAGCTTACTTTATCAGTTCATTCCCCATCTACGAATCCCAATCTCAATATTCATCCATATATAAGGCGCACCTGATTATAAGGCGCACCATCAGCTTTTTCAAAAAAAATTAAGGCTTTTAGGTGCGCCTTATAGTGCGGAAAATACAGTATATCCTAGAAGTAAACAGACAAGCTTTAATTTCAGCTAGCAGGAAGTCACCAGGCTACTTCCTAATTGGTTGCCTAGTAACCAGCAAATAATATGGGCAGGTTTCTATAAAAACAACAACTCCTTTACATTTTATAGCCTGCAAAATGGTGCATTTTTGTGCTAGTTTAAAACGAGCGTTGGTGTGATACACTGTGATTGTGCAAGCTAAAAATAAGGCTCTACTCCATGTAAGATTGAATGTTTGTTTTTATAGACAGACAGATTATAGACATAGAAGTGTTTGTATAATTTTGATTTTTATAACCTCAGCGCAGAAGGGGGTTTCACTGTCATTTCGTTATGTTTGTGTATGGTGCCAAAGCAGTACTCAGTGACACATAGCATCACTTGTAATTTTAGGATTCTGATGGTGTGCAGCCAACGAGAGCCTATTGGGATGTTGTTGATGTTTCCACTGCAGAGGGGGTTTCAGGTTCAATTAAGTTGAGCTTTTATATTGAATCAAGCAAGGTCATGCTGCTCTTGTGGCATGCACACTGTAATTCAGATGACTTGCTGGATGCTTGTGTTTGCAGAACCAGTTTCTTGGGAAGAGGTCGGCTTTCATAAAAGGTGTCTTCAAGTGGAAATGTGAAAATGCATGAGCTTTTCCTGTCAACGAAAAACACAAAATATTAACACGACAATTGATTGACCCCCGAAAAGATTGAAAAAATATGGTTGGTGCTGAATACATCAAATATTTTTGTTTTAGCATATCCTATCAAAAATTCATTTTTTGCATGTTTATACATTAAATATTAATACACAACAGAAAAAAATATTCAAATTAATGTATATACTTTTGTTAGTATAATTATTATTAAATCATTTTTAAGAACCAAATTTAAAAAAACATCTATAACTACAGCAACAGCATGAAAACTATGAAATACAAAGAAAAAAACCTCCAAACAAATTACGACGGGCCAGACAGTCACATAATGTTCCCAAATTAGTATTCAGTTAGTTCAGTTAATTCCTCACAGCAACAAAATTGACAAAAAGAAACAACGATCAGAGATAATTGACATACTTCTTTAATTAACATAACAGCTTTTATTTTTGTGCTATATGACATGCAATTTTTGGTTTATTCAAGTTGTTCTTTCAATTATTCAATTTTACTGACACAATGTTCCATTATTTTGGCCCGAATCATATATTTTTTTTAAAGATCTCTGTACATGTACGTGTTTTCCCTTTTTATAAATCTTCTCTGAATGTTGACTGGCAAAGTTATTTTTGTGAGATTTCATTGTTTTCATTTAACTTTATACAGATTTACAACCATTTCCCCATACTTCAATGCAGTAAATTAGATTTGCAGCAGTCATAGCTTTAAATAAGATTTACAATGCTTTATTATAAAATGAATCCTTTCTTTTACGTAATTGCGCTAGTGTTTTGGATTTTTTTTTTAACCTTTGTATACAGTTTATGTGGTTCTCATCAAGAATAACAGCCATGCCGTCAATATGAAGTCATTCACTGCCAGACAGACATCTTTGACGTCTATAGTTGTCAATGGCAGTGAAAGAGTCGAACCTCTACGGAGTCATATTTAAAGGGAGTATTTGTAATTTTTCGCATGCACCTGTGAGGGCTTTAGAGGCATTACGGTAAATGCAGCAATAAATTCTCCTCCTCCTGCTGTCTGTAGCTATAACAGACATGGTAATCTCCGGAGGAGTGCCACCCCCCATTTAATATAATTTCATGATAACCAGACCAACGATTATATTTAAAACATACTGTTGGTTGTTAAAAAGGCATTTATTTGCAAGTTTTTTACGTTTTTAATCATTTAATTCATTCATTTCTAATGAAAAACGGTTAAAATCGTACACTTTAAAGCACAGGTGTCAAACTCAAGGCCCGGGGGCCAGATCCGGCCCGCCACATCATTTCAACTGCAACGTGGCCTTCGATAAGAATGAGTTTGACACCCCTGCTTTAAAGTAACGTATAAGAAATGTGGTCTAGGCATTTCTAAAATTAAATCTGAATGAATAAATTGCATTTATTCACTGCTAAGCCAGTAAAAATGTATTATTTATTTATTTTTTTACTTATTTAGCTTTTACCTTAAAAACTGCTAGTCCAGTAAAAACGTATCACTTAAGTTCATAGTCGTAAATGGCAGTGAATGCGTTTTTTTTTCAGAATTTATAGATACTTTATTTCAGGCAAACCCCACTTTTTCTCATCTATTCTAGCCTAATGACAATCCCCGCTATTATTACTCTACGCTATTACTCATTCGCCGCACAGTTGGCATGCGGCTGCATCGACATGCTCCCACCTCCTCCTAAATAGCCTTCAATGCCTGTCATGCCGCTTGTTGCTTTCTTCTTGGCAATCACCTCCTGTCATCTCTCATTCCCATCCACCTAACTCATGGTCATCCATCATTATTTCATCATCTCTTCCATCAGGATTGCTTTCTCACCGCCTGCCCCTATCCCCCTCATCTGTCCATCAATATGTCATGTTTTGGCATTCTCCTCATTTTTTTTCCCTGTCACTTTTGTCCATGTTGGCCCATCCATTTTTTTCCCATCTTATTTTCCCGCTGTGCCTCGTCCTCCTCCGTCTCCTCTTGATATGTGCGCGACTGAATTTCACTCCCATTTGTGAGCACAATGACAAAAAGGGTTACACACTTTGCTCTATTAATAGAATGGAATCATTAAGCACAATGAGCGTTTTCCCATGCGTGGTTAAATCACATACGTCCCAAAGAAAGGAGCGGACTCCCACAGGATCTGATTGTCGCTTGTGTGAGTGACAAAATTACAGCGCAGCTAGAAAGAGTAAACAAAACCACATGGGCTCGCTGCTTGTAGCTGCTTAATTGGATCGCATTGTGGAGGTTTGTCACTCTGCCATGTTAGACACTGTGATTGATTTGGAAAGCGACCAGACAAAAACAGCAATTTAAGACTTTGTCATTTTCATGTTTTTGTTTTGATAACAACTACAGTTGTGTAAAGAAAATAGCCAGGACAATGCAGAAAATGTCATTTCTACATTCTAAACAGAGCTGGCCGATTTGGCCAAAAAACAGAATCTCGAACTAAGTCAGTCATTCAGGACTATTACGATTTTATTCAGTTTTCAATTTTTTCCACGTCTATTTTTGAATAACATTATTTCGAATGTGAAATAAATAATATTGTGTTATTTACCAGGCTTAAAATAATTATATATAACTCTATAAACTCTATAAATAATTATATCCAACCCTGCATTCGATATGCATCCGTTTTAGAACGTTTCCACAGAACATTGCAAAAAATGCACTTTCGTCAAGCACAACGAGGCTCCGTGGGTACTAATTTTTTTCTATGCGGACTTTGACGCATTATGAAAAGGAAAAGACGGCTTGACTTGTCCGTTCAAGACAAAAATGTTAGCACGCATGGATGTCAGCAGGTGGGCGGAGAAACAGTGCGAAGGGCAACTTTCCACACTCTGATCTCGCCACAGTCAAAAGCTCCTGCAAAGCATTTCTGGAGACCTCCATTTCAAACAAATTGGATGGGGTCAGAAGATATGTGGAAGAATAACGAGAATGTTTGAACAAATGATGAGGATGAAGAATAGCACGTTCGGCAGTTATCGCCATACATTGAAATGGGAGGAGCTATTTGGCAGGTCAGATAGTGCCTACGCGCAGACACACATTGCCTCACACTTGTCTCGTTTCCGCCCCCCTCCCCCACATAACCGCAACAGTATGTTCTTCGATATACGATGAAAAAATGCGTCTAAAAGTACCATATCATTTTAATAATACACACCACGTGTTATAATTGGACAGCCATGATCTATGTAACCACTAAGGTGTAGACTCATAATCGCTTTTTTGTAAAATTCACCTAAATTCAAGTAAAAAAGGGGGAGGTCGACTTATAGGTGAGGTCGACTTGTACTCTGAGAAATACGGTAATTTTCAAATCTTTTCATTTTAAAATGAGTCTCGACCTAATTTGATTTATTGCCTCATCCCTTTCAGACAGGTTGTTAAAAATACCCAATTTACCATTCTGAACTTCCATTTTAGTTTAAATGAATACATCAAAACAATTGTAGAGTTTGACAAAACCCCAAACAAACATGTTTACATTTTCAGAAATGTTCACACTTTTTTGCATAGCATTTTTGTTCAAAACCTAAATGATAACAGCCTGACTTGCAGCCCAGACATCTGGCTATTCTTTTGTCTAGGAGAACCTGAGGCATTTTCAGATCAATATTTAATCCGTCTCTATGCCATTGGTCTGCCTTTAGGGTGTCCATCTACAAACAAGGCCAGGATGTCTGTGGGGGGTGGGGGGGTGTCCTCGTCAAATGCCATTGAGAGAGACCATTTGGCAAACAATGCTTGGGACACTTGGGACTATTTTGGAATAGAAAATGGTTGAATTAAGAGAAACTTTGTTTGTACACATTGCATCCCTCAAGGTGATTATGTGCTTCTCCCATAGTAGCTTTGTACCACCATCAACATTACATTTTATATCTTAACATAACAAGATAACATATACAGTGGGCCCCCGGGTTACGAACTTAATCCGTTCAGCGGCTACGCTCGTGTCTCGAATTGCTCGTATAGCGGGCAATCCAAACCCATGTTAATTCGTGAATGCGTGCATCGCACGCAGAAGCCTTAGGTAAAAACGACACACTGTATGCATATATTAAAATTGAGTGACATAATCTGCTGTTCACTTGCATTTTATAATAAATACTTTGGATAAATAGCTTTTACCTTTGAAACGGCGAGACTTGAGCTGGGTGTAAGCATAGGGGGCAGAGTTCAACGCTCAAAGTTAACACGGCGATACATATGCTATTGGTCTTACAGTGTTACAGTAACTCTTTCAGTCAGGGTGCAAATCACGCAGATACTAAAACATCATCCTCTTATTTCTTTCTTTACCGCTGCTAGTAATTTTAGAAGCTATGTCTAACAGATAAAGTTTGCAAAGTCTTCACAACATTCTGTTTTTCACTAATTTTCTCTGCTTCCTTCCATCCTGTCCCTTCAAGCTAGATAAAGGCGTTCGGCCAATAGCATATCGGCATTTCTGTGATTGACGTGTGACGCCGGCCAATAGCATCTCCGTGAGTGAGACCGGGTGACCTTAATCGACCAATAGCATATTCGCATCTCCGTGACTGACTGATAATTATTCGCACTTTTTTTTTTAAACGGTTGGAATGTATTGACAATTAATTAAAAAAAAACACACATTTAAACCAATGACAATTCTTTGTCCTGCAATCGGCACATTTAATTTCATGTCAGCTGTTTTTCCCTTTAGCTGTACAAACACTACACTTAAATGGTAATATATTTAGACACCGTGAGTGAGACAGTCAGTGTGACGTTGTAAGACCAATAGCGTTCACGTAACTGCCACAAGTATCTACTGATGATTGATGATGTCGTTACTGTTGATTTTATTGACGCAATTAAACGAGAACATTTTTACATACTCAATGGCCGGCATGTTGAATTGCTCGTAAGGCGAGAGGTTTGTTCGTAAGCGGAGGACAAAAATCTCCCTGATCCACGCTCGTAAGGCGAATTGTTCGTAAGCCGGGGGCCGACTGTATTTTCATATCAATTATTATTGACATTTTTTTTTCTACCAGTTTCCCTTTTAAAATAGAGTAGGAGGTTAACAAATCATTTTTTCTAGCTTTTAATTTGAGAACGACTTATCCGTCAATTTGTAATGTTCAGTATTTAGTAGCATAATGTGATCATACATATATGAGTTCACAGTCATAACGGCCTTTGGAGGGAAACCATAATTACAGTGGCCCATTACGAAAAAATGACTTTGACACTCCCTGACCTACGGTAAATGATGTGCAATCTTTGCGGTGCGACGGACGAAGTTGCTAATCCAACACAGAGGAATGCGTCACTTTACAAGTCGATGAACTGCAGTATGTCTAGATCCGACCTTTAAGTACAGAATCCCATTCAGCGCTAAACATCTTCTGGAGATTGGATTTTGTAGTTGAAACCTCATCTGATATTGTCCAGATTTAGTGAAAAAGTCAGTACTGAAATGATCTACTGTTATAGCCTATCCCAATGTCCAATTTTAGTCCAAAAAATACTCCTTTAAAACTGGGCTGTATGTAGCCTATCGGAGGTGGACAAAAATTGTCATTCGCTGAATCATTTCAAATTGACTTGAAAACGTGTTGAATATTTATCTGATTTGGAGAAGAGAATGTGCATGGAGATGTCTTTTCAACAACTTGAGAAAAACAGCCTTTTATAATTCTTCAACAAAATTTCGACACAGATTGGCAAAGACGTCTTTTGAACCGCTTGAAAATGACATCTTTTAAACTTTCACTTCAAGTGCTTTGATTGGCTGTAGATAAGTGATATGGTGCAAAATGACAACGACTTTCATTAAACATGAAACATTTTAGAGCTTTGATCCAAAATATCTGGGTATGTGGTTAAAAAGAACCACATGTGTAATTCTATAATATGGTTCGGCCTTTCGTTGTTATGTGGACTTTTCAGTGTATGCAAAGGCAGGCGAGTTGCAGTTATTGAGCCTTTGTACTTGTTGTTTTACAATCTGATGCAAATTTGAATACTTAAAAAACAAAAAAACTCTTGGTAGCTGAAACGTGAAATGTTAACACAAGACAGATGTTTTGCAGCTAGTAGCACTATTCCTCTCATCAGAAGACAGCTGTATGAAGATACATTATATTAGTTAAGACAATTGTGTTTGTCTTAGTCAACATTGTATGCTGGCGTCTGAAGATTTTTGGCCGCTTAAAATATAAATTCCGAATATAATTTGTATTCAAGTAGGCGCGTGTGTTAATATGTCTCAATCGACAGTTGCTGATTCAAGAGTTTTATTGTCATATTAACACATAGTAAGACTACACAATGAAATTCTTCTGTTCACTTACCAGAGCAGACTTACATTCCACACAATAGAGCCAATAATAAAGTAGGCAATAAAAAAAAGATTCTGTTTCATACCCATGTGGTCCTCCCTCTGTAGAACTGATCCGTAACGGGCGCCTGCTGACCTTGCCCCTGGAGGCGGGAGATCTGCACTCTTTGCTACCCAATGACGATGGCATCCATCTTTACGTGGCCATGAAGGATAGCCTGCTATCGACCAGCATGGATGACGTTACACAGAACCCCCGCAAGGTTGGTGTTTACATTGTAGATCGTTCGTTGCACATCTATTGATTGAAGCAGAAATCATTATCGATCAAATCGTTTTTAATCGAAAATGGATTCGAAACCTGCATTGATTCTCAGTGGAATCGGAGACCGAATAATCAGAATTAAAATTTTAGAACAAGCGGTCAGGAAAATGGATGGAGGTCCGAGATCTTGTCCCTGAGAACATCACGGGCTATGTTCTACATCCCAAGTGTTTGATCCAGTGAAGTTGTTCCACATTAAAGTCATTCAAATTCACTTTGTACCTCGTTTTCCACGAGCAAACAAAATGGTCACCACAGAAAACAATGTCCAACATGTTTTGATGTGTGAAAAATGGATTCACTGGGATTTAAAACCAAAGCTTTGATACTTGGCTGGAAGATGTGTTGCAAGAGTTTTTTTTTTTTTTTTCCCACAATCATCTCATGATTTGCAATGTGAGAAACCAAAGAACAATTGCAGAAAAAGCTTTTATGTCGATGTCCTTTGTTTGACATCAACATGGAGAGGGAGGAGAATTTGGTTGCAACGGTGTTTTTGTTTTCTTGTAGCTGCTACTTCAATAGTTACAGATTTCTCAACATGAATTAATAATCATTCATCATGATTTCATCTTCAGCTAACCCATTACAGATTATTAAAGGATATTTCCTTGTGAAAAGTTAAGCATAATTGCAATTTATTTCATCAATCGTTCTGTTGTTGCATATTATGAATGAACATGAGTTCATATTTGTTCATGAGGACCTCATCTTTTGCTATTAAAGCATAATAATAATCGGTGACGAAGCATTTATTTTTGCCATTAGTTTGTCATTAGTTCATACTTGCAAAGCTTTAATGAGGAATTTCGAATAGTAGCAAAAGATTAATTATTGCGTTGCTAATTATCATGATTTCCACTTCTTTGAATGCATTTAGAAATTATGTCCCTACAATTTGCTAATTATTTACTATTAATCTTTCAAATTAAACAATATATCATAATTAGACTTACTCAATCAAGTTTAGCATTCGTTGATATTTGCTGTTCATTAAATAAATCATTCTGTCCTTGCAAATTAGTAGTTAAATGTGTTCAAATTTGTTCATCAATACTTATTTTTTGCTTAAAGCACAATAATTATAATTTATGCTTAATATTTCTTTTCATGAGTTAATAAGTAAAAGATATTTTTAAAATTTTAATTCATAATTTTTACGTATCGGATTTGCAAATAATTGACTCAGCATTCATCTTCTGCAAAGGCATTTACAAATTATTTACTTAAAATTTGTAAAGCATTTACTACTAATCTTTCAATATTTACAAAAATCTAAATTCAACTTCAGTTCGTGATTGTTCAGCAAATTATTAACTAAAATCCTCGTTTAAGAAAAGTAACGTCTTAAATAATTGTGCCGAAAAATTGTGTAATAGATACAAAAGTCACTTTTTCATGGCAATAATTTTAGATAGAGTAACAGCGGTAACATAAATCGTAACACCCTGAGGCAGGATGCTCTGAGTGAGCCCTGCCCTTTCCTGACCGAAATGAAGATCACATGTCTCTCCTTTCTCTGGCCGCACTAATATTCATGTCATATAATGTTTGTAATGGAATCCATTTATAAGAGATTTACAATCAGATTGAGTGCTCATGAGTATGAACTTTGGCTTGAAATCAGTTTAAAGCGGCCCTCTTGTCTGTCGTCAGCGTGTGTGTCAATAGTTAGTTTTATGCTTGAGCATTACCGCGCAGACGGACGCAATGATGGCTCCGCCGGCCCGTCGGGATGCGTTCAGGTCACAGCAAGGACAGCGACAGTGCAGCGCTGTCGCATAAAATCAATACTTGGATCAGTGAGACGTGCATGCGGGCAGAGGGCCAAGCAAGCAATCGGGCAGGTAGGCAGACTAACAGTCAGACGTTGGCTGACCGGACAGACATTCTGCCAGGCAGGCGGCCAACGTTACGATAGATAGTCACATTCAAGACATAACTCAGCTCCGTGCTGGCGAGAAAGTCATGCGCCATATTTATAGCCTGTTTATAAGATGTTCCAACTTGTCGGCAGTATTTTCTCCTCCCTCCCATGTGATGTTATAACCCTGGTGTTGTTCTCATCTTTAATGTTTATTTTTCCTGCTAAGATACACAGCCTTTTCATCTTTTAAGGCCTCACTAATAATTACTGCTTCTTTTCACAAGGTCTGAAGTTAATCACATTTTTTGGCGAGTTTTAGTGAGTATGGGCAACGGCTACAGTTGTATTCTTCCAAGGGTATTTCCATGAAACCTACTGTATGCATTTATCAACATATTAAGAAAACCAAACACGACGTTCCTTATGTCTTAATACTAATTGTCTGATCAGTATAAATGGTATATGATGTGTAGTTATTTTTCCATTGACTGTACAAAAGTATAGTTTTCAAATATTTTCTTATTCTAATCTAAATAATATATATATTAATAGCAGCGGTATGTACATACATTTTGTCTGAGTTAATCGATCAAATCCACCAAAATTAAATGATAGTACCTGCGCTAATAGTTAGCTCTAGATCCAATAGGAAACAAGTTTAGTTTACTTTCAGCCACAAAATTGCCAGGTGTGCCAGAGGACAGGAGTGGTAACCCCATGACATCCATGACATGTCATTCATACGTACATACATGATTATATGATGATACATCATCATGCACATTGATCAAATTCACCAAAATTAAGCTATACTACCTGCACTAATAAGTTAGATCTAGTTCCAACAGTGATGTTTAGTTTACTTTCAGCCGCAACATTGCCAGGTGTCCAAAGCGCAAGTCACAGGAAAGGGCATGAACCAATTTCTAATTCATCAATCATCAGGATAGGCCAGGTTTTCCACTCAGGCGTAACTATGCTTTTTACGAACAGCCGCTTCCCACAACAAGGTCCGTTTCCATGAAATGACATTTTGGCATGGTGAGAATCCTTTTGCGGTGGTCCATGCTGGTTCCTGCCAGTGTGTGGTATGTGGTGATAAGGCTGACTGGTTTCTAATCTAATCGGCTAGCCATCAGGCAGTGCTGCGATGACTACATCAGGGAGCCATTACTTGACATCCTGACAGCACCCTCACTTGTCGGGATATCACTTTTGTTGAGTTCTTACCGCATTTACAGTGACAATGATGGAATTTCAGGTTATAAAGGTGAAGGAGATTTGTGGCTTTTGTGATTTTTAACCTATAAAGCACATTTCATCATACATAGATGACATTTGGTTATCAACAGTTATCAGATGTTGTGATGGGGGCAGCAAGTGTAGACTTTTGTGTGGATAAGCTTTCTTACCAAAACAATTCACGCAACATTTTGATGACGAGGCAAAAAGGTTTATGCTATGTTTTTGTTGGAATGCAGATAAAATAAAATTCCTTCCCTGCCTCTGCTGTGTCCAAGAAAATCATTATATCTATCAGTTAAACGGTAGATGGATCACAAAAAAATTGCAATTATCTGACTTGATTTAGATATATTCAGCTTTATCAGGTTCTTCGAAATCTTCTCATTACATTCTTCTATTTGACCTTAGATAAACAACATCGTAACCAGACATATTTGTCAAATTTGCAAGTCTTCCCACATATGGGAAGAATTCTTGACATTTCCTTCAAAAGTTACTTGAATTTTAACAGATGAAATTTGCTTGACATTCAAGCAAAATCAGAAAACAACATGACTAAATCTGACTGATTTGTGAAATATTTTTAATCTCTAACTAAGCTTTTTGTATGTCGGTTAGATCTGCTTTTAGGCATTCTTGTGCTTGAGTTGTTGGGGGTTTTTTTAGAAAAAAAAAAGTTAATCCCACCTGGAAGTGGGAATTGTTTGGCTGTCATCGAGTTTGGTGTAACCTGATAGGCTCCTGTTTTTGGTGGGAGATTAAGTTGAGGAGCAGAAAGAAGACGTGAAAATGGAACATTTGAGAGTTGTCAGTCAGATGAATGGTATATTTTACTTTAAAAATTTTCCCGATGTCAACTTTGCTGAAGGTCGAGCAATATGCATTCTTTGGAAGGAATTTGTTTAGCACGGAAGCAGTTTAAGTTTAGACTACCACATCAATACAAAGCACCCAGCTGCGATTGCAGCTACAGCTAATGACAGCAAAAAAAAATAAAAAATACCATTAAAAATGCAAACGGTACTCTCGAAGAAGCGCTCTGAGATCTTAGATGAAAAAGAAAATCTTTAGGGATAGAGGAAGAAGGAAAAAAACGAAGGCTTTGGCCATGCCCCTAGCAGGGGCCATAGTATAAGCCTGAAAAAACCTCGCACACATCACCACAAATCCCTAGATGAAAATTAGATCAATTAGATCACGTAATTACAGATTTTAATGATTTAACCCCTCGATTGCTTAATCATTTGATAGCACTTGTAAATTTGGAGTGATTGTAATGACCATATTAGTCAGTGCAGTCAGTCAATTAGTAGATGAATTAGTAGTCGGGCTGGTCGCTGTGGCAACAGCCCAGCCTCTTCTCCTCCTGACCTCTTTCTTCTAGATTAGTGTCCCACTCGTGCTGATTGTGCTCTTCCTAAAACACCTGCCACTGCCAGAGCCCTGTTAAGTGAAATGTAAAGTGAGCAGTGAAAGCCGTCGTTAAATTTCACTTTCTCTTCACTCTCTCCAGTTGCATTGGCCTGCCAGTCCGGACCGGATCCAAGAATGTCTAATGGCTGGAAAGGATCCAGAGGTGAATCAGCATATCCAAACACCCTAACACATGAACTCAGCCTCAGCGTAGAAAACCTCTATTACGGCGTTTTAGTACACACTTCAATGCAGATATGGATCTGTGGCAGGAGTCACTTGAGATTTTTTTCATTTCTCCTTGTTCTCGGCTGCATTTTTTTTCCTCTGAACTAATTCCAACTGTCAAAACTTTCAAATGTATCCCGGAAGGAAAACAACTTTTGAAGTGCTCTCACAAGTACACCATATAGGGAATTTAAAACAGGTGATGTTCCTTGTTTTAAATCCCCTATTCGTGCGAGTTGAAATGTGAATTTGCATTGCTGTCTATCAGAAAAACACATGCTGTTTGATTATTTTAATAACAATAGCTGAAGCGATTTTGAAAATATCTTCTTCATGTGGCTTTCTCCGTCCAGTTGGAGTGTGCTAACTTCCTACGAGTCCTGCAGCCCTTCAACAAGACACACCTGTATGTGTGTGGCACAGGGGCCTTCAACCCAAGATGTGCTTTTATAGCTACCAGCATCTTCCAACAGGTATGACTGCAAACACACAGTCAAGAATTATTATGGCTGGACCAGGCTTAGTAGCTTTAGCTCCCATCCAAATGTTCGTATTTCTATTTTAATATTAGTAGTTGGAATTACAGAGTAGCTCCTTATAAAATGATACCGCAATATTTGGCCCAAGACGGCGCTAGTAACATAATATGCAATTGGACGATAATCGATTTATTGCAAAAAAACAACACCACATGCTGATATCAGCGTAACTGAAGAAAAGGTGATCTTCATGCTAGACAGAACCATATGCATGAAAACCACAGAAATGTTTTCTTATAGTATACATGTTACAACACACAGTATGCTTCTAACGTCTAAAGTGTACTAAAACTGGGATGTTATCTACATCTGTTATCCAGATTTGAATTCCTTGTGCCATGTTGTAGAATGTGTTTTTTTTTTGTATTATTCATAATCCTGCTGGATGAATCCCATATTTTAATGTTGTACGAAAAAAGGTATTTTAAACAAAATTGAGCGGTTACTAAAGTCTTTGTCACAATACTCTAAAGTTACTAAGATTTTGGTTTGTGTGCTTTTTAGTCTGTTAAAGAAGAATTATGAAATACCAAAAGAAAGAAAAGACACATGCAGATAATTAGACTGTGCTTTGTGTTGGACTAGCACTGGGCACAAAAAATAGGGACCAATGTGGGCACAAAAATAGGGACCAATGTGGCAAGTTTTGTAAAGCCATTTCAAGAAACAATGAAATGAAACTCTTTTAATGAAATTTTAAGGCGTTTCTGCGGAATACTTCATCCAGTTTTCCAAATTCAACAGAACTCATGTTGAAGTTCCCTTTCCAAGCACACTTTGCATTTTGAGAAATCTTAATTTTTTTGAAAAGCAAAAAAAAAAAAAAAGATTGTTGGAATTATTGTGTTGTCATATTTATGAACAAAATATGGCAGCATTCATCACACGTCGGCAAAGCTCACAATCTGTCTGCCCCCATCTCCTTCATCAGAAATCTATTACTAGTCTATGTACTTTCAGCCATCAAATTGTCAGCTCTGCCAATAGTGTATAAGAGAAAACCTTCAGTGCAGCATGGCGCAGTGCAATCTGCCAAATTCTGCAACATTAAAATCAAACTTTACCCCAGAAAGCATGTTCGATGTCAAAACTAGAGCCCTAATTTTTTTCTCTTTGTGTGTGAAAAATGTTTCTGTTGGCATGCCATTTGTGTGTGTGTGTGTGTGTGTGTTCCTGTTTCCCGCCATGGCCCCTATGCACAGGCCTATCAGTCAGCATGAGTGTGGTGTCTGCCCCTATGACGACGAAGGGACCACAGTTCATTCAGTCCAGTCTAAATGTTCTGTGACATAATACATTTAAACTCGATTTTTTTTTAATAATATTATTGTAAATATCCCATTAGGTGTGTGCATTTCTCCAACAAAAGACATTTCAATAACATTTCAAAGGTGGTACATTTGAAGGTGTAACAATTCACTTTGGTAAATGGCATGAATGACATTATAAATACATATGAGGTTTGACTCCATGGCACCTATATGATGGTGAGTTCAAGAAAGATGTGTGTGCATTTGTGTGTGCATGTGACAGAGAGCAGCTAATCCCATGAAAGGCCATACAAGATCAGAGTAGGTGTTCCGACGTGGCGCTTAGGGGACCTGCTGGCACTGACTGGTTTAAGACTGGACTTAACACATCTTAAAATCCCTCCAGTTAGCCTACTAACCCCCAATTTGACATTTACTTACATAGAAGTGTGTGCGTGTTTTGCTATTTGACTCAGGAATGAAAAACTGTCTATCAGAGAAACACATGCTATTTGATTATTTTAATAACAATAGCTCAAGCGGATTAACTCCAAGAATTGTGTCTCTTTTTTGTCTTCAGTCAGGACATCAGACCCTCTCCTACAGCCAAACTGAAAGTGGCAAGGGCAAATGTCCGTACGACCCCTTTCAGAGAACAGCGTCGTCAATTGTCGGTAAAGTTCATTTCCCAAATTTGTTTGAGGTTTAGAGAGTGAACTATTTGGTGGGTGAGCGCTGAAGTGTTTCTCTCCTGTTGTGTAGATGGCGAGCTGTATGCTGGCATTACTTCAGACTTCATGAGCAGAGACTCTGCCTTCTTCCGTAGTCTTGGCAACCGCCACGTCATCCGCACTGAGCAGTACGACTCCACCTGGCTGCAGGGTAGGAGCGAAAACACTTCAAGTACTAGTTGCAGTATATTTCTTATGCATCCTGCCTTTTCTCTGAACTCATCTTTCTTAAGGATATCAGGAAATATTATTCTTCATACATTAGATGTTGTTTGAAATAAACATGAACAATATCCTTTTTAAAGTATGTAGATCATCTTATTTTTATATTTTCCACAATTAAATATATGCTACAAACGACATTTGGTACATTTGCAATTTAATTTCCTTTTTATGGCACTGACATTTCCAACCAGGAAGTAAAATTTGTCGTTGGCGAGCCGTGCTTCGGCCGTGTGGCTGCCACGCCCCCTTTATGATGTTATTCAATGCCGCCAGCCACGGAACATCCATCCAGCCATCATCGTATCCTTACGGGGGTTGCGGAGTGATTAAAGGAACCAAAAACAGGCGTTTTACCGACCTTAAAATGCAAAGCGGTGTCTACAGATCTCCTATCACATTGGTCCCCGTGGGAACCAACTATTCATACTGTGGTGGACACTAGGACCAACATTGAATGTCCAGCTGTGTACCCCCAAACACACATCCCGCTTCTTCTGCATTTTCTACAATGAGACGTTGTAACTCATGAATGAAACGTTGTTTACCTGGCTGACTGTGCAAAATCTCTCATCCTCAACTCCTAAACTGAAATGAAACTAAAAGACGTGGATAAGGTCGTCGGGTGGTACAGGGGCGGTGTAGGGAAGGTACAAGTTTCTCCTGTCCTCTTTTCTGAAGTCCTGTTTACTTGCCCGGGCGGGGCTGGTGTGAAAACGCAGAATAAGCAAGGAATGCTTAGCACAAGTAATCAACGTTGTAGCATGCTTAAAAGCTCCAAAAAGTTGAACAAATGAATTGATCAGCTCAGGCTCAGATGTTGTCATGGGTGAAAGTTAGTTAGGGTACGCAAATGTGCAAAGTGAAACACAGGACATTGATTTCTGTCGCGCGTGGTTGCCTGCGTATCAGTTATGTGCATCCATGCCTATAGTTTTAGTTTGATGTCGATATTTACCTGCGTATCAGTTATGTGCATCCCTGTCTATAGTTTTATTTTAAGTTTGATCAATATTGCACAGTGTTATTCCGCTTCATTTAAGTTCACAATTGAATCCATTTTGCTTCCATGAGTCAATTTTGCTTGCTTTTTTGCTGTATAAGCTGAACTTCTGTCTTTCCTTTTCTCCCTCCTTTACATGTAAATTTGACATCAGCAGCAGGTTGCGCAACAGATTGTTTCTCTCTGTCTGTCCCCCGCTCGCCAGATGCCCATTTTGTGCGGGTCGCGCCACTGTCTGAAACAGATAATCCAGAGGACGATAAGGTCTACGTGTTCTTCACCGAGCGCGCTCAAGAGGCCGAAGGGGCCGCTGGGAAGGTACTCTACTCCAGAGTGGCCCGCGTGTGCAAGGTAGGCTGCTGAGATCTTTGTGCCCAAAGCCATAGATGCCAGCTGTATTTGTTTACATGCTTCGATCGGTATCAGACTGCTTGTTGGTTTTAAAGCGTTCGCCTGCACATGTCAGGTACGTGCTTAGCGGTACATGTGTCAGAGTTCGTGGAGGTGTATATTTTTTGTAGTAAGTTTTGTTTAGACGTTCCTACTGCATCGTATAGATAATCACAACCATTGGGACTGTTTACGTTTGTCGCTATCTTTGTGTCTGCTGCATCCTCGCTTACTTTTGGGCTATTTCATGACGGGTGCATTTTTCACAGTGTTTGTTACAGTTTTGGTCACTTTGATTCTACTTCAACAATTCTTTGCCTAAAGAAAAAAATAATAAAGATTGGATAGATTTATGGTTGCTCTGAAGCGAAAATCAAAAAGGCATAACAAAGCACACAAATAGGTCATTGCAAACCAACGCATTACAAAAGACAGAATCTAACTGCAAATCAGGAATCGCAAGCAAAAAAAAAACTAAATATTAACTGCAAACAAAGAATGCACTACAAAAGACTTAACTGCAACATCATGTAAAAACATCACAAACAATAAAAAACACGACTTTATCAAAACATAACAACAAAAACACACTACAACAGATAGACGCAACATATCAACAACCACAAACAAAAAACCTACCCCAAAATGAAACACGTATTATGAATGATTTCAGAAGTTTCACTCGTATTTTTTTACTTTGAGCTCCCTGTACTGTCATTGAATAAAAGTACAGCTTGAAAACAAAGTGGCATGAACTCCATAGATTGTTTAAACAGCTTTGACATGCAATATTTTTTTCCTTATTTGAGTGTAATTTGCTTCTATTTATGCACGCAGAATGACATCGGAGGTCAAAGGAGTTTAGTCAACAAGTGGAGCACCTTCCAAAAGGCTCGTTTGCTGTGCTCAGTTCCAGGACCAGATGGCCTGCAGACACACTTTGACCAATTGCGTGAGTACAGAATGTAATAAAACGTCACGCGCAGTAAAACTAAGTACGTCACACTTAGACTGTTAGTTGCAGTAACTACAATAACAGTAGAGAGAAACCCGATGATTGGTGGCCAATGCAACTCAGTATTGATATTATACGTTAATAGCTCCTCTTTTGCATTGATTTCGCTAAATGAAGAGTAAAACAATTAAGGCAGGATGGACACATTTACTGGGCATTAACTCATAAGCATGGGAGGAGATTTGTTTATTTTATTTTATTTTGCTTTTTTTAAGCCTTTTTAGTCCAGAAGTACAATGAAATACACAGGGAGAATGTCAATCTACTCCATTGTGGTAAAACAGCCAAAACGTTATGAGAAGGCCATTTAATGCTTCAAAAGAAACTGGACCATAACAAGTAATGTATGACACTTTATTTTGAAGTTCCTTCCGGAAAAATGGTCGTGAGAACATTGAGTTTGATAAGCTTTGCCACCCAGCTCCCCCAGAGAATTAGAGGCTCCTGACTGTAAACAACGTTGTTTTTTTCTCCAATTAGCTAGTTCCTCTTTACCTTGGGTGAAGCATAGGACAGAGATAGTTGCTGTTGCTTCTATCGTTGGGCCTGGTCTCCGCAGAGTCCTCAGGTGGACACCACATGATAACTTACAGCACCTGGTATTTTCAGGAGGGATCCCATCCAATTTCAAACCAGGCCTGACCAGGCTTAGCTTCCAAAATCTGGGCGTTCTTTGGGTAATATTGCCGTAAGCTCCGTTTTTTTCGATTGAGGTTCTTTTTTTCCGATGAGTTTTTTTTTTTTTTTTTTTAAATCCCCATGTAGTGCGATGTCATGCGGTCGACCAACACTACCTCCGGCAGTCGACGCTTCATATGTTGTATTTATGAGTGTATTGAAAGATGAGCGACAAGTTTTTGCTTGAAAGAAATGTGCTGGTGCACAAGCGCAGCCTCAGTGTTTCTGAATAGCTCTGCCGTTACCACGGTGATCAACAGCCATGCCGGTCACCTTGGGCCCGTCAACGTGCCTCGGCCTTAGTAACCATGGCAACTGATCTCAACAGTTAGTTTCTGTGGTTTTGCTCATTATTACGAGTGTCCTCTGGGGGGGTTTGTACTCGTGGTTTGCAAAAGTCTGTATGTTGGTCTGTCTCAGCTCACTCGAGTTGGCTTTATGCTTTCCCCAGTCTGTGGTTTCAGTGAAAGAGTAAGGTTTAGGAGTTGGTTTTTGGAAAGAGACAGAACAAAGTTGGCTTTGGTCATATACTGCACTTTTAATGTGGCAAGGCCAAACTGTAAAAGCTTGTAGTTGAAGTAATCTTTTGTATACATTTTTATATCAAAGAAGAAAAACTTCCATTTAAAAAATTCACGTTTTCAATCCATTTGTATTTTTCCACTTGACGTTCCAGGTTTTCTGACCAACTCAAACCGTTCCAACTTTAAACTATTCAGCACATCCTTACCATGTTATTTTTTTCCCCAAAATTTCCATCGTAAAAGAACAACATTATAATCATTTCTTTTTTCTGTAGTTTCCACAATTTTTTAATTGTTTCTTCCAAATGTCTAAATAAAAGCAAAAAACAACTAAGATCATAATTCATAATTCATTATCGTTCAATATCTCACATCATTCTATACTGTATAAATTCAAAACCATTATAAAGTGTTCCAGTATTTCAAAGCAATCCACATCATTCCACATGCTTCCATAACGTTTCATACAAGCAATTTCTCGAGAAATTGCCTCATCTAGTTAAAATAGTAAAGTTTACTTAATAACAATAACTAAGGATGTCCCAATCACATTTTTTTTGCACTTGAGTCTGAGTCCGAGTCACCTGATTTTGGGTACCTGCTGATAACTCACCAATGTATTGATGACAGAAAAAAAAATATTCAAATTGTCTTTTAATTTTTAAAATGTTTTCATTGTTTACAAAAAAGTACAACAAATCTCATATAGCTACTAAAGCTGTTGTTTAAACCAAGTAGAATGAAACGTTTAAACGTTCTCCCATTGGATGTGTTTACTCTGACTGTTCGGGTTCTGTGATGGATGAATGGATGTTTCGTCTATGTTGACAAGTTGCTAATTGTACACACAAATATATTTTTTATTTTAGCAAAATCTTATTTAGGCACTATCTGTGTAGTGTTCTAGTTCTTAAAATGAAAAAACAAACGCACAAACAAAGGACAATAAAGTTAATATGTATTCATGAAAAATGTCTAACTTTGAGCTCCACTTGCCCCGATTCTGATCAGCTGAAATTGTTGTACTCAGGCCCTATTTCTGATCACTTGATTGGTATCAGGACATCCCTAATACACTTCATTTCCACATTTGACACGCTTTTCACTCTCTTTTTACTGGTTTCAAGTCATGCATAAGGTGTAGACTGTGTAAAGTTCGTAGACCTTTTTATGTAGATATTTGATATATTCTAAAGTCTCTGTATAGACATGCCCAAAGAAAACATGGACATTTGAAGAATGTGGAGACAGGACTGGTTTCTTATCTGCTGATTTTGTTAACAGAGGATGGACAAAGTAAACTTCGGGACCCCTATGTTTGTTGAAAACTGAACGTGCCCACACACACAGCTACATGCACACAGTTAGCATGTGAAATGAGTAGTCTCTTTACAATAAGACGTTGAATAAATCACACGCAATGTCTGTTTCTTGCACAATGTCAAATCCTTCTGTAGGCACGATTGCGTCACAAAAAATGTCAAAACCTGCACTCAAAACCTTACAAACATACACAGAGCCAAACTCTGGACTTGTTAGCGGTCTAAATATTTTGTCCCTGGTGGCCTGTGGTTCTGTTTTGCACGTTTGATAAAATTGCATTGAATTTTGTTTGGGAGCAACACAAATAGACAGACACTTAGAAGAACCGCAAGCTCCTTCAAGCCATAAGGTTAAAAATGCTGTCAGTGCTTTGTTTATGCCACGCTTAACCACACAGAAACACTACAAATCCCATGAAGCCTTGAGGCATGTGCGGGTCCCTCATGGTGGGAACAGCGGTTAACACCTGGCTATATGTGTGGCTGTGAGGTGGTCAGGTGACGCTAAACAATCCTCATAAGAAGTATTCCCATAACCCTTGGCTTCAAGGGTCAAGGCCATTTCCATGTATGTTGGCCATGGGGACTGGGCTAACCTCAAAGTATGTCTAAACCCGATGTTTAAAGATTTTTGCAGGGCTTCTGGACTGTTTATAGTCCAACATGATACTCAGGTCATTTTTGGCTATGAATCTCAACAAGCATGTCTGGGTTTACGTGTCAAACTCATCTAATGCAGGACTGTTTACACTATCATCTGAATAGACGCAGAGCTGCTAATAAACATCACTGGATAAATATTATAAATATTGACTCAAAATAACACCTAGGTTACTGTAAAGGTTTAACAATACAGCATGTTCACATGAAATTTCAGCAGTCATCTAAAAGTCAGCATGAAATTTGAATCAGACTCTGGTTCAGAATTAATACATTATGCAATTTTTATATATGGTATATGTGGTACATAGCATGCGAGACAAAAATCACTGATGCGTAACGTCGCATGCCCTTACTACGCACATTTGCGTACTTACTTTAATCCATGACAAACGACGTTATTGCTACCAAACAAGTTCATGAAAGATGTAATTCGCCCTCACATATCTGTATACAATCTTAGATACAATATGTAGCGTGTGCGCAACAAACTTCGCAAACCATAACTGATGTACTCATAAAACGTTTCGACCGCTAATCCTCAATAGGCTTGCCGGCTCGCTGGTGCCTATCCGAGTAGTCTTCAGGCTGTAGGAGGGGGACACCCTGGACTGGTTTCCAGCCTATCTCTAGGCGCCCAATCACACCTAAGGACAATTTAGTGTCCAATACACCTGCCATTGCCTGCACCCCTGTCTTCTTGATGCATAATTTTTGACAGGGACGCATATTTTTGCACTCTACTGAAAAAGTAGAGGTACTAGTGAAAAAAGTAGAGTTACTAGTCCAAAAAATATATATTTTTCCCTTAATGCATACTCGGAGAGTTATTTATAATTGTAAATGATCAGGCTCCATAGATTGCAGGATTGTCATTCTGGCTTCATACTGCACATACTCACTTGGTTCCACTCAAGTGTTTCCAAGTGTTGATGCAACACGTGAAACTATGAGTCAAACGTCCACTGAACCATAAACACAGACAGTCGGGTGTGTTTACTGTTTTATGTCTTGTAGATGACATTCTTTCTGTCTTTTTAGACTGAAACGCCTTCTTGTAAATGTTGCCAGGCATGGCTGTTGTCTACTGTTGTTGTGGAGAAGTTATTTGCGGCTCTTGAGCTGTGGTACAAAAGAAAAAAAGTAGGCAGCTAAAGGAACTCCACCAAGTCGAACTAAAGAGGCAATCGATGACCAAGCAAAATATTTAACCCGCAAATAATACATTTATTTTAGTAGAAGCAAGTTTAGAAGTAGAAACATGTGTTGTAGGTGGTTATAATAATTATGAACAATTATAATTTACTTCATTCGTTTAAATTAAAGCCCTACTCTAAACCTCTGGATGTCACTGGTGATACGGGTCCCTAATGTAAACTTTGCAATTCAAGTGAGCATTTAGGAATGAACGCATGGCACAGATTTGGACCTTTACCTGTCTTGCAAATCTATAGTCATTTTTATTCTCCTAGTGTTTTTTTTAATGCTTTTTGTTAGACGTGTCTAGATGAATGGCCCAAATCGGGTCAAAGTTGACACTAGGGGATTAAAGTAAACCTTCACCTATGATGACAGGTCATATCATTTTCTACGGAACATGCAAAGAGAGGCAAAAAAAATGGCTTAAGAAAAAGAAACTGGAGACAGACTCCAGGAGATGAAAGGTAGATTTACATTTATGACTCATTCTGCATAACAGTTTACGCTGTCAAGTGTTGTTTAATACTTTATTACCTCACCAACAAAACACCATCATTATGAAGTGGGCATGAATAGATGCTTTGTTATATCAAGGAAGATTGATGACATTTGAGGCCTCTATTCAGCTCCTATCCATCATAGCTTGTGTAAATTCTAGGAAGAGTTTTTACAAAAGCCACACGGGAAGATAGAGGGCTTGAAGATGGCTGCTTGCCAGAAGAGGAGGAGAAAGGAAGGACTTCAAAGGAGGTGAAGAGGGCAAACAATGAAGCAGGACGAGAGGGCGAGGGTGGAGGTTAAATCGCGGGGTGTTGTTGACCACCGGACCAGAGGAGGAAGGAGAGGGGGGAGATGAGCTAAAGCCGAAGGGTGGAGAAAGAGGAGGAGGAAGCTAAAGAGGAGAGCTGAGAGGTGAGGAGGGGAGTTGAGGCTGTTATCTCCTCCACCCAGGGCTGATTATAGAGCCGGTCAGAGGTACAATCTAACATGATGAGAAGGGGAGGCAAGGTTGATGAAGGCACGGATGGAGGAGGCAATAAATCGAGAAAACTTCTTACATCTTCTTTCCTGAGGTAGAGGAGAAGGATGGAACCAGAGGCAAGGACCAGGGAGGGCGCCAGAAGACGTTTTCCCTCTTAAACAATACAGACGTGTGAAGTGAAGCAGAAAGGCTGTAAGGGGTGCTGGTGAGGCAAGGTGGGGATCGGGGTTAATTGGCATGGGGTGGAACAGACACTAATGCGGATCAAGGAGGAGAACAACATGGAAGTGTTGAGAGACATGAAAGTTTTATGAGGTGGTTTTCAGGATGGAAACTACTTCATAAATCATTAAAAAAAAGTTTTGGGAGATCTCAGAATGCTGCTATTGAACATTCTGCATTGGTCCTCACAATATACTTGTAATTCCCCCAAAACGTATGGGTGTGTCCAATAAATGATAACTTAAAATGAGATTATTATTCATGTGGTTTTTTTTTTTTTATATACCATTCAGAGAATCTGTCAGTCACACAATCCGAGTTTTGGTGAACGGATGCGCATTTTTATATCGGCCAAATTACTGTAACAGATGAGCTAGAGCAATGGTGTCAAACAAATTTTTATTTTGGGCCGCATTGAAGTGATATTTTCTGTCAGAAATTGAATTCAAACACATTTTAAGTGTGTTGATCACACATTTACCAAGATTTGATATCAGAAGCCGGCAAAAACTGTTCCAAAGAGATTTGGAGAATAAGAAAATGTTTGTTTTTCTTCCCCCAAATTTTTAAAAGTTAAAGACAACTTGCAGTTTTGGTATTTTACTCAGAAACCTGAAGTCAAATCAGCATTTCAAGGGCCACAAAAAGTGAGGTGGCGGGCCGGATCTGGCCCCAGGGCCTTGACTTTGACACCTGTGAGCTAGAGGATGGACGTCAGTTGAAGCTAACAGCGGCTCGTGTTGGCTGAAGTTGTTAGGGGATTATTTTTCAGTAAAAGAAGCGAGCAGACTGAGCCAATGTCCGAGTTCATCCTTTCTTCAATCACACAAGAATATTACTACAGCTGTGTGCACCGGTTTGCGACCATGGAAAGGCGTTCCATTTGAATGGATTATTCATTGTGGTTTTTGGCATATGCACACAATCATAAACTTGTTGGAACATGGATAGTGAGCTGCTTTGGCTAATTATGGCAAAATTTATGGCTAACTCGAGCTGCATCACCTCAAAAAGGAAAAACAACTGCTTCTAGCGCAGTCAACGTTACATCGGTGCTTCTCTCATTGACCGTACACAATGTGGGAAATCTGAGACCCTAAAAATCAAGGGGGCGTCCCATACATACAATTTAAACCTATACTCTAAAAAGCAAGTCTTAACCTTCAAAAAGAAGTCTGAACTGAACATTTTAATGGACCCCACAAGTGCAAGAGGTCCTCACAAAGACAACAAAACCTGAAATTATTTCCCCACTATGTTACAAAAACCACACACAAACAAATAAAATAATTGGACAATAATTAAAAACAAAAACAACTATATAAGTTGAAAACCCATGGAATAGTAACAGTGGCACTTCCTTGATCAAATTGAAATTGAAATTGAAAAAGATTTGATAGTCATAGGCTTGCATTCAATTTGTGGATCATGGGAGAAAAATGGCTTTAAAATTGTTTGAATGGCTTGAGAAAAAAAAATCACCTAGCAACCTGACAAGAACTGTGATACTTTGTTGTTTTTACAGTACGGATGTAAAACCTCTTTTTACAATCGTGACGGGGGCCATGCTAAAAAGTTACTCAAAACCCTATTCTCGTTTTTATGGCAACAGTTCAGCCCCTGCAAAGTGTCATTGTAAATCGTAACAAGAGACCAATGGTTGTCAAACAGCCTTGTTTTAGCAATTGTGTCCTTGTGAAAGTGGTCTGGACTTTTAGGATGGAAAGCTAGTTAAGGACATCGAGTGGAGGATGTCATCCATGACCGGAGGGCGCAAAAACGCGTCCGACAAAAAATATGGAGCAATCGAAGAAATAAGGCCAATCGCCTTGAGGTCTAAAGAAGCAGACGCCGGGGAATTGAGACTAGTAATAGGACAATAAGACAACGAGAGTGCGCATTAGCTGTGTGGCCACAAAGGTGACAAAAGGAAGAAGGTATGTTGGCATTCATGTTAAATGGGTGGGAGGGAGGCGGAACAAGGGTCCGTGCCTCGGGGGCTGTGGCGAGACAATTAGGATGAGAAAGAGGAGGAAGATAGGCTTGATAGCGGAGGTCTGCAGGCTAGACAACACTATCCCCCCTGAGGGGGGAAACTGGCTTTTTTTTGTTTAGGGAAGAAGACACAAGAACAATCCTCCTGAGAAAAGAGGCCAGACAGATAGATAGACAGATGGACGGGGAAGATAGAGTGATTAAGACAGCGGTGAGGAGGGAGGGACGGAGGACGGGGGCGGGATGTGGGTTCGTAGTGAAAGTGAGAAACAAAGAAAACGAGAGCAACCCGGAGGGAAGCTCAGGTGGGCTTGAGCGCAAAGGGATGGGGGCCGACTGAACACCTGGTCAGGAGATAAAGACGCTGCCAGAAGAAAGACTGAATTGGAGACAAAGAAAGTCACTATTGATGGCTGGAGCGTATATAAATCATCTGTCTCAATAGTAGGTAGTGATGGAAAAATGGAGCCTCGTGAACCACATTTGATTTTTGATTTTTTTGATTTTATGCAGGTGTAGCATCAAGTCACATGCCATCGCTTCAACACGTGTAGCTAATGCAGCGCTTCTCAAATAATGGGGGGCCCCCCTGGGGGGGCGAAGATGATCTCAGGGAAAAGGCTTTGTTTTTGTCCGGTGGAATGTAATTGCAATAAAGTCATCATTTTCATCATTTTCTTTTAGTTTCAAGCACTTTGGTGCACTTGCTTCTCTTTTTTTCCGTTTTAGACTAAGCTATAACCCGTATAAACGTGATAAAAATCATTAACGGTTGTTGAAAGTTGATTTATATTGCGTTTTTCTGTTGTTAATGTTAAAAAGGATACATGTGTAGGTATACTTAAACAATTTTCATCTATAATAATCTTATTTATATTCGGTGCATCGACACTGAGCTAATGTAATCAAACAAATTGAAATATTTAAAAAATGTCTCCATATGATTCCGTAGAGATTATTTGAGTCAAGCCGTCAAGCAGATGTCTTTTCTCGGACTGCTTGACTGATGGGTCTGCGCATGTCCAAGAATTTCTTGACAATGAACCGATGACCTACTAAAACTCCTTTTATTTGTATTTTTTTGTGGAACGCCTGTGCGTGTGCTTCGTTTTCCCTCCTGGATGAAGGAGGTCGTATTGCATTTGCTAAAGTTAAATAATAAATCATCAGGATGTGGGCTGAGGCAAAACCTCAGGCAGAGAGAGGAGCACTAAATCAAACCTGATTTAAACCTCGTCAAAATGATAAAAGTGAAAAAAAAACAATGCCAGGCTTAACTTTAAATGAGAGACAAGGAAAAATCCCGCTTTTTGATCTCCAACTAGCAAATTATCCCTCCAATGTTTTGAGTTGAGTTGAGATTAACCTTCATCCAGCGTATGGTTCCATGGAGGCCACCTGAAGCAGAAAGAACGTCAGGAATGCGGGAAGCGCAAGTCACTTTGCAGTCTGTCATCAGAGGAGAGAAGAGAGTAAGCTAGCACAATAAAGGAGGGTGACGAAATAATTTTTTGGCTTCCTTTTTTAGGCTCCTTTGCATTTCAAGTCTTTTACCCAGAAAGCATTAAGAACAGGTTTCCGCAAGAACTGGTAGATGATCACTGAAAAGCAGACTATTGTCACTTCAGGGTACAATACAGCTGAATTTGTTTTTGTTGTGATCCAAAGTACACTAACAAAAAGGTTTGACTTTTACATGCACGCTAATAATTGACAAAACAATCAAACCTGGAATTCTTTTGTTTGATCTCTGAGAGACGTTTGGGATAAATTAAATGAGACATTTGTGGAAATATTGTAATTTTTGAACTAAAAGGTGCAACTTTTTTCTCATGATTTGAGCCCTGCGGTTTATAGTCCAGTGCAGTTTAGCTGCTGTTTATTTCTCACCAGCCACCAGGGGGCAGTCCACCGGTAACGCAAATGTGTGTTTCTGTTTGAGCTGTCAGTTTATCGAACAATTGTGAAATTAAACCGAAATGATGAATCAATTTTTGTGTTCAAAATGAGTTTTATAAATATAGTATGACAAATATCAAAAATCTATTTGTTGAATAAGATCTTGTCTAAAAGTTGTCATGCGTACAGTAAACACAGTAAAATACATAGATCTATGTATATAGTTACAAATATAATTGTATATGTGAATTATGTGGAATGTGTTTATCTGTATATTCAATAAAATAATCAATCCATTAAATAAAGGGAGACAAAGAAAGACGCAAATTGTCTCTAACTCATTTTTTTCTTAGTTTTTGCTGCTGTGGCTTATATGCCGATGCAGTTTACAGTCAGAAATTTACAATAAATGATTTGATATCGTAGCTTCAAGGGGACACTAACGTTATGGTAAATTTCCAATCACATCATTTGCTCACAGAAAGCATACTGTACAATCCAATTCTGAGTTTTACGATTTTTTTCTGACATCGCCACTCATCATTTTCTCACCACAGAGGACGTCTTCATCCTCCATGGCAAAGACAAGAAGAGCCCGCTCATCTACGGCCTGTTCACAACTTCAAGGTATCGCAACACTGTTTCGTAATTACGTTGCTTGCGATGTTGCAAGATGCCAGCATGGAGGTGGGTGGGAGTCAGCAGGAAATCACGCTGCAAAGCAAAATTAGAAATTGCCTAAGGTGGGGGGGAAAAAAAAAAAACACGGAATCATGGGTATTGATCAACTGCCTTCAGAATGAGTCAAGAAACTGTGCGAATGTAAAGGGCTCAAATAAGCAATGTATCATGAGATTTTTGCCGATTACGACACCCGGAACAACAAGAGATCATCTGTGACAATTCCCGCCGTGGTCACACTTCGGTGTGCGCGCGGCGCCGAGATGAGTCAACATATTGTGGGAATCACACTGGTTGCAGAACCTTCTGCCAATGACTCCTCAATTGACCACATTCATGCTACAAAACGACGCTGGCGTCATCGTCGTTACTGATCCTGCTGCGACACTAGCTTTTTGTTTTCTGCATGGTCACACAATACGTGCAACTTTTTTTTTTTTGCTATCAAATCCAAGCACTATACAGAATCTCTTTTTTCAAATTGGTCGATCAGACATCCCTAGTATTTGATTTCCTGGAAAATAATTTAGTTATCAAATTAATGGGAGACTAAATATTCCATTTTTACTTGTGAAAATTGCAAAACAAGTTTAAGATCCTTTAACATTGTTGTAAAGTTGCTGTTTTTTTTAACTCTGCTTTCCTTTAAGTACGACAATTTTCAGATAATTTGGGTATTTTACTCAAAAGTCGATATTTGATTAATTATAGACAAAAATGAAAATTAATGTATAAGTTCAGTATCCTTTAACATTGTTGGAAAAATTTTACTGGACCCTTTAGCAATTGTTAGATAATTTGGGAATTTCTCTCATGTAGTATTCTACTAGTTGATATTTGATTAATTAGACATAACGTTAACCTTTCATTGCAGAAAATTAATACATATGTTTCCCTTTAATATTATTGCAAAGATTTTACTGGACCTACATTTTAAGTACAAAAATTGTCAGATAATTATGGAATGTATCTCAAGAAATATTCTACTAGTTGATGGTTGATTAATTATAGACAAGTAAGTTTTTACTGCAGAAAATAATACATATTTCATTTTCCCTTTAAAATTATTGGAAATATTTTCCTGGATTAACCTTTCATCTGGAGCAATTGTCTAATTGTTTGAAGTTTTCTCAAGTAATATTCTACTCGTTGATATTTGATTAATTATAGACACGGTATTAAATTTTCACTGCAGAAAATTCATAAATAATTTCAGTTTCCCTTAAATATTATTGTAAAGATTTTATTTGACCTACCCTTTAAGTACAGAAATTGTCATATAGTTTGGGTATTTTACTCATGTAATATTAGTAATTGATATTTGACTATTCTAGACAAAAAAATGCTGATGAAAATGGCTAAATAGGTTTAATATCCCTTGGACATTATTGTGAAGGTTTTCTTCTTTTTTTTTTACTGCGTTTAAATAGATTTAGTATCGCAATTAATATTGCGTTTGTGGATTATGTTTGAAGCCACAAAACCCAACTCACGGGCATCCATTCGGCCACTTTTTGTTGACGAGAGATGACATGACATCACAATTGCTCCGGAGTTCGGTCAAAACCAGTCAGCTCAACTTGCGAATGTCACATGACCTATTTCAGAAGACTGCTGTGCCCCGAGGAACTATAATGTCATTTTGGGTGTACAGCAAATGGCAAAACCTCCCGAGTTGGATAAAATCAGATAGATTTGGCTCCTTAATTCATAATATTAATCAGGGTGCAGTGTTAACTCGTGGGGGCGCATAGAACCTATTATTGTTGTTTTTCCCTCGCAAAACATTGCTTTATAACCTGACTCATAAAACTTGGGGACATGTTTTCAACAAATTGACCGACAAGTAAGCTACACATCACCCTAACCGTAGGCGGAGCTTAAATCCTTGGCCGGTTTCCTTTCACACGTTGTTAGAATAATCAGTAGCGGCACACGTGTGATGACAGGTGACAAAGTCGGGGTGATGGGAGTCGGTCTGCTTCAGTGTTTTGAGAAAAAGTCTGTGGAAGCTCAGCAGGAGCTGACAGAAATCCAGGGAGGGGTGAAATTGCATATCTTCGCCAAGGTCATCGCATGAGTCTCCACAACACACTCAGGACCACACACATTTAGTCCAATACATTTTAAGAACTAGCATAGTGAACATTTTATATATTGTTCCCCTAGATTTATTTTTTCTCAATTCAATTGCTCAGTTTGAATATTGTTATTATTGTTATTTCTTTTTTTATGAATATTTTTTAAGCCGGCAAAAACTGTTCAAAAGAGATTTGGAGAGTAAGAAAATGTTTGTTTTTCTTCCTCCAAATTTTTAAAAGTTAAAGACAACTTGCAATTTTGGTATTTTAGCCAGAAACCTGAAGTCAAATCAGCATTTCGAGGGCCACAAAAAGTGAGGTGGCGGGCCAGATCTGGCCCCCGGGCCTTGACTTTGACACCTGTGCTTTAGTCAAACACTTGAAAAAAATATGTAAAGAAGTACCTGGTTTTGAATGTCTTGACTCTTAAAAATGAATAAATAAATAAAAATATGCATTTGAGATGAGTTGAACCGTTATACAGTCTCTTATAAAATGGCTCCCAAAATGTTCCCTATCAATCTAATAGCAGTGCAATTGCCACAGCGGCGAATCAGGTGTAGAAAGTAGAAAAAAAAATTTCCAAGCTAGACTTTGAGCCACATTCTGCAGGAAATTACTAAAAAAAAAAAAAATCACCATGACTCACTAAGCTCCTCATTTAGTAATCACTGAAACTTTTTTTTCGGCTTCGTCTGCTTATATAATCATGTATGCAGGCTGTTAAAATGAGTTAAAATGTCTCGCCTCGTCTGCATCTGATTTTCCTTTCCCCTCCGATCTTTTTTTTCCCCTCTTTTATCAGCGACATCCTCAATGGCTCGGCCGTGTGTGTTTACCGAATGGAGGACGTGGTCCGGGCTTTTAAAGGAAACTTTCTGCACAAAGAAGGGCCGCAGTATAAATGGGCAGAGTTTACTGGCAAGGTGCCCTACCCGCGCCCTGGAACTGTGAGTTCATACTCAATTGAATTGTAATCGATTACTTCAGTACTTTAGTGACTGACTAAAGTCATTTCTTTTGTACTTAAATTAATTAGACTAATTAATTCTTTCCTCAAGTATTTGGTTACATCAGTAATTCATTTAGTACCAGTCATTTTTAGACACATTGGACACTCTAAATAGTCTTTAGGTGTGTTTATGAGCGGGAATGGTTGTTTTTCCATGTATGCCCTGCGATTGGCTGGCAAGCAGTTCAGGGCGTACCCCGCCTACTGCCCGAAATCAGCTGGGTTAGACTCCAGCATGCCTGCAACCCTTGTGAGGATAAGCGACTAAAAAATGGATGGATGGGTGGATTTTATGAAATGAATAACTAAATATATCTACTCCAAGTGACCGGATGATACTACAGTAGTATCGGCTCCCATTGCGAGTACCGATACCTTGAAATAAAGTCAGGTATTGCCACCATCTCAATTATGATTTATATGATGGTGGAAACACACATATGCAAAATGCAGTAGAAGCCATCAGAAATGACTCACTGACCTTGTTTTTTCTATCTCAGTGTCCCAGCAGCACTTATGGAAGCTACAGCTCCACCAGGGAATATCCTGATGATGTCATCTTCTTTAGCAGGACTCACCCACTGCTGGAGGTTGCTCTCATGTTTTATTTGGCTTCAGTATTCTTAACTTTATTGTGTGTTTTGATTCAAATAGCTTTAAACGGACAGTGTCTAAGATTTAGGCCATTTTTCATTAAACGGGAATAAATTAAATGCTTGTATATTTCAAAAACTTGCAAATGAATGTGTTCTTAAGGACCGACAGTATGTTTTGAATATCATCGTAGGTCTAGCTTTCATTAAATCATTATTAATTTAATTATTATTATCATTAAATGACTTTACATGGAATGTGGCACTTCTCTGGAGGCGGCCATGTTTGTTATAGCTACGGACAATGGTAAATGCAGCACCTCCAGCTGTCCATAATGAAGAACTGTCTAAATTTTACACACTGTCCCTTTAGGGGAGATGACTAGCATTCATTGGATTATATGCTCAAGTCGAAAACAAATTTCTGCTCTTGTGTAGGAAAACGTGATGCCCCTGGGAGAGCGCCCCCTCCTTGTCAGAGTGGGTGTTCACTACAAGTTTAGCAAACTGCTGGTGGACAGAGTAGAAGCCGTGGACAGCACTTATGATGTCCTCTTCATTGGCACAGGTACATCAAGACCAGTTCTTTAAATGTGTGTCTTTTCCTGTGCACGGCAGGTTTTTGCTAATGTTTGAAACGTGATGTTTTTTCTTCAGACTCTGGCCTGGTGCTGAAGGCCATCCATCTGCCCAGAGAACATGGTCCAGGTCAGGAGGTAACGCTGGAGCAACTGGAGGTCTTCCAGGTAGCGTAGCTGATCCTTTTTTCTCTTGAAGTCATTTGAACTGTATCAATAAGTGCTTTTGTCCAATTGAGGACATGTGGACCAAGTGCTCAGCCAATTATGCTAATTTACCATGAGACCACGAAAGGGTATCTGATGCAGGCTTTTATTCACTAGCTGTGCCAAGATTTGATTATATCAGTTTTAAATTCAACTTTTTTTACTCGTATGCTCACCACCTGACAAACTCTACCAAGGAATGAATTGGCTAAGTTGTTTTTATGGCCTTGGATGTCAAGACAGATTCCATCTTAGTTTAACCTTAAAAAAGAAAAAAAGATTCTGCATTTGGTTATGGCGGTGTATATGTCAACTGGAGGTTATGCTATTGCGAAATACTGAGGAATAAGTCCAGTCAAAAAAAAATAGCAATATTATTTATTTAAAAGAATTCCTTGTCTACTACTCATTGGTTTTCATTTATGGCCATATCGTTTGCAGGTTTACCTTGCCATTTTTCTTGATATTTTTCTTTCTTAAATATGTTGGTTATACCAGAGCACATGTCTGCCAACTAAACGTTTTTTGAGGACTAAGTCATGTAAAAAAACAAAACAAAATTCCACCTCTTACACTTTTCATTTGCAATTTTCATTTATGGCCATATGTATTGCAGGTTTATCTTGCTATTTTTTTTTTTTTTGCCAAGTCAGACCGGACCAAAGGGAAAACACAAATCTGTATTTTTTATTCCCCCCTCTCTCTCAAAAAAAAAAAAAACCCTATTAAAAAAGACGTTAAAAAATGTTCAATCTCCCTTCATGGAAATGCGCGAAATTTTGGGAACATTACCCTCGCGATAAATGATAAAACTCTATAATCGTAAAAATAATAGTAATATCATGCTTCATGTTCCATGAATTAAAAAAAAAAAAGCTCCACAAAATTGGATAAAAATAGGACAATAATTCACCAAACTACCGTGCAAAGAAATGTATGATTTCAAGCCTTGTAGTGCCATCTTTTGAATTTCTCTTGAGTGCTCATCGTTTTGTGTTTCTCCTCGCAGTACAAATCGCCAGTGACTGCCATGACACTTTCTCAGAAGAAGGTAATAAATGAGACAAGCCTGATAAAATCATACCCTACTTACTGACCCAATCAAACAAGCACATCATGACACATCCTTCATCTCCGCACCGAGAAAAACAGTCGCTATGGTTACCGGTTCCCAGTCGCATCAGTCACAAAGCCATGACACGAACGCGCAGAAACGACCGCAATTAAATCAACTTGTTGCGCATCGTGACATTTCCTTCTTCCCTCCATGCAGCAGTGGTTGTTTGTGGGCTCCAAGGAAGGGCTGTCCCAGCTGGGCCTGTACCAGTGTGAGCTATACGGAGAAGCCTGCGCTGAGTGCTGCCTGGCCAGAGACCCTTATTGCACCTGGGACGGACACGCCTGCAGCCCCTACATGCCCACTGTGCGCAGGTGCGAGCCCCATTTCCAATTTGTCGGAAGGCATACCGCACGGGATTAGTCGCTGATATTCCAAAGTCTGAGAAGCAAAGAAGAAACACATGAGGCCTGAATTGTGCCTTTTTTTGAAGCCTGGTTTAGATTACGATTGAACTCACATCTCTCTGGTGAACGTTTTCCATCACCACAAAAACCTCCACACGCACACTCCAGGGCCACCCCCACCCTCTGACCTATCTGCCCCTGTTTTAATTGTCCTTGCTTTTTGCCAACTCACAATTTAATAATGTACGTATGCATGCATCACAGTCAAAAGACTCTCGGTTTGAATCTTGACTCTTGCATGTTGTTCTCACGTTTCAAAAAGGAGTGATGGGGAAAACGAAGTCTCATGAACCACTTGAGATTTTTCACGTCTCTAGATGGTGCTCCTGGTTTAAAAATGAAGGCTACAATGCAATGAAAACGCCTTAAATTTCTATTGCCTCTTTAAACGGAAAAAAAAACAAACAATTTCTGCACTATAAGGCGCACCGGATTATAAGGCGCACCCTCAATTAATGACATATTTTAAAGGTTTGTCCTTATATGAGGCGAACCGGATTATAAGGCGCACCATCAATTAATGACATTTTAAAACTTTTTCAATCACATTATATTAATACTCAAAGTAATAACAATAATCACTCAAATAATAACTCTAAACTCTCAATAGCATGCCAATATGAGCAACCTTGTTCAACTGTAAACACACAAAAGAAACAGGTAATGCTTACTTTATCACTTCGTTCCCCATCTACGGATCCCAATCTCAATATTGATCCATATATAAGGCGCACCTGATTATAAGGCGCACCATCAGTTTTTTTTTTTTTTTTTAGAGACTTTTAGGTGCGCCTTATATTGCGGAAAATACGGTATATCAAAGGCCATTCACTAGGCTCCATTTGCCTAAATAGAAAGTTAACTGAAGACACTTACATGCACATGAGTGTGCATTTGACCAAATCAGGGGTGTCCAAATGTTATGCAAGGAGGGCCAGATTTGGGTGCGGTGAAAATGTGGAAGCCAACCATTTTAGAGCTCAATTTTAGCCTGACATTTTTTTTTTTTTTTACATGGAACACTGTGTTCACACAAAAAAAAGAAAAAAAAAGTCACAGACTTTACCTCAGACAATGTCTTGCACCACTGCTTGGGAATCCCTGGAGTACATGGGCCCCATACATCAATGGAAAAACCTGGAAGCTTATTAGAGCTTTCCCACAAAAACATGAAATAAGAAGAGTAAATTATCCTTGAAATATTTTGGCCGCTTCTAAGCTACGTTCATATAATAGTAAGTAGCAGATCACCAGAACTGGCCTCCAATCACCGCAATTCTTGCTTTACTTGATTGAACACTGAAATGAAGAGATAAATATAGAGGGATAAAGATATGAATATCTTGTAGACAATAGGAACCTTCAAAAGTGTTTTTTTGTTTGTTTTATACAGGAGAAATGCTCGGCACTTGGGCGAGGATGAGGATCCATTAACTCAATGTGTCAGACAAGGAGGTAAATTTATTTTTGCCCACTTTTTTATGTATAGTGTGTCTAAAAACTAAAATGAAATATTTTCACAAAATTGCATTGAGGTTGCAGTTGCTCATCAGCAAATTACTGAAATCCACCAAAATATTGTAGGGCATTATCTGCTCACATTTAATAATTGATCATAGGACAGATTATTATATTTTGACAATAAAGTCAAAATTGTCGTCATGGCAACAACTCAGACAAGTCTGCACCTCGCATCTGTCATCTTTAGATGCCAGCACAACTTTGACTCTTATTCCATTTCTTCCTTGCTGTCTGTCAGCTGGGCTGCAGGTGGAAGCTGAGCAGAGGTTGATGATGGTTGCCGAGGGCAACAGCACCTACTTAGAGTGTCTCCCCCGATCCAGGCACGCCGCTGTCACATGGTACAAGCAAGCCGGAGAAAACAGCCCTGAACTAAACCAGGTACACATGTTCAATACTGTGGAAGTTGAAATCATAACACAGTACAGGCGACCACCCAACATTTTTCGTCAACCCAAAGTGATAACATGTGAAAAAGAAAACTGTGGTGATATGGAGCTGCAAATGGAATTTATTGCAAAGTAGGAAAGTGGCTCTGCTCACAAAGCACAACATTAAATGGATATAAAAACATGACTGATATGAATGATTGTCAACCTGGAAGCATGAAAGGGGGGAAGCCAACGCCCCAAATTCCTATCAAATATTATATTTTTATTCAGCCCCATGACTCTAAACTAAGCATTCTGAGTAGATTGCGTCAACCCGTTTTTAGCCATCTCAGGGGCGGCCATTTTGGCAATTGCTCTCAACTAAAACTTTCAAACGCCACGTGGCCAAACTTCGAAAACAGACGAGCCATGTAAGCTGAGCCCTGAACAACTACGAAATCATTTTCGGGTGTCAGCAAGTGACAAAATGGTCGCGCCGTGAGCTCGATAAAAGGATTTTGCTGTCTTCTTCATATTCCTCAAATGCAATATTCATCAGACTGCCATGTTTAGACTTACTGCATTGTAAGTACAATTTTGGGGTTGACTTCCTTGATAAAAGAATAGAAGAGCCCACATTCATAATGTACTGTAGGATAGCGATGGGAAAATGAAGCCTCGTGAAACACTTCAGATTTTTATCAGTCCTCTCGTGGCGTTTTTGGTTTAAAAATGGAATAAATGATTTTAACAGTCAAAATATATGCACATGAATTTACTGCACTTTTTGTTGGACTTGCACTGGACATGTAAGTTGAGCCCATACAACGGTGCTTCTCAATTACATTCTGCAAAGACCCCCTAAGAAAAAGAAACAAATGTGCCCCCCGTCCCCACTTTCTACGCCGACCATAAATAAGGTTACTATATATAAAAATTGTTTAACTAAAACTGTATCCTTTTAACACTTTCAACAACTGTTTGCTCTTTATTTTACAGTATTTATACAGGTTAAAGGTTTGTCTAAGCCAGTACTTCTCAAATAGTGGGGCTGGCCCCCCTGGGGGATGTGAGGGGACGTGTAATTGCAATAAAATAAGAATTTTCACCTTTTTTCCCCTAAGTTTCAGCCAGTTCGATACACTTGGTTATTTTTTTCAGTTTTAGACTAAGCTGTAACCCGTATAAACGCTGTAAAAAATAATTAACAGTTGTCAAAAGTTGGTTTATATTACTTTTCTTTGTTAATATTTGTTAATATTTTTGTAACTTAGAATATTATACGAGTAACTTCCAAATCTTTAGCAAAGCTTTGGGAGCATGCTTTTCCGCCACAAACATCAAGCTAGTTCTTGGTTTGTGGTCGGTTT
The DNA here is from genome assembly GCF_059441005.1 of Hippichthys cyanospilos. Taxonomy (NCBI): domain Eukaryota; kingdom Metazoa; phylum Chordata; class Actinopteri; order Syngnathiformes; family Syngnathidae; genus Hippichthys; species Hippichthys cyanospilos. The sequence continues at coordinate 31,105,917 of NC_142370.1, read as the reverse complement.
CCAGCAAACGCCGGCGCCAGCCGAGCGCCATGTGACTTTGCCCAACTCTTCACCCGACCAAATGTTCCCCGCAGGTGATGTCCGGCGAGCAGGTGGTGGTGATCGAGCGAGGCGTCCTCATCCGTCGCGCCGAGCTGTCTCACAGCGGCGTCTACCATTGCCAATTGGAGGAGCACGGATACCACTGGACCGCCGTCACCGTCCACCTGGCGGTCTGGAGCCCCTCGGCCGAGCGACTGACGACCTGGTCCGCCTCCTCGCGTCGGCCTTGGTACGGCGAGGCCATGACGCTGGTTCACCCCGGGAACCTGGGCCAGCACTGCCGCGCTCTCGGCTACCGGCCGCCTCGTAACCGCCGCCGCCACGGCGATGCGGCTAAGGAGACGGCAAGGGAGGAGAGGCACAAGCATGGGGGAGGAAGGGGAGGCGGGGGAGGAGGGAGAGCGGCGGGTAGAAAGAGCAGGAGCAAACCGCAGCAAAGAGCGCCGAGGAGCGCTTGAACGCGTTGCCGAGCGAACCGGCACGCGCATGTCCACACGCTTCGTTTTCGGGGCGGGCCGGAATTCATGACTCACTTGATTGTAGATAGAAAACAAGAAACGGAATGTAATATGAGAAACGGGAACCCACGAATCCAAGAATTTTCGAGTACACTTGCATATTGTGCAACAAGGCTCACTAAGAAGTCCTTCAGACATTCAGGGCAATGGCTAAACATCTTGAGGACTCGGGTTTTCATTTTTCAAAAAGATTATTGTCTTCCTGGACTTTTGGGGTCTCCCATTCTACAACTTTTTAATCCTTAGCAAAAGTCTTTCTGTTGGACAGTAAGGTTATACCCATTAATCTTTATTTTAAAAAGCAAAATGAAAACATTGCAAATGTAATTATTAGGGATGGGATGAGACCAAAGTTCCACGAGATGAATCGTCTCACGCTATTGAGTCCACGAAAATTAGATGAGAGACTGGCAAAATTTGACAAAATTTACAAGCTAGTGTGTAAACTTGAACATAAACATGAGATGCTGCAGCTGAGCTAGTGGAGAACCCAGGAAGCCTTTTCTTCTGACAAATTATCATAAGAAACCGACCCCGTGGGTTCTCCAGGGTGATTCTCAAAGCATGCAGCGCATATTTTGGGGGGGACCGTGTAATATGCCAATATTTTACCATTCATTTCTTCACCTGGAAAACCAAAACACTGCCAGGTGATTTGAAAGTAATAAGCGCATTCTGTTTTTCTACAGTAGTACTACTTCTATTGAATATTTTGGTATCGGGATAAAAATAAACGTTTTTAGTTTGTTTAAAACTATTTTAAACACAGATACCAAATTAAACATTTCCACATTACTCTTTAATTATTTTTAAATAATCATCTTTTTTACTTAAATTTAAACTATGAGATGTGAAGATAACTCTCTCCCCATTTTTTACAATGACAAATGATGTCAGATCCACAAAAAACACATTTTACTCAATCTGGCATGTTCAAAAGTGATCAGTAGCAACTGCAACCATGACAGAATAATTTAAACTATATGCTACGCTAACTGAATGTGATCTCATCACAACTTTTTAAATTTTTTACATCGCAGGTCACGACTAGTGATTCACTCTGGGAGGAGCAGATTGTACGGTCCAAACTAGAAAGTTGTCATCGTTGCCACATGTTTTTCTAGGAAGAGCGTCAAAATCACAGCTGAGAGGCAAAAAATAGATCTCGTGCTGTGCTGGGATGAATAATCCCGCGGCGTTCTCATCTGGCAAAATCTTCTCCCATCTCTACTAATTATATTTTCTTGAATGAAATGAGCGTTCAATCTTATTAAAATAACAATAAATATAAGCGTATTCAGAAACATGACTAACACGTCAGTCATGAATTCTAGCCACTCTGTACAAAGACATTTGCATGCACTTACCATCTTAAAGGCATTCTTCTTTTTATGACACTTGAGTGACAAACGCTCAGCGAGACACACGATGACTTTGGAACTCAAATATTCCGATGAGTTGCTTTAGTTGGCAAAGCAGAATGAAGGATCAGCTGCGTGTACGAGTTACACGTTAAATATATAGGTATTTTGTTCACAAAGTAAATATTCAACACGTAAAAAGAAATCGCTCCTTTTTTGTGCATTTTCCCAACTAAAAATGACACATGCCACATTGTTTACACTGACAATCGCCATGGAAAGCAGTATTTATTATGATCAAACACACCTTTGAAAAATAAGCAAATGCGTTATGGGTGAACTGATTTTGACCTTACGTTTTCATATCATGGGACCAAGATAACACATAACAGTTGCAAGGCTTCAAACAGATCCTCACAGTTGGTAGTCACAAAAAAGCACCGAAATTGGTGACCTTGTAAATAGTATCAGCTCTTTCATGGATCAAAACGCCCATTGTGAACGTTGCCTTTCAGCTTTCTGCTAGAGAACAGCAAGTTATACAGAAAATACTGGAACAATGAACAGTTGGACATGTGCATTTAAAAAGTTCACAGATGCTCGAAGTGTATTTTTCTGAAATTGAACCCGAAAACGGAATATCCCTAACTATGGGAAGTGTACATACAGTAACATACAATTCTTGTTGTTAAAATATTCTTTGTAAAATTGCCGATTGTAAGTAGAAAGGAGTGATGGGACTTTTGGCTCTTTGAGGGGAGCTGTTCGTTCATAAACCGTTCACTTAAAAGAGCCGTTCAAAAGACGGGCTTGTTTATGTTTCTTAGTTTATTTCAAAACAATTTTTTTACTCATAATATTAATGCTAGAGTTAGTCATAAGCCACAATTCATGTCAAACCTTGAGTGCTTAACTGATGGGATATTAAATATTGTCCTCTCAAATATTGGAAATCGGAAGTAGGGCTGCACAAATAATCGGATTTTAATCACGATATGGGCTTCCACGATTAATTAAGCTGATCCTCGGTGATATTAACATTTAAAAATCCGTCTACCTTAAATGTCAAATCAAGCACTTTGTCATCCTACCACCAGGGGGCAATGTCCCTCACATGTTTGCAAGACAAAAGCTTCTGCTTTTCTCACCCTGATATATTGTGTACCATTGTGAACTAGTGTTGAGTTTCTCACCTGATTCCCACTATATATCGTGCTAGCTGTCAATTGAGACATTGAGATATTGAAATATCCGATTGGAAAAAATTGGAATAGATTCGGTTTGGAATAACCGAAAATGACATTTTGACTGCTAATTGATTCAACTTTGCTTAAAAGTAAACAATGTGCTTGGTTCTAAGTTGGCGTAGGCTTCGTTTTCGTCATTGGTTTGCACTCAGCAAGTAAGTTAATTACCGTATTTATTTATTTTAGTTATTATTATTTGTAAGTATCAAGCCTTGAAGCCTTGTTAATGTAGTGTGTTTAAAAGCGGGGCAATAAATAGACATTTTTGACCAAACATGAGGAATAATCCTGATTTCAATATTCACCAAAATAATCGTGATTATTATTGTTGCCATGATCGTGCAGTCCTAGTAGGAAGTATGTCAGGCATGTTGGGAATTGTGCCAAAGATTGTTTCATTTTTGACGTGGAATTATCTTAATTTCTTTTTTAAATTCATTATAACAATAACAATAACCATAACTTCTTATCCTCTTTACCTAACTATAACCATGCGGAACACTTTGCACACATTGGATAGCACACATTTCGACATTAAAATAGCTTGACAAAAGCTATTACTGTACATCTATCACACACACTTTTCCACTGGTCCCTCCATTTGATTTTTTTTTTTTTTTTGCCCTTTCTTGAAAGCTAAGACTGCATAGTGATAATATGCTTGGATGGTAACCTCTCCAAAGGGGGATGAGTTGGGGTGGAGGAAGAAGAGGGGGTAGTGGTGAATTGAACAGCTCTTTACAAAGACTCGGGTCCCAGAACCATTCAAAAGACTCGATTTGTTTGTCACATCACATCACCACAAGGAAGATCTGCCATGCTAAAGGTTACGGATGAGCATTTTAAAGCCACTGTAAATAACATTTGGGCTCTTTCTTGCTCAATGGCACCCCCTACAGCTACGAAGTGTCATTAACTTTGACATGCCTCTTGAGTAAAAGGCAAGTGGACAAATACATTTTTCACCGAAGCGTGATAGAAAAGAAGTATCGCGTAACAACATAACGTAACATGTTATCAACGCGCTGCATTGACAATTTCAAATTAAACATACCAAATAATACATAAACGTCAATGCGATAATCGTGGTAAGCTTTTGTTTTGAAGTTTTCCTTGGAGATCTGGTTGTGTTGCAATTAGCGTGACACATCTCCCGTAGCTGCTGACCAGGAAGACGTGTGGTGCATTCAAATACAGTTGGACATCCCAAACCCATACAGAAAAAAAGCCCATTGTTGCTTTAAAACAACTGTAATAATAATGATAATAGTACAGGACGGCACAGTAGAAGAGGGACTAGCGTGTCTGGCTGCGGGTTCGATTCCAGCCCCACGACTTTAGTGAGAATAAGTAGCTAAAAAAATGCTTGTTAATAATGCCATATTATTATTGTTGTTTAATTAAAATATGCTGCTTCGGGTCACTGGAATTAACCAGCAGAACAAGTCAAACTATCAACAAAATTGTATTTTTCTTGAATTAATTATGATTTTTCTTAACTATATACAATAAGAATAGAAAGATCAAATAAATCATGTGGGATATATGTGCAGAAGGACATTGCTGCATGTGCTTGGGAGGTGAGTTGCTTCATAAAAATGAAGCTTACTGATGTACATTTCTTCTGTTTTTTCCACCTTAAGTATATTGAGCAACCAGGAGATATTCAGTCGTTGTTTTTTCTTTGACATCACTGATATCTTTCCATGGAGATCAAATGATCTGAAAACGTACAGCAGAGTGAATTCTGCATTGTTGGACTTTTATTCTTTTTTTTTTGTTTTCGGTTTGATGGTCACCTTAATCACACACTAGTTGAAGTGAACACTATCTGGGTTGGAGATTCTTGTGGTGTAGCTACACAAGGATCCATGAGCGTATTAACATCATATATTGACGTGTGTGTTCTCGTTTTTTGCGGCATTGTAAAAAGACTTCAATCCAGCGTGGATGAATTTTGAAGTGGATCCAAGAGCGGACTGTCCGTGGACTCTGTACAGAACATGCATGTTTTGTTTTTTTTTGTTTGTTTGTTTTGTGTCTGACACATTTTGGAAAAGCTTGGCAGATGAGGAAAAAAAAATCGCCGGTGTTCCAATGTATATTCTGTAATAAAGAAAGTCTTGTGATGTAACCCGGGGCAGTTTCGAACGAAAATGACATCATTGACCGTAGCGTTTTGAGTGTGTGTTTTTCACTTGAAAAAAAAAGTGTTAGACCAACAAAACAAGCTTTGTCTCCTTTTATTTATTTCCCTTACAAGTTGTGCGCTCACTCTTCTAGAAACTGCTTCCAGCCATTAATTAAATGGAAACTTACTCCACACACTAGAACTGTGTGTTCCTGTATAGAGTGTTCTTTACTTGTTTTTTTTTTTTTTTTTTCCAGTCTAAAGTCAGTTGTTGGACCTTTCTGAGAACATATGCTCCAATTGATTACTAAGCAGCAACATTTTAAAAGCCACCTAATGGAGTTGTGCATTGGAAAGATGTAAACATGTCGTGGCAAGCTGAAGGGATCCTTTTTGTCTCGGAACCATATTTGGTTACTTCCACTCAAGTTGACATCGCGGGCCTCATCGCGAGTCGATGTAACGATGGGATTTATCGTAGGCAATCAGCCGAGTTAGAATTTGATTTAATGAAAGAAATGTACAGAAGAGCATTTGGCATGCGATCAGTCCAGGGTGTTTCAATCTAGCCCAACGTCAGTTGGGATAGGTTCCAGCTCATTCGCGACCCTAATGAGGACGGGCGCCATAGAAAACGGTTTGATGGATGAACGAAATGTATGGGATACGCCGCCATAGCTAGCCCACGCGTCGCCATTTCACATGTTGTACCGAGCAACCAGACTGCAGTGAATCATTGTATTCGAGTTTAGGATGAGTTTGTCTTTGCTGGTGTTGGAAAGCGAGCTACTTTTTTGGTTAGTGGTGAAAATGGTGTGAGACTTGTAATGGAAAATAAGTATTTAGCATGGTATTTTGTTGTTCAGTGGCCACCTTTTTGGCTTTTTGATGTTTTTATGTGTGATTTCAAAGGAAAAGCAAACAAAAAAACACTAGGAGGCTAAAATAGTGCAAAGATTGTCAAAACACGACGACTTTCAAAATGCCACGCTGCTGTCCCTTCGAAATGAAACGGGAGGTGTCAAATTTTGCCCATGTTGGGCTCATTTACTGCCATTCAAAATTGGAAATGTTGTCAATATTGGACATATTGAAAACCTGATGTTTTATTATGCATTTCCCCCTATTTTTGCAGCCTTTCAACGGCAACTCGCAAACGAAATGGCGCAATAGAAATATTTGTGTTGACACCCCAAAATAACCAAAAATGGGTGCCGCTTATGACGTTTGCTTACTTATGACATTTGCAAGCCTTTCATGACTTCAATGATCGGCTTAGCCTGGACTCCCGTAATGCAAAAGTCTTCAAACATCCTAATAGTCTTATTATGGCATAATAAATATTCAGATGCTAATTTCATAAATATATATATATATATATATATAAGTAAACAATATGGCTTCTTTTTCTATGATCACATTTTTAGAATTTTTTTTTAGAACCCCTCCCACACTCAAAAGAAAAAAAAATATGTATGGATAGGACTGATGTCACAGAACATTTTGAGGGGTTGAAAATAAATATATATTCATATTTGACGATGTTATGACCCTAGTGAGAAATCCCTGGACACCCAGGGGTTAAACGTACTAAATGTTTAAAATTTCAACAAAAAAGGAACATTTGAGAGCTTGGAAAGATGAGATAATTCAGCGAGTCATACCATCACATGCAAGTGCAGGGTGCCTCCACGGAACTGAATGGATCTGTAAAGAGAAGCATTTGTGCTGCGCCTCTCTAAAAGCGCTTTTGTGCATGTTGACACATGAATGTTGAAAGCCTCCGAAATGAAAATGGTCTTGTGAAGTGTGTTTTATAAATGAGGCTGTGATCAAATACTTCCACACAAAAGACGCCCGTCAACTGTCCACAGCAGGGGTCAGGCCAATATGACCAACGGGCCACACATGGCTCGCATTGGCCCTATAGTGTTTGCTGCTCTTATTTAGCTCGTTTCTCATTATTTACTTTATTGAAATACCAGCACAGTATTTTGATACAGGACAGTTTAGGTTTGTCCTGTGACAAACATTGAACTAACTCCAGGTGGTATTTGAGATGTTAAATAAAAGAAACATGCAAAAATCCTTTGAAAATAATTATTGAATTAATTAGATGTTTCAGGAACATATAAGTTAAAAAACAAATGATGTTCAGTAGGTTATTCAATTTAATTATTGTAAAAAGTTAGATTCTTCCCCACACTGGAATGGTTGGACCCAACTTGTCACGTGCCGCCTCTCGTTACCTGTCACAAAACAACCCCATTGATGAAGCAAGAAATTCCACTAATACACCTTTTGAGGCCAGAGTGTGCGGGGAAAACCATCAAAAAATGACTACCTCTTCATGCTTATGTTAATTCACCATTTTTTTTTTTTTTTGGTTCGTAATGTCACGTGCTCATTCATAGTTTTGATGCCTTAAATGAGAATCCCCAGTCATGAAGGTGTGTCCAAACTTTGGGTTTGTACTGTACCTCTGGATTTAAGTGTACGTATCCTCATGTACCACAACCTAGTGGACATTTATTTTTGTCCGTAGCTTATCACTCATATACCATACTAAGTCCTAGTGTGCTCAGTAGAGGCCTTTCAAGTGATGTCTCATATGTTCGGTTGTTATGAAATTAACTTTGCAGTCCTGCTGAGACAAAATGGACACCGCAGTGACATATAACGTGGATGAAAGCCTTTTGAGGCCTTCCCAAAAGCTGCTGACTGGTCAGACTGGCCACCAAGTGATTTTTTTTTTTTTTTTTTCAAAGGGGAACTGTGAAAACGATTGAGTGAACCTATTGGAGTGTTGTAATTGTGTTTGGTTAATTGTCGCGGTCTTTGAGGCTTGTCAGAGGACTGGAAAGGGAGCAAATGGGATCAAGTGGTTGCTCTCCCACTGACAACGAGCCAGCTACAAAAAAGAGGGAGCAGCTGGGCCGCATTAGACTCCTTCAGATGATCCTTTCATGTGGTGACGGGACGTCCTCCTCCTCGTCTTCCCCGAGGAGCCGCAATGGCGCTCTGTCCATGTACGCCGAATTTCCACTCATTTAAATGATGTCAAGCGCCATTCCATTAAAGGGCTCACCGAGCAGGGACAAGTTTGGGTGATTTGTGGTGCGCACACATGTAACTTATTTCAAGAGGATGAAAATGGCACCGCTACTCTCATTTTGTGCTTCTTATTTATGTCATTAATTTTACTGTCAGCACAAATGACATACACGTCTTTTCATAGATTTTAATGAGACGTGCATGTGTGGGCGTGGTTTAAATGTCAAATTGACAAGTTTTAATGGGGTCATATTGTGGATATTTTTCTTTAACCGAATTAGTTGAGAGCACGTCTGCCTCACTGTTCTGAGAACGGGCGAGAATCTTGGCTTGCGGCTTACTTCCTGTGTGTGCTTTAATAATGGGATAATGAAGCTTCATGAAATCCTCTGGTAATTTATTTTCAGACCTCAAGATGGTGCTCAAGATGGTCGTGGTCAGCAAACGAAGCCTCATTAATGACCTTCAATATATTTTTGTTCTTGTTTTGAAAATAATGGCTAATGCAAGGAAATTGCATTCATTTTTCACTGCATCTTCAAACCAAGTGCCATCGAGAACAGGAGAGTCAAACCCATTTTTATTGTGGGCCACGTTGTCGTAATTTTAAGTGGGTTTTTACTCACATAGCTAGTTTTGAAATTAGAGGCCATCAAAAACTGTTCAACTTTGACAATACTGCCACACTGTGGTCAAAGTTGAACATATCACGGCTGACGAGGAGACAGGCTGGGTACACCTGACGTCTGGGCTGACCGTCACAAATCAATTGTTGCCCATTTATATTGAGAATGTGGTTAGCATGTACATTTCCACACAGGAAGGCTGTTTTCCCCCAGTGTGTAATCTCATGTGTATTTCAAGATCGAAAGAATCTTTTGCCGCTAAGTGAGCAACGAAAGGGGTTTCCCTTTATGTGTTTGCATGTGTTTTTTCTCTATGATTTTACTGTACGATAAAATTTCCACCAGGAATGTTGCAGCCGTATTCTTTTTTGTCTACATGTAAGAGATGCTTAAATTTAATTGCACTGCTAGTTTTTACCAGACGAGGTCACTGTTACTGAGGTTTCAGATACAACCAATTGTCGGCTTGGTTGTAAAATCGATCTCTGGGATTCTTTCACTTGCGAAGCCCTTTGATACTCTATTTTGATTAAAGGCTATGTAAATATATTTGATTTGATAACTTAAACCAAGAGTGTCATATAGAGGACCAAATAATGTTTTTGCTAATAGTGCGTTTTATTTGTCTGCGACGTATTTAATCTCCGTGTGTTTTTTGGTTCTCTTTTGCGCTTGTTTTTCTTGCAAGTTTGCTTCCATTTCGTTTTTGTGATTACACCTATCTTTTGTTTATTGCATTTTTGTATGTCTTTGCATTTTTTTGCAGTTGTTTTTGCAGTTTTTTTTGCCAATTCCCTGTGTCGGTAGTGTTTTGCGGTTATAGCAATCATAACCCCGTCGCCCCCGTAAAAAAAAGAGGCTTCAATATGAACTGCAGTGTGAGTTCCTGACAGTAAAGATCAGTTATAGAAGCTTCATAAACTAAACCCGTTTTCAAATAAATTATCTTGTTGCTTCACTTTTGCCCACCACATTTCGAGCTACTGTATAGTTGCTCTAACCTGTATTTAATATTGTGGCGGACACTAGGACCAGGTCTCTCACCCAGTAGGCATGATGCTATGATCCTTTGATGCTTTGAACCTGTTGGCTTTGTCTTTGCTGTTTTGGACTTTGTTGTACCAGTTTTGTGATGGCATGCGAAGAGTAAAGATCTCCACTAGCACAGCGACGTGTGGTTTCTTCGCCTCGCCACATTGGTGACCCCGGACGTTAGAGTGGGTGACCCCGGATGGGTCATCTTGCCATATTATTATCCCAGACGTTAGAAAGTTTCGTCAGGCTGTCGGAGATGTAGTTTCGCCACATGGGTGACCCCGGACGTCAGAATGTTTCAGCGAGGAATCGCCGCAGACGTCCCACTTCGTGGCATCCCTCCACCAGCCTACTATACGTCAGGTAATGCAGCAAGCTGGTACCACGTCAGCCAGCCAGCACCCCGACAAGGGTCCTCTCACACGTCGCCCAGTCCCTTGGCGCACCAGGGATCGAGCCAGCCAGCAACAGGCTGGTACGGGCGCCGGTGAGAACGGCTGTGCATTCCAATTTCGGAGTCCCTGGCCGTCGACCGGGATCTTCCAGCCGGGCGGCCTCATCTACTACCGATGTCCGTCCGGCCTCAGCAGTAGGCCTCCGGCCACCATCATTCAGCCAGCCGCCCCTCCGATTCACCATGCCTGCAGGTATGGTCCGAGTATACATCGGAGCGGGTCAGCTGGTGTTGGTGCCGCAGCAGGTTCACGCCCAGGCACAGACTGGGACGCAGCCGCGACCGGCCGTCCCTCGGAAGCCCACTGTGCCTGCCGGCATGCGGGTCAGCACTGCCACTCCGGCTCCTGCGGAACTTCAGAACGTCCCTTTGCCAACGCTACCTCATGGTTTTCACGCTGAGCGTCTCACCCTTACTCCCGTCGCACCTGGGGCCCTGGTGTCACATACACCGCCCAGGACCGGACTGAGACTCAGGGTGCCAGACTGGTGAATACCCTGTGGGGTTTTCCGTTATGCCTTTCTGGGTGTTCGGGGGGGAGCTGTGTGGCGGACACTAGGACCAGGTCTCTCACCCAGTAGGCATGATGCTATGATCCTTTGATGCTTTGAACCTGTTGGCTTTGTCTTTGCTGTTTTGGACTTTGTTGTACCAGTTTTGTGATGGCATGCGAAGAGTAAAGATCTCCACTAGCACAGCGACGCGTGGTTCCTTCGCTTCGCCACAATATCTTATTTTTTAATTTATTTTATCTTAAATAGTAGGTTCGTTTTATTTATGCTTTAGTGCAAGTACCCACAGACGCGGCTATCACGCGGAAAAAAAATACAGGGCGGAACGACGAGTGTCGTCTTTTTTCTAGGCGGAAACCAAACCGTTTCTCCTGTGGGGAAGGATTTTCCAGACGGACTTAGTTTTACATCTGTTTTCATGACAGCTTAAAATAGCAGCGTGATTGTTGACATCATCAAGTTAAGCCTCGTTTTGGTATGTGAACAAATTTCAATGTTGTTATAAAGATGATGTGGAATGCAAGTTTCACGCAACTGTATGCAGTTGTCGTTGTGTAGCAGAGGCCTTAGCATCTCTTGATAGCCGCTCGATGCTAACTAAGACCATTGTATTGAGCGACACTTTGTGTTGACAGGTTAGCTAGCAGGGCGGCTAAATGACAGTATTTTATTTTATCTTTCAATGTCAGAATTCAAACTGCCGAAATGCTATCATATTTTCGTTTATTTGCTTTTCACGGCACCATTGGTGATAGTGTCTATGATATGATGTCATGTGATTCTATGTTCGTGTTTTTTAACTTGAGCTTGATCTCGACATTTGCTAAGTTGAACAATGCAACAAAGCTGCTGCCAGATCGATAGCTTGTTTTGATTGAACTCTTAAGAAATGCTCTGTCTAATGACAAATGCATTAACATAATTTCGTTCACTCATGATTTAGGCTGCAGGGGGGGAGTCTGAATTTACGACCGAGTTCTGTTCCTGCTGCAGCAACGTATCCAGATTTGTACGTAAGTAGTACTCCGTACCGTAGTTCCCCATTTTTTGGCTAGCTGGGCTCACATTTTTCCCTAGAAGGCCCTCACAACATACCCCCAAACAAAAATGTCATATCACAACATATCCCCTAAACAAAAATGTCACATTAGCACATTTACCAATGGCTCTCAGCCTGTTAAACAGTTTGAATATGAATGAAAAGTCAATTTATTTCACAAAGTTGCTTCAAAAAGGGGAGCGTGTATGTTGTTTTAGTTCACCTCACACGAAGTGAAATACAGTATGTCAAGGCTTTATTTGTTTCAGTTTTGATTATCAGACCAGAAAGAAGAACAAAAAAAGTATTTTGTAATATTATGAGTGTTTCATGTGACCAACAAAAAGGACTTTCAACTTTTTTTTTCAGAATAATGCCGTGTTGTTTATATTGAGAATCAAAAGCATTGTTTGCCGTAGAGACTATACGACATGTTGTCCCATGACACGCTGCTGGTCTACAACTTCAAAATAAAAGTGTTCCAAGACATTTGTGACCATAGATTATTTGATATACTATGTTTTATTTTGAAGTTGGCCCTCTCGCCACATTTCTGGTGTGCAGATCATTAACAGTTATCGCCACGACATAATTTTGTAATTTTTTTCTGGCGTGTACATTAATAAGTGGGTATCCTAGGCAAGAAAACAATGCCCCGAGCATTTTTTTTGAACCAAGGTACTCCCGATTGCTCGATTACTTGCCCTGGTCAGATTTTAAAAATAAATCATTAAATTTGACATGTTTTTGTCCTCTCCAGCAGGTGGAGGGATGAGTCGCTCCCCTGTGATTGACACAGATGTGCCGGAAATGGCAAACGGGTTAGCGACACCTCCTTCGGAAAACAGTCCGCATATTGCAGGCTCGTTGAATTGCCATCGACGTAAAGAGGACTTTCCCCAGGAGGGGCCAGAAGAGGACTCCCACAAACACACGGACAACCACGTGGGTGAAGAAAGTAGAGTTCGCGATGACCACTGTTTGGATACTGAAACGGGCGACGATGTGAGAACGGGGCATTTTTCTTCACCCCCCTCTCACGATTTGGACCTCTCCCCTTCCGAGGACCCCTTCATCGCACACACCGACTACGCCGTAGTCTGTCCTGCGGTCTCGGATGCTGCGCAGCCTCAGCAGCAGGACTGGTCAGGGAAAGCGCTGTCCCAACAGTCGTCTTGGAGAGGACAGCCGGTTGCCGCAGACATGGACAGTGGAGATGAGGAGAAAGAAAAACAGGATGAGGAGGAGGATGAGAAGAAGTGGCGGAAAGAGTCTGCAGGGGACAGAAAGGAAGTTGAGGTGAGCTTGTTTACATTTATTGTATTGCAATCAAGCTGATCCTCGGCGATATTAACATTTAAAGGGCCAACTACCTTACATGTCAAATCAAGCTCTTTGTCATCCTACCACCAGGGGGCAATGTTTCCCACATGTTTGCATGACAAACACGTCTGCTTTTATCGTCCTAATTTATTATTTACCAGCGTGAAATGGTGTTGTTTCTCACCTGATTCCTAATATATACAGTGCGAGCTGATAATTGAGACCCATTTTGAAAAATTAGCAAACAATTGACCGAACATGACATTTTGACTGCTAAATGATTAAAATGTGCTTAAATGTAAACAATGTGCTTGATTCTAAGAGGGCTTCATTTTTTTTCATTGGTTTGCACTCAGCAAATAAGTTAATTATTTATTTTAGTTTATTATTTTGTGTAGGTGTCAAGCCTTGAAGCCTCGTTTATATACTGCTTGTTTTAAAAAAGGGCAATAAATAGACATGTTTGAACAAACATGATGAATAATTGTGGATAAAAATAATCTTGATTTCAATATTGACGTAAAATAATCGCGACTATTATTTTGGGCATAATTGTACAGCCCAATTGCCACTACCAGTAATTGTTTTTGAGTAGTTTAGCATGACTTTACCTGTCCGGCCCGCCTGAAAATAGATATTGCTCCATGCAGTTCCTGAGCTAAAATGAGTTTGACACCCCCGCTTACGGTATTTGCCCTTCACTAGTCTGACTTTTAACTAATTGAACTCGTTCTGCTTCTTCTCACCTACATGGCAGTCTTTACGTCATTACTCCTCCTCGGCGCCAGGCCCCAGCACTTCCTCCTCCTCTCCCCCGCCGGAAGCAGCTCTTCTCCCGTCTGACGACGCCCCCTGCCCCCCTCACGTCATGGCCCAGGTGTGGGTGCGCAACGTGCGAGGGATGCAGGACAGCAAGAGCCTGGATGAGATCAGCCAAGCGTGCGGAGGTAGAACCAGGATTTCCAAACAACCCTGAACCTTTTTCACGTGAAAACCGAATGTGCTGGTCTCTCATCGCCACAGGGGGAGCGGGGCTCCGCGGAGCGGGCAGAGGGGGCCAATCCGAGGGTCGGCGGGCAACCATCTCCTCGGCCTTGGAGCTGGAGGGCACCGTCAGCCATGAGGGAGACCTCACCAATTTCATCACCAAGAACCTGGAGCAGAAGATTAAGATGAGCTCAAAGCCCAGCCTGGATTGCAGTGACTGTGAGTACTACATTGTAACAAAGGCATATGGCCTCAGCAGTATATTCAAAGAGCTCTGCACTTTCCATGGATTTAAGTCAACACAATGCCAGGTTTGAAAAATACGAGCAAATCGATTTTCTATTTAAATAAAGAACTGCGAAAATGTGTTTGCAGAAGTGTGCACGAGTCTTATTGAGACTGGCTGCGTTCACAATGAAGGAATCGCAAACTACAAGTCAGAGCAATAATCGCAAATTTTACAATCAAAACATTTACAATATGACAGAAAATGACATCATACTATCAAATCATTAAAGGCTATTACTCTTAATAATGCAAGGACACTAAAGAGGTTTTGTGAGTGAGGCAGTAAGGCAAGTAAGGCTGCAACTTGCCGTCATGTATGTATGTCAAATAGTGTTTGTAAAAATAACATTTGATTTTAGATGGTATGAAATCCCCTGCACCCACATTTTTTGCTTTTGATTAATTGATTAAACAGAACGAGGCTCTTGAAAAACGATTTTCAAGCATTAATTGAACCTTTTGGTCCTATCATTATGGTAACAGTAAAAGTATCAAAAATCACATGGGTGTTTATGATTGCATTATTTAGGTCTGATAAGATGAATATTTTTAAAAGGGTCAGAAAGTATCCTTCATCCTTCTCTCTGCTTCTTTTCATTGAAATTTTGCAGGATGACGGAAACATTGCTTTTTCTTTTCTCCAAAATGATAGATCGTTCTGTCCTAGCAGGAGCAGCAAGAATTTAGCCGCCAGATGAATTTAGAGGGAACACTATTCTTATTGAGGATGTGGTTATGTTCAGAGCGGATGAATCACGTTCAAAGTCAACTGATGTTACATGAGTCAGCACACACTGGCCGCTACGATCGAGCTTCTGATCAACCTCAATTCATTTCAGCCAATCTCGGAGGCTTTTCATAAATATATTTTTTTCCAGCCTGGGGTTTTGTAATAATATTAACTGCTGTTTCAGACTTTTATACAGATGGTTTGGCTTTGCTCAAATAGAACATTTAACCTCTAAAACTAAATGTTCTGTTCCGGAATACAAGTCAGTAAATATAATTTGACTCAACAGATAGGGATTTTTTTTATTTTATTTTATTTTAGGTCGATGATCATTTTTGGCCAAAAAATACAGATTACAATTAATTGGCTGCTTAAAAAAATAAAAAATAGCATTTGTTACCTCGCAATGCATTTCAGTATTTGTAAATAATGTGTGGATTTTTATTATTTGGCTTGTTGTTTCCTCGGAATAATATTGTTTCAAGAAAAAGAATCCATCTAAAAACAAAAACATCACACCTTGCTCTGGGCACAGATAACAACCAATCACAGCTTACCTGTTTTTGGTCATGTGACGTTCACAAAGTGAGCCATGATTGGTTTCTACCTGAGGCCGTAGCAACTGTGATTTTATTCTCAGTTGACAGCTACAATTCATTTATAGAACAAATGTACATTTATATTTATTCATTTATAAAATGATCCAAATATCCCCCCCCCCCCCCCCCCCCCCCATCTGGTGTTGTGACTTTTCCCCCCATGTATGGGTCTTGGCTGAATAATTAAACGTGTTGAAGCATCCCGCCCTCTCCTACTTTCCTGACGTTTCCGCTTCATTAAAGCAGCAGCTGCCCTTCATTCAAGACACAAATCCCGTTGGATTTATTCTGCCAATGCAATTAAGATGGCTGACTCACAGCTTGTTTACGATGGAAGGCGTGAAAACAGCCACTGCTCATATTTTGATAGTGTTGACTTTTTTTAGATATAGCAGCACAATCTAACGATCGACCAAATAATTTATAGCATTTTAGCTATATCTAGCGTGAATTAGAGCTAACACTTAAGTGCTCCATATAGGCTGGCGTGATAGATGGAAATAGACAGCAGACTGAACTTTGTTTTTTTCCCCCTTTTTTATAGTTTGTTTCTTTTGTTGAACAAAATAAATCATAGAAAATTCAAAGAAAATTGCAAGCAAAATCACAAGGTAAACCTGCAGTTGAAAATGAAAATTTGTGATAAAATAATGCCACAATAACCGAAGCGCATTCATCAAAATGTCAAATATCGACACGTTAAACCGACATGTCACGTTTTATTTTTTTTCTAATGTCAGCAATGCGAAATTCCTGTCAGCCGATTGTTCAGGTCCCATCTACCGAAGCCGAGGGACGCCACGGCGACCGGCCGATATCCCGCCCATTGATCCCGCCGTCCTCGTGGACCTGCAGAGGCACACGCAGGAAGTGGCCCACAGTGTGGAGATGATGATGCGCAGCCTCAACGGAACCATCCAGAATGTGAGCAGTCGCCATTCGCGGCGACGTGTCGTTTCGTTTTTTTTTCACCGCCAAACAATCCGCCTCTCTTTGCGGCTCTAACCAGATGACGGCTCTGAGCGTGGGCTACATCCAGACATACAGAGACTCAGTGGACAGCCTGGGCGAGTCTGTGGACATGAGTATCAAGGTGAAACAAACATAAACACGGAAGACCAAAAAACACATGAAAGATCATTTAAAAAAAATAAAATTGGACAAGGTTTTCAGAATTATAAACTGGGATTTTAGACAACTCTTTCACTGTAGATAATGGTCAACTAAATGAAGTATGCATTTGCGTCAGCCTGGTTTGTTCAAAAGTGATCAGTATGAACGGCAACGATCAGGCTGTCAGTATGAACACGAGTTATTTGCGTCTATTAAAGCTCCTGTTATGTTTGATTGTAAGGAACAACAATAATATCCTTGGGTCACTTTGACTCTGCGCATATTCAGTCACACAAAATGTCTGAAATGTGTAAAATATAAATATTTGTGAATATTTATCCAAAAGTGTCAGAAACGTTTTATTTTTTTTAAATTGTAGACACCCTCAAAATGTCATAAAGACAATTAGGGTTGTGATCGGAAAATGCGGAAATAACTTCCGACAAGTTCAATAAATTTCTTCACTTTACGCTGTATAAAATCATTTTCCGCTATCCCTGTTTCCATATATTTAGCAAAGTCTAAAATGCCTCTACCTAACTCTAAATTGAGCTACAATCAATTCATGAAAAACCGCGAGAGTAATAACATAATTAACTAAATAGAGAAATAATTATATATAGAAATATAAGATCATTGTATTTAGAGAAATAACTATCAAACTGGAATACATTCGCATTGCAACAGCCTTTATTTTTAAACCAAGAGCACCATCTAGAGGACTGAAAGAAAATAAACAAAGTGGTCCACGAAGCTTCATTTTCCCATCACTAGCTATGACGTAATCGTGTTTGCCAAACATATGCTTGACGCCCCCCGCAGGGCATGTACACGCTGATGGCGCGATGCGAGGAGCTGGACCGCTCCATGCAGCCTATCAACATCCTGGCGGCGCAGATCCGAGACATCAAGCGGACGCTGGACGCGCTAGAGGCCATCTGCAAGTAACTCCAGCCGCCTTCTGCGCACCGACGCCAAGCACACCCCACTGCAAGTCGTCCCACCTTCCTGCACTCTTTCCTACCGAGGTCATTTTTTGGCGGTATCAGGCATGCTGGATTATTTGGCCCTTGTTGGTTATTTAATGAAGACCACGTTCGTATATTTTACTCGAGTCGCTCGACTGCTCCGTTCCAAGACTTTTGAAGACGCGGGTGTTAACCTCCACGTTGAGGAGAAAAGGTATCCGTCCGCTAAGCTTTGTTCAGGTTGCACTAACCTCTCTTCCCCACCGGGGGGCGATGTTTCCCTCTTTTTGCTACAAGGACAATGACCCTTTTTTTTTCTAACTCAAGATAGTCTAGTTTGAATAAAATGCAATAAAGGCACACACATCCTTCACTGCGGGCCAATTGGGGGAAGGTGAGCATCGCGGATAGCTTCTTGTATTTATCTTTATTTATTTCATTACGTTACAAACTTGCGAGTACAGTAAATTGTGACTGAGATGCCAAAGCGCCATTTAATTAAAAAATTGTGATTGATGTTACACTGCCCACTATGTCGGATCTTTTTTCTTAAACTAGTACCCTTAATATCACAGCTGCCTGCCTGCAATTGTTTGGCCTTTTTTATTTTTTATTTTATTTCGGGCAGCCAAGGACATGTCCGCGATTCCTGTTTGGAGGTAATGCCATTAAAGTCTTTGAAGGACATTTCTGTGATGCTTCGATATTTCGAATAGACTACAATCCCAAACCACTACAAAAGTGGATTCACATTTGGATTTTGCTGTTAATCGTCTAAAAAAAACACCTTAAAGTGGTTTCCTGTGATGGAGCATCATATCCTGTATATCATATTTCATTCAATAAATTTTACTTTGGTTATTGACTCACAATTGATGTGATGATTACATTCAGCAGGCGGAATTTTATTCAGCACTTATGTAGAAAGGATCATTTGATATGTAAACTACTTTCAGAGATTAATATTGCATATTTGTTTTTTATCTGGTTACGATAAATCATTAACCTGATTTATATGTTAATGGAGGACTGCCATTATTAATGATAACAGAAGTGGAAGTAATTTGATTTTTTTTTTTTGCCATTAATGTTTATCAAGTAGTGATGGGCAAATGAAGCCTCATGAACCACTTGTGATTTTTTTGGTGCAAGTGCTTCATGAGGCTTCGTTTGCCCATCTGTAGTTAGGATTACAATTTATGGTTAGGGTTTAATGTTAAGGATGAATTTAGTGATTGGGTTTCAACATATGGTCCATTTATCTTACACACTAACCCTTTAAACTATCTATTTTTTTCATCACTATACTGATTGTCTTCATTTGCATATTATGACAAAATTCAGCGATGAATACGCAAACTTATTCACGGAAATAGATGACGTAATTCAAATGTTGCTTAGGCTCAATTGAGGCACTTATTTGTACATTAAAAACAACGAGTCATGATAATAGACTTTTCATGAACTATATCCAAATTTGACTTGTGCCTATTTTTACGGAAGAGGTTGATATGACATTGACGCATCCAAACATTATTTGCAAACACTTGTGAAATAAAAACAAGAGAAGTATAAACTGCTTTTTATTTATTTGGAATCAGTTTAATTGGCAGTGGTTTGATGTCCTTTTTTATTAGTAGTGATGGGAAAATGAAGCCTCATGAACCACGTGAGTTTTTTTAGTCCTCTAGTCTAGATGATGCTCTTGGTTAAAAAAAAAAAATAAAAAGGCCATTGCAATGGAAATGCATTCATTTTCATCTTCAAACCAAGAGTGCCATCTAGAGGATGAAAAAAAAATAATCAAAAGTGGTTAGTGAGGCTTCAATTGCCCTTTACTATTATTAGTTGCACACAAGCAGTTTTCCGGCGGTGGTAAACGTCACAGTCCCGCTGTGCTTTGGCACATTCATAGAACGTTTTCTGCAAATGTTTGCAGTCTCCCTGAAAGGCACTTGGCTTCAGTCCTCAAGTTCAACTTGGCTTCAGTTCACACACAGACAAGCAGTCACCAGCGACAACAAACCGGTGCAAAGGTTCCAGGCCAACGGCGGGGAAGCGCTCGCACCGGGCTCCGCCGTGGAGGCACCTTTAGTTATGGAGTTTGTCGTAAAGGTCACCGAAGTCCCTCCGAGCTCCCCGGACATTTGCTCAAGCGTCCCGCCGACAGAGGTTCCGTCTTTGGGGGACTGCTGATCCGACACGTCCACATCTGTCGTCTTGTACCACTGACACTGGAAGTCTTTCTTCCACATCTCAGCCGGGTCCGGTTCGGCCGCCTTCGCCATGGGATCGGGCTCGTCCGTGGCTTTGGCGGCCTCTGCCTGCCGGGAGAAAATGTTCAGCGGTGGGACTTGAATTCATTACAATTCATTACTTCAGGATCAGATGGTTAAAATATTTAAGATATTGGTGTTAATCAATTTACAATATTATCCATTCTTTTTTTTTTCCAGCATCAAACGGATTCATTGGTCAAAAATGCTCTAGTTTGAATAAGGATTAAGATTGTTTTTCATTTCGGGCACGTTAAAGTATTTTGAGCTTTTTTTTTCAGATTCAGAATAAGATGTTACCTGTGTAAACTAAAGCTAAAAGTTGCTGTAAGTTTATGTTTATGATTTCTTAAAAGAATCAATGGGGAAGAAAACACTAGGGAGCTGAAATTTCCAGGAGATGATTAAAACATAAAATTTCAAAATGCAACGATTCTGACGTTTCTATATGATTGCAGCTGGACGTGTGAGATTTTGTGTACAGAAATCATCATTGTCCAAATGTTGGACCATATAAGACCATTATACGATAATTGCAATTTTTGAGATGCATTTTAATAGGATTTATTGCGTTGATTTTTTATGCAACATTCTGTTGAGCGGCGGTCAAATCATGTCCGCAAACAGAAAATTCTTTGTTGACTTGTGCTTCACCTCAAGACAGTAGGTGGCGGTAGAGACCAGTTAATGCCTATGTCTGTGTTATTGTCACTTCACAGGCTCCAAAGACAGACTATAGCATTTTTCATTTTTTTTTGTGTGTGTTAATAAACTTAACCTAAATCTGTATGGCTAGAATGGAAGCCACTGAAAATTTTGAGTGGTTGGAGGAAAAAATATATTCTTAACAACTTTAATCATGACACCTTGAAAAGCATTTACAAAATTAAAAAAAATGCAATGTGTATAGTTTGCAAAGTGTGTTAATGCCTTTTTTTCTTTTGTTAATGTTAAAAAGTGATACAAGTCTAGGTATACTTATGAAACATTCATTGATAATGATCTCAGTTATAGTCACGGCAACAAGCGGGGGGGGGGGGGGCGTGAAATGTCTTCTCTTTGGGGCTTTGCAAAAACTAATTGAGAAGCACTTTTGAATCTTATGGATGCAATCATTTTTAATGTTAAAAATACATCGCGTGCACAAAGAGTCACAGCAACAACTGCTACGAGCTTTTTTGAGGTAATCGGAATTAGCGATGGAAAAACGAAGCCCCGTGAAACACTTGTGAATGTTATACCGTCCTCTAGCTGGGGCTCGTAGTTTCAAAACAAAGGCTAATGTAATGGAAATGCATTCAATTTCCAATGCGTGTTTAAACCGAGAGTACCATCTAGAGGAACATAAAAATATCAAAAGTGGTTCATGAGGCACCATTTGCCCATCACCGCTCAGTCAAAACCCCAACGCGTTAATGGCGCGTTGTCAACGAGGACGTCATCGTCCTCGTCCATCAAATGCATTGTGTGTGCAACACACATAATAATAATCAATCAGCGCTTCTGTCACCTTCTCCATCATGTCAGGGGACGCCGGAAGGTGGAGATAGGCGGAGCTGTCCGGATTCTGTCGGACGCATCTGCCTTTTCCCTCACAAAGGGATGCTGAGCAGAGCCCGGTTGCCGTGGTGACGTTAATGGAGTACGGTCCCAAAACCTTGCGGACAAACTCTGCCAGGTCCTGACATTCTCTCTGCATATAGACAACAAACCAAAACATTCATGTGTATGTGCACTTTCATTTCCTTATTGTGTTGTTTTATTGAAAATATGTTCATTTTCATTCCGATGATGAAACTGCAGGACTCTGATTGATATAGTTCATATTTCGTTCGAAAACATAAAAGTGGGAACCAGTGATTTGAAAATCAAGCCTCAAGAATCACATTTTTTTTTTTTAAGTGCTCTAGATGGTGCTCTCGGTTTAAAAATAAAGGGTTGTTCTTTGGAAATGATTGACATTTCCACAGGTGTCAAATCTAAGGCCCTGGGGCCAAATCTGGCCGCCACCATTTAACGTGGCCCGCAAAATGCTATTTATGACTTCAAAGTTGTCAATAAAATATCAAATTTGCAAGTTGTCTTCACCTTGAAAAGGTTTTTAGGGAAACAACAAGCGTTTTTTTGTCGCAAATCTCAAACCTAGAAAAACAATCATACTTAAATTGATTTGACTTCACGGTCATTGACAAATCTACTTTTCATTTTGAAATGGTGGAAACATTTTAAAAGTCCTGCTCTTCATCAATCTACTTCCTGAAACAAGGCCTTACCTCTGTCCTAATCTCACTTCTCTGCCAGATGACCACTCCAGCCGTTCCCATGGCAGCGCTCTCACCAATGCTGGTGACCAGGTCTGCCTGGAGGAGAAACGAGAAGCGAAGATACTCTCAAAATATTTCTCATCTTGTATGACAACATTCTTTCTCAACATTCTACTCTTTCTGAAATACCCTAAAATTCCACAAGATGACTACAAAGCCTTGGCTAGAGAAAAACTAGAGCTACGGCGCCATTGGTTACTGAGGATATTTTGAAGTGAGAGGCGGAGCTTCTTGCAGACAGACCATAGCAATGGCTTGTATAAAAGTAGAGCTTTGGTGCAATTTTGTTGATCTATTTGCAATAATGAACATTGTTTTTGTCTTCTTTTCCCTTTTACTTACATTGTCACTATTTTTTTGACCCCTAAACGGTGTAAGTGCGCCAGTACACAACAGTACGTAGTACCAATACTTCTAATATATTTCTATTTTAGCCTTGAATGTTCGGTATAATACATCAGGACTTCACATGAGCCCAAATAATGCCAGTTCATCTGAATATTTGATATTCAATGACGAACAATTGTAAACACAGAAGACCAAATAACACGCCCATTTAAGAATGAATGACCAAATTTGATCAACTACAATAACTTAAACTGAAACAGTGATATTTAGAGACATATCTGGTATGGTCAAAAGTGATCAGTAGCAACTGCAACCGTGTCAGGATGTCAGCAACGAAGTGTGCAGATTTGAATAAGTTTATTCGACTGCTTCTGAAAAGTAATCCGACTGCTCTCAAGGGCACTCATGCACTGCTAGCGGCTAAACTATGCTACATGCTACTATGCTAAATGCGGGGAAACAGGTGCTGTATGTGCTGTGCACGGGATAAGAAATCTCATAGCGTTTTTGTATGGCGAGTCGTATTACTATGATACCAATTTGTTATTTAAATATTTAACTTTATGGTCTGTTTTTACCTTCATTTATCCGACAACAGTTGTTTATTCCCGCTTCAAACACAGCCCTTAACTTTCTTTTAGACAACCTAGCATAACACATTTCTGCTTACGAAAATGTTTTTCAACTGAATATCGCGTATATCTCACCTGAGATAGGAATGTGTTGGTGGAGGCGTACACACTGTTGACAAGTGGAAAAACAGGAAGATCGAAGGATGCTCCGGTCAGAGAAGAAACTCGCAGCGCCTCTTGGAGCAGACTAGACAAATAAAGCTTCCCTCCAGGTGTTCCACCCTGTGTGAAAGTCATCAAATTGATACATTCTAAGATGCGGACAGGTAGAAAACTCCAAAAGATAACACGAACGACATTGGGGAATATCAATAAAGGTTGTGTAAAATTCTCAGCACGCAAGAAGGAAAAGCAGATCGAAACAAGGCTACAAAAATCATTTCGGACCCAAAAGGACATCGCTCACCTGTAATTTCTCCAGGGTGAGAAGAGGGTAAAGGGCAGAGCTTCGTCTCCACAGCCACACAAGCTCGTCATTCAGGGCCTTTTCGGCAGGTGGGCACTGACCGCTGTAATTGGCCGCTGCGGTTTGGGCGGGATCGCCGTTGGAGCAGCTCGGGTAGGGAGAGATGCCCCATAATGCTTTGGGTCGTAGCCGTCTGAGCTCTCTGAGGGTTTCCAATATGACTGACTGGGCAGCTGCCTCAAAGTCCACCTGGCACAAGCGTATCGAAAAAATTGTGCAGTCCAGAGATTAAATCGGTTGATGTTTGGCAGGTTCACTTAGTAGACATTTATTAAATGTGGCTCACAAAGAAAGAGAGAAGGCAAATTATTACCAGCTCATGCATGAGGAGAACGAAGGAGGACCGCACAGAATGCGATTCAATGAATTAAGCTTGCTAATTACCCTCCCACCCGCAACAGAAGCATATCAGGTTATGCCAAACACAAAGAGAGCCAATCAGCAACCACTTCAGGGTGTGATGGACTGTTTTGCAACCCACAACAACTCAAGCACAAGAAGTATACAGCAGAATAAAGTTGAGATTAAAAATTAAACTAGGAATTATTTGATGAACAATTATTCATCTGGAACTTTGACACCTAAGAAAAATGTCAGATTTGGTCTGTTTTTTATTTTTATCCAAATTTGGTATTCATAGTTTACGTTTTTTACCTATTATATAAATAACAAGAACATAAAATTTACAAATGCTCATAGTGTAATATATGCGCTATTACACTAATCTTTTTTTCCAATTAATTTGGTCTGGCTCCCCGATTGAAATGGGAAAAAAAAGTATCCTATCCCCGATTTACAGCTTTCTCACATAAAATGAATTTTTATCTAGCCTTGAGCACACTGGAACACGTTGTTCCAAAAAAGACCCTAAATAATGACTTGTCTGACAACAGTACACGCTTCTATTTTGTGATGATCCATCAGAGTTGCATCTGGACTCAGAGGGAGGTCCACAACAATATTTCACTCTTTTTTTATGTTTCATCTGACCATTAACCCTGCTGAAAAAAAAAATGCTTTTACATTGCTTGGGTCTTTGATGCATTTCCATCTTAGTTTCCATTTTATAATGAAATCTCACACATTTCTCTGCAAAGCTAAATGGAATAGCTGCATTTTGACAGTATTAATAAAATAAAAAAAAAAAGTCCAGTTGACAATAGATTCATTATTATGGTAGAGTAAAAAAATATCTTTTGGTCTGAACTTTTTCTTATCCCTTCTGTTCCAGTGACCTCACATTGAGTTGTGTAGCAGCACGTGGAGCTCATCAGATAACGAGGATCAGTTTGGATTACTCTGCAAGGTGCCAGCAGTACAGAAAGATAGACTTTTCTTGAAATCCCCACAGTGGGTGGACTTTATATACACATACAGTATATAAAGAGTGGATATAAAATGTCTACACACCCCTGTTCACATGCCAGGTTCTGCAAAGTGTCTAGCATCTTCAGAGCCGTGCAAAGCCTTAAAAGAAGATCCTGATGATTATGGAGCGGTTTCTTCTACTGGATATGCTGTGAGGTATGCGGCCGTTCGATAAAGTCATTCAAAGCCAGGGACATCTTTTTTTTTTTTTTTTTAAGAGCCCAGACATTCAAACCCAGACAACTCATTCAATGCCAGGGACGTATTTTTACGTTTTTTTTTTTAAAAGGCACTTAAGTATTTGGGATGGAATGTTTGGACTCTTAAAATACGTCCCTGGCATTGAATGAGTTAAGAATGTTTTAGTTTCCTTTTGAAATAAAATAAAATAAAATAAAATAAAATAAAATAAAATAAAATAAAATAAAATAAAATAAAATAAAATAAAATAAAATTCAGTGCTCCATACCTTAGGTCAAGAATAGGCAACAAAAAACAGTGATGGGCAATTGAAGCCTCAAAAACAACTTTTGGTATATTTTTTTGGTTCCTCTAGCTCAGAGGTGTCAAACTCATTTTTGTCGCCGGCCATTTTGTAGCGAGAACTTCCTTCATTGGGCCGATATGTTGAGGAAACCAAGTCGATTTTAAATTGTCTCATAGTATAATTACTGTACACAACAAATTGATGGTTTAGTTGTTTTGAAATCAGAAGTAAAACAGCCTAGTTTGTTCCCTTATTGTTTACATTACTGTAACAGAACAAACCAAAAAATCTCAACTTTATTTCTCATGATACACGACAAGCTAATGTTTAGCAAGGGTCAGGGAAACTTACAAGATTTGCTTTCGCGGGCCACATAAAATGATGTGGCGGGCTGGATTTGGCCCCCGGGCCTTGAGTTTGACACCCGTGCTCTAGCTGGTACTCTTGGTTTAAAGCCTGCATTTGGATTACGCCGGCCCACAGGTGTCAAACTCAAGGCCCAGGGGCCAGATCCGGCCCGTCATTTTATGTGGCCTTCAAAATGCTGATTTGACTTCAAGTTTCTGGCAAGTTTAAAAAAAAAAACAAAAAAAACACAAGCATTTTTTGCTCCCAATTTCTCTTTTGCACAGAATTTAGCAGCCTCTGATCAAAACTAGGTAAATGTCTGACAACTGAAAAGCTCACAAGTGGTTAATTTTTCCATTCCTACTAGTAAGTAAGAAAAATCTAAATATATGTAAATGGGCATGGGCCAATGGGAGAGGTCCACTTGGTGAAAATTCAAATTTTAACATGGTGTGAAGAAGCCATGTCGAAGACAGTCAAGCAGCGTCGATTCAATTTCCTTTTTTTCTACAAAATTCACAGTTTGAAGTGTCAAATACAGAATATCGCTGAATATTACACCGCGAAACTAACGAAACCCCATGCAAGCCCAGGGGAACCTGCAAAGGTCTCACAGGTGGGTTAGAGCCCGAATTCGAACCCCCGACCTTAGAACTGCGACTGACGTGCTAAATGCCGGCCTACTCTTCCACCTTTCTATACTCATACGCTTTGAATTTTTTCAAGGGTTCTAAGAAGTATGAAATCTATATTGCAGAGAAGTATCACACTGTATCCAATTTTTCCAATTTCTCTCCCACTGCTTCTGTGGCTGCTCTATTATTTGTTTCACAGCTGCCACATTTTCTCCTTTACTCACCCGTGACCACTTCTCCACCTCTTCCGGCGTCCAGCTAGGGAAGAAGGCTCTCAGCAAGTTCCTGGACGCCTCCTGATACACGGCCTTTTTCTCTCCATTTCTCAACCACTGCGGCAGCCACTCGGCCCAGCGCAGCACCCCCAGCCCGAGGTACCTGGGCGTGGGCAAAGCCGCATCTAAGTCCAGCTGGGTTTTCTGAAGGTGTCCGTCCAAGCGGGTGTGCTGCGGAAGACCTCCGTTCACCCTCGTGTCTTTATCGATAAAATAGGGGTAACTTCCCAGCGTGTCCTCATAGAAGACCGCCACGCGGCCCTCGCGCTCCATCCCGAAAGAAGCGGGATCCGGCCGATCGGCGCAGGAGGAGTCGGGGATGCCCCAGAAGATGATGAAAGGCTGTCCGGATAGGAGAGGCGGTCGAGCCGGCTGCGGCGGGGCGGCCGCGCCGAGGCCAGCTAGCAGTAAGACCAGGAGGGTCTGCGGAACCGTCGTGGGTCCCCCGAGGACGGCTGAGCAGCGAGAGGGGACCGAGGGCTTAGTCCTGACTCGAAACAGGGGCCGTTTTGGCTTTAGATTGAGACCTGGCTTGTTCCATGCCATTGGAAGCGCTCGCTGTCGGTCGATCACTCTTTCGGGCTCCGGCCGCCGACCATGTTTCTGAAAAACGGGCGTCAAAAGCGTCAGAGCTGTTCTGAAAAAGAAAATTAATTATAAATCAATATTTGTCCACAGGAAAATAATAAACATAAAGAGTCTGTTTAGGGATTGCAGTCGACGTCTCTCCGCAACAATAAACCAGTTACTTAATTATTAATAAATATTTGTCCCCCCCCAAAAAATAATCAACATAAATTGTCAGACCTGTACTCAAAATAATTATAAATAAATATTTTTCTTTGGAAAAATGTGCTATTTTGGGATCATGGTAGAGATGTGTTCACAAAAATAAATCATTAACTTGACAGGTAACGAGAGGTGGCGCAGTTGGGTCCGACTATTTTAGTAAGGGGGGACTCTGACTTTTTACAATCATGAAATTGAATAACCTACTGACCATAAAAATTGTTTGATTAACTTTTATTTTCATGAAACAATTCATTCAATAATTATTTTTTAAAGATTTTTGCATGTACCCCGAGTACCCCCTGAAGTTTCTTCAGGTACCCCCCAGGGGTACTGGTACCCCCATTTGAGAACCACTGATCCAGCACTGAAAAAAAACATGTACCTCATTTTGAAACAACCTTACTGTTGCACAACCACCAGTAGATGGCAACAATTCCCCATTTTGATATGAGAACAACACAGTTTGAGAGTCCGCAGGGAGAAATTAGAAAAACTTTTTTCTAAAGCTGATTATAAACGAACAGAAAGTGGCAGAAAAGAAAGAGTCAATGCTTTCATTTAGTAGATTTGGAACCAAAACAAAACAGGAAAAAAAAGTGACCTAATGATGTGAAAAGAACCTTTTTTCAAAAATAAATTTCACATATTTTCTTACAGTCCCGTTAAGCTTGTAGGCTAAAGTCAGTTGTAGTCCATTCCGGAATATTCATAATGTCGTGTTCGGGTTTTGGTGTGTCACATGCAATCTTTGAGATCAGGTGCATAAGAAGAATAAGCAGAAGTGTGTTACATTTGGATGGACTCTGATTGGTTGTAAGGTGCGGATTATTAGCAGATGATTTGCCCCAGTGAAATTCATTACGCTCACGACATTATCCCTTAAAATCACCCCCCCAGAAATGACTTTGGACACACAACCTGCTTTTTGCCAATAATGGAGCTTGAATCTCATCCACTTGCATGATTTGGGGTTTCGGGGCCTTCTGCGCTTTCGTGGCGATACGCTCTCGATGAATATGATGAATATGTCGTTTTTATGCCTTGCTGTTTCAACAGGTCTGAAATAAATAGGTGACTGATTGCATAGGATTAACAGATGGCAAAATAAAATATTAATTTTTTTCTTTGGGATCCACACAGTAGTTCTTTTCTTGTTCTTTTATTCGTTTCAAAATACTCACCTAAGCTTCAGTTCCCTTTTTGAGATTTAACATTACCAGGATTCACAAGCATTGAAACATCATTTTCAAATTTGTGAGCGTACCTTTTTTTTCTTTCTTCATTTTACTTGTATCTTGAGGATCGTTATATTTAAAAACAAGTGCAAGGGGAGCGTTTCATTAGTATTGTGCTGAGACAGGAAGGCAAAATTACACATACACACGCATATACACACAAGAGAGTTTTTCTATCGTAGTGGAGACTTCTCATTTTAATAATGCGTTTTCAATCCTAAATCCTAACCTTAACCATCACAACACATTGCCTAACCCAGTGTTTCTCAACTATATTTTGCCAGGCCCCCCCTTGAAAAGAGAAAACTTTTTGCCCCCCCCCCCCAGTCAATGCACTGACTATAAATAAGATTATTATTGATGAAGATAGTTTAAGTATACCTACACATATATCCGTTTTAACATTAACAGAAAAACGCAATATAAATCAACTTTCAACAACTGTTAATTATTTTGATCGCGTTTATACGGGTTACAGCTAAGTCTAAAACGGAAAAAAAGAAGCAAGTGCACCAAAGGGCCTGAAACTAAAAGAAAATGATGAAAATGATTACTTTATTGCAATTACATTCCACATGACAAAAACAAAGCCTTTTTCCTGGGATCACCCCCCCCCCCCCCACACACACACACACACACACACACTGCTTAAGAAGCACTGGCCTAACCTAACCTCAAACAAAATCCAACTTCAACATATACTCTAAAAGATCCCCTCAAAAAGAGGTCTGAACTTGTGGGGTACACTAAAATGGTCCCAAGATCTTCAAGATGTCCTCACAAAGATAGTAAAACCTAGTACCCTAACATGTTTCAAAGACTGAGGGGACACACACACACACACACCTACACACACATGTTTGTACGGCTGTACTTGTGAGGACATCCGTCGACATATGATTGCCTCCTTCACCTAACCTCAACCCTAACCTAGTTCAAGCTCTAAAAGCAAGACTTGACCCTCAAAAAAAGATGTGAACAAGTGAGGATCGGCCTATGTCCGCACCTGTCCAAAACGTCCTCACTATGTCGGTCGAAATTCCAACTCGGTTCTCACAAGTACAACTTTATAGGAACACACACACGCATGTCACCCTGCACTGAAGAATGCTCTCTCCTTGTCCAATATATGCATCACTCTTAAGAAAGGAGAAATTTACCTTTAAACTCTGTTGCAAAATAATCCATATCACACCCCGCACAGAGGAAAAAAAAAAGATCAACTGCTTTTCTTCCTACTTACACTGACGGGTTTTACTTGCAAATGCGAACGGGGGCAACAAAACTGACTGAACATGTCAGTAAAAATGCATCTTTTATTCAGCCCTGAGAGGTTTGATGGAGCATGTAAATGAAAACAGATGAGTGGGAGCGCCGCAGCGCAAGAAAAGACAAGATACAATATCTGAGCTCTATGTGAGTTTGAGTTCATTTCTTCTCATTTCAACAAGCCACGGAGACACTGATGAATCACATCCATTAAAACCCCCATAAGCCTCTGGTACTATTTTTTTTCTACTGGAAAGCCTCCAAAAGTTGCTTTTTCTCTTTGAACTTTTTCAAGTTGCTCCCCATGCTGGGTGGGTTTTGGGGATGCTCTAGCTCACGCTCGCATTCCAAAAAATGAATGCTAAATTCATTGAAGACTCGAAATAGAAATCGCATTTTGCTAGCCTCATTGTTTTGTCCTACTTTTATGTAGGTCCCACCCAGGTGTTCCGTTTCTCCTGGTTTTTGTTTTTCCTTTTGTTCTGCTAGTTAGCCAAGTGTTTGGGATGTATCTGTGTGTGTGTGTGTGTGTGTGTGTGTGTTGCAATCACATAGGTTCTCTAGTTGTAATAGTGATTTATATGACACGCTAATGAAAAACTAATTTTGCTATTGAATTATTGCTTGTTTAATTTACCATTCATGTTTGTATCATACTGGACCTAGAACTATTTTCTGCTTCCATGTCTGAATATATAAATGAAAGAATGATTATATTTTGAACATATGAATGCAGTATATAAATAATGTATAGTTAGTGCATACTACAGAAGAGCTAAAATTGAAAATAAAGCCACCATATTAACAAAAACAAAACATTCCGTTTGAAAAGGAGATTTTTCCCTTTTTATTCCCTTTTTATTATATTTTAGTATTCTTGCATTAATATATTTTATTCTAATATTGCCACACATACATATACAAATGCATGGTAAATGATTATGTATAAATACCTTATATAAATATACATATATAGTGGAGATGCACAATTAATCTAATTTTAATCACGAACACGATATTGGCTGCGATGATTAATTAAGGTGATACTTGGCGATATTATCATTTGAAAATCCCACACGACATGTCAAATCAAGCACTTTATCATACTACCACCAGGGGGCAATGTTTTCACACATATTTGCTTGACAAAAGCTTCTGCTTTTCTCACCCAAATACATTATTTACCAGTGTGAAATGGCATGGAGTATCTCACCTGGTTCCTAATCTATACAGTGATAGCTGTTAAAAGAGACCCATTTTGAAAAATCTGATTGGCAAAAAATTGGAATAAATTCGGTTTGAAATGAGTGAAAATGACATTCGGACTGTTAATTGGTTAAAAATTGCTTAAGAGTAAATAAAGTGCTTGGTTCTAAGGGGGCTTATTTTTGTTTTTCATTGGTTCGCACTCAGCAAGTAAGTTAGCTGTGTTACCCTGTGTGTTTTCCCCATAATAATAATTTAATTAATTCATTTTTGTTTATTGTTGTTATTTGTAAGTATCAAGCCTTGAAGCCTTGTTTATATACTACTTGTTTAAAAAAAGAGCAATAAATAGACATGGTTGACCACACATGATGAATAATCATGATTAATAATCATGATTTAAATTATTGACCAAAATAATAATAAAAAAAAAGTAGTTAATTGATATGATCAATAGGTCCATAGAGAAGCAACTCAAATAGTCAACGCACATTTTGGGTGTGGATCCGAGCTCTAGTATTTAATGAACTGGATCATGTTAACCACGGTGACTCACAGAACAGATGAATAATCTCCCAGATCGCATCCTTGCTAATGCTAAGAGGGTTAAAAGGTCAAAGAATGCATAGTATACTCTAAGTAAAGGTTTTTTTTTTTATCCTAGTGTATATGTAGCAGACAGAGGAGCCCTCCAGACTTTGTGTTCAATCTGCACAAATAATAATAATTTGCCACTTTGAGTTAACTTGGCAGATTAAAAAGAAAAAAAAATCTATTAATCACATTACTTGCATTGTATATTGTACTTGTGTTGTATGTGACTCACACAGTAGAGCTGTACTTGAAAAGCATTATGTAAAGTTCTAAATTTGTAAATATTCACTCGTAAACGCTGTCAAACTTTTCCTGGTGATCTTTAACTGTCAGTTAAAGTCTTTGGAAGCTGCTGTCTTTCGGGCAGTCACTCACGCTACGTCTGAGGTGAAAGGCCAGCGTGATGGCGGCTTAATCTGTTGAGACAAAGCTGCTGGTCTGTGTTTACAAGTCTGTCTGGACTGAAGCTCATCTTGAGACCACCTTCTCCAGTTCAACAAAAAAAATGAATGCATGCAAACATCTCCATATCGGCAACTGCAAATCATAAACTAAAAGCAGCCAGTTAGAAATGGACATTACCGCCGCTGTGGGTGTGTACATAGTTGAGTAGTAAACATTTGTTGGCATGCAGCCCATTTAAATAACTTATGAATATTTGAGTTTTTCTTTTAAAAATCATTTTAGGTTCAACAATGGCTCTGACTGATTACTCAATGATTAAAATACTTGTGGATTAAGTTGAAAATCCACTCCTTTTCGATTAATCGATGAATTTTGACAGCTGTACCGTCTCCTGAAAATGACGTCACAGTTGCTCGGAACAATCACAGCTCAACTTACAAATGTTAGATAGCCTAACTCACAAAAGAGGTGAGCTGTGATTGGTCGAAACCTCAGTCTTGAGCACCCGTGATGTCATTTTCAGGCGACAGCCTGTGACAAAATGGCTGCCCCTAAAACGGATAAAAACAGGGGATTTTGCTGCTTAAAATCATATTCCACAAACACAATATTAATCAGAATTCCATGTTTAGACTAGTGGAGTCGCATAGAATAAAAATATCAAAAAAGCTTCTCTGAATATCATGTCACACAGTGGTGCACAAAGGAGTGATATGTAATTGTCGAGAAGAATGTTTGGGATTGGCTGTTACTTTTTTCATTTTAATTACAAGGGCATATTGTTTTAATATTCTTTTGGACATACGCCTCAAGCACATATTTTCATAGTTGTCACGTGTGAAATGCGCCAAATGCTACCTTTGATAACAGGGTACAATGCATTATGCATGTAGCCAGCTAACCTGAGATTAGCGTTAGCCATTAGCCTAAATATTTGACCGACATAGCCTCAGTTTCAAAGTTCCTTCGGCCTATTCATCCTTGTGGATGTTACTACAATTTCTGGTGGACATTATTCTTCTTCTTAAAAGCCCTTGTTTGTGGGTGGAGTTAATAATTGCAAGATGGATTGCGTTCTCTTGAAGTACGCTAACACACTGACACTTTATGTGGCATTATGTCTGACTCCGACCTGGCCATTTTTTGTTGTTGTTTTTGCTGCTTTTATTATTTTTTTTTCAAATCAAGAAACACATATTTGTAACCAAGCCTTGATGCTTACTATCTCACATGATAAATATAATTGATGGTGTTTCATTTTTTCAGTTTGCTGCTCCCAAGACATAATTGCCCCGAAACTACTTCTGCAAAATTCTAAAAAACTCAGATGACTCCTACTTTGTATGACCAAAATTGTTTTGTTTTTATATATACTTATCCAAATTCACTTGCACAGCGTTACCTTAAATTTAACCACAAAATCCTTTTGGCCAATGTCGGGAGGTTGTAAACTTACCAAATCCAAAGTTGGGTTCTCCTCAAAATTTTGGACATTGTTTCAGCGTGTCTTCACCTGAATTTCCAACATAGTCCTCTTTAGAAAAATCCAAACACACGCCTGGATTAGTGAAGACATGAAAAAAGACGCAGCGGAAGTAGCCTAACACCCAGAAGAGAGCGAGGCGGAAAGGCTGAAGAGTCAGGAATAGCCAAGTGAGATGGATCTCGACGAAACCCGGGAAAAGAAGGACTGGAGCTGGCAAAATTCGCAGGGGTTGTGATAAGCTACGTGGAAAGATGCGTGGGTAGGAATGTGTGTGTGCCAGGCTAAGCCTTCTTCCTGCGAGATGCTAAACAAGTTTAGCAATGACCACACCGGTTCACATGACCATCGACACCGGCTGTAATCCCATAATCCTCTGCTCCACTGCTGCTAGCCTTGTCCAAACAAACACTTGACATGTTGGATTATCTCACCTGGCTTCCTCTACCTGGATATACTCACTTCCTCTTTGACTTCCGCCCTTTGTCTTCTGTAAAGACGTGGATGTGGAACATCTTTTTTTATTCAAATCCATTAAAGGGCCACTTACATTGGCAAATGTAATTATTCGTTAATATAAATGATTTGTGGACAAATTAACTCATTCACTGCCAATGACGTCTATAGACGTCAAAGATTCATTTTTACTAGGCCGGCAGTGAATAAGTTAATTATTCTATTGTCATTTGACATATATCAAAGAATAATAATGCATTCCTTGAAACAAACAACAATCATTTCGCAGATGAACATTTAACTCATTCACTGCCAGTGGCGTCCATAGATACATTTTTACTGGGCTGGCAGTAAATGTGTTAAGGGTAAAAAATCAAAAACAAACAAACATAAAATTTTGCCCCTCGGTTTGGCTAGGGAGGGCCACCATGTAGCTCCACCCCTTGATCTTGATTGAATTTTGTGCTTCACAAAGTCTGATGGTGTAAACAGTGCAATAAATTTTGACAGTAAAACAATTAACCCCGCCATCAGATCGTCCCTATTTTCTCCATCTGCTGTATTCATTCCCTCATTCAACGCTTCTTTCATTGTTTGTGCCTCATTCCATTGGCTCTCATCCCATAATTCCACAGTATTTTCGATTTCATCTCCTTCCTGTCCGTCACTGCATTACTTATCTGATTAGCATCGCACTTGCCATCAGTTTTTCCTATATATCCCACATCGCAGCTCCTTTAAATCTTCACTCAAAATCAATGAACGCAGTGTGTCAGAGGAAAAAAAAATCTACATATTCTTTGTGCGCATTGACTGCTGATGATTCTTATCAGACTGACAAACTTTGAAATGAGCGTTTCCTCTGTCATAGTTCAGCCTCTCAGTTTATTCCCTCATGCTCCTAAGTGCATCACAGCCCCGCAGGAAGTTCAAGATAAAAGAACATGTGGCATGCTAATAGTCTTTCATTGGAATAATAAATATCTCGGGGCTTCTGTGTTACCCTTCCTGCCTCAATGTTTACTGTTATATATGAATGATTGTGTTCAAGGTGACCTTGACTCTGCTGCAGTTGGTTTATTTTGTTACTTTTGTTTGTAGGTGTTTTGGTTTAGTATATATATATATATATATATATATATATATATATATATATATATATATATATATATATATATATATATATATATATATATATATATATATATATATATATATATATATATATATATATATATATATATATATATATATATATTAGAGATATATATTAGAGATATTAGAGATTTTTCAGTACCGAGGCCGAGAGCTGATATTTGCAGTAAAAGTGTAGAAATTGCCGCTAAAAAAAGAATAATGCAAACAACTGAACTTCAGTGAAATGCCTAAAGCATGTTTATTGAACCACAAAACTAGAAAATAATAGCTCAAACACAGAAACTGAAAAGCGTCATCGGCAAAATCGGACGTACTTCTATTGGTAATATATACCTTAATATCAATACTCATATGTTTGAAATATAATAAAATGAAAGGCCTCCAATATTGGAAATAATTGTAAAAAATGTGCAAAAGTAGAACACTATTTGGGCTGCATAACCAAATAAGAGTACACTAATGATTTCAATTGTGATCTGGCTGAATGAGAGCGCTCTCTAATGGCAAAGAGAGAAAAAAGGGACATGCAACGATAGCTACAAGTGAGCAGTTTTAAAGTTTGGCTGATGCTGCGGCTGTGAGCTAAAAGATTTGCTGTGTGAAAGCTCCTCTTTTGTGTTCTCCTGGTGTGACAGTATCCAAATGGAATGCGCCGCTTGCTAAGGCGGCCCAGAGGCAAAGCTGCTTGTCTTGCTGTGCATACGGTGTGATTACAGGCAGATAAAGATTGATTCACATGTAGGACGGGCAATCAAATTATTCAACATTTATTAGCCTGAAATCGAATGCTAGAAAAAAAAAAGATGGTTTACGTCCATGTATCGTACAATAAATTCAATACAGTCATGAATTAAAGAGGAAAAGTCTGTGTTTTGTGTTGTAATTGCCTTTTTTTTGTACATGAGGTTAGTGTGAGCTTCTTCATTGTCAAGAAAGGGAGCAAAGCACTCTGAACAGGATTTGAGGCAGTCCGCTAATCCTCAGGGCTCTTCAGGTGGCTTTCCCCCCATGGGAGTTGTGTGTGTGCAAAATTGGGGGCTCACTGGATTTGAAAGGAAGGGGATGTAGTGGACAGACCATAGAAGCAGAGGACAACTCAGAAGCAATTTAAAAAAAAAAATTGTGCGTTTTGTTTGCTTGAACATTATATATACGTTATATAATAATCCTCTGTTCAAATTTCTAAATTCTGTCAATGGATTTCAACATGTACAGAACACAATGGTGCATTGACATGCAAATTTTGAGCTACAATCCATCGCTTGGCCCATTTTTTTTTTAAACTTACCATAAAGTAAAATATTGGTATACACTTCAGATACCCGCAGGCTTTATTGTGCCAGTAAACCTCACAACATCTGGCTACCATCAATTCACGCTAGTTTCCTAGCAGCGGAAGGACACTAACATTTGGTGGTGATAATGTGCCATTAAGATGATTTGCCAACTGCCAGGAGACAGAAGTTGAAGTACCACTTTTTGTGTGTGAGTGTGTGTGTGTGATGTGTCCTGAAACGGAATGAATGCATTTTTATACATTTCAATGGCGAAAGATGATTTGCAAAATGAGTTTGGTAACATAACAAATGTGAACAAATTTGAGGCATTGGTAATAAAACAAACAGAAATACAACTTACATATTTATCCATTTTCTCACATGCTCATCCTCACTGGGGTCGCAAGTGTACTGGAGCCTATCTAAGCTGTCATTGGGCAGTACTCGGGGTACACTCTGAATTGTTTCCCAGCCAATCATAATCACACCTAACTCGTGTCCGACATACTTACCAAGCATGTTTTTGGAGCGTGGGAGGAAACTGAACCACCCATGAAGGCATGGGGAGGACATGCAAACACCACACAGGAAAGCCAGAGCCGGAATCGAACCAACGACCTCCACATGTGAGCCGGACGTGCTAATTTAATTTCATTACATTTCTAACCTCTAACAGGCCCATTTTATTAATTAAAAAAACATTTGTTTTACAATTTCATTCAACTTTGTTACTGTTGTAGAACTAATAGAAATGGATCAAAACGTGACATGAGGATTGCTGCTTTGGATTGTGTGATTGAAAAACTATTTAGCAGGGGCAAAACTACTAATGTTTCAGAACTTCTTCAGAAGATGACGCCAAGTTATGATTGCCCATTAGAGGCGCGTTAGGTCATTGCTATTAATATCTGTTTACTGCATCTTTCTCAATTGTTTTTGCAGATTCTATTTACTTCAACTTGCAAACCAAAGTTAGAAGGAAATGCTGGACTCTGATTGGCTGCAGTCACACACACGTCTGCTGTTTCTGAAGCAGTAAATGGTCCATCAGTTGATGATGGGACTTTTGACTCTTTGAAAGGAAGCATTCATTCACAAACTGTTCACTGAAAAGAGCCGTTCAAAAAACTGGCACTTTTGTGTTTTTTTTTGTTAACTTTAACACATATATGTTTTGTGTGGGAATTGTGTCGAACATAGCTTCATTTTTACACATAGGACAAGTCCAAAAAATAAACATTCAAAAACGCTGCATTCTCTTTAGAACATAAGTAAATATAAGCATGCGGAATACGCAACGTCTTGCAACGTCCCTGCGAGACTTTTTTTGTACTTGTTCCAGAGCGAACAATGAGAAAAGTGCAGAAAGGCTTCTAACTCAAACCCTATTGTTTACATTGAAGAGCCGTTCAAAAGCCCCGCGTCATTCGGGAATGTCACATCGCCACAATTAATCCAATGGTGTGGAAAATGGATGCTGGTGCCATGTTCAAAATGGAAACACCTGCTTATCGGTACATGACTTCTTCGATTATCATTCCTGGACCAGGAAATCGTCTCGTGACAACAAGTATGAAACGATAGTTACTGTATATAAAGTCGATACACTCAGCAGTTCCTCAAAGTTCACGGAGAAGCGTGTGCCTGCATGTGTGTGTGTGTTGAAGAAAGTTTTGATGGATGTACCCTGAGCCCAGCAAGCATGTCGATGGTTGGACAGAATAATGTAGTTGTAAAGGTGGTTTAAAAAAAAGGAGGCTCAAAGGAAAAAAAAAACTGTGCCTCAGGAATTTACAGATGAAAAGAGAATGTTTTTCTCTTAATGCGATTAAATTATTCCATTTCACTGCTTCCCTAGCCGCCAGTTTGAGCTCCTTCAGAGCTCACAGTGGCAACACAACACTGTTTTCAAGACAAGATGGCAGGGGGCGAGAAGGGAGGGGTAAGAGTATTGTAGGACGAGAGGTAATGGCAAGAGAGAACGTGCACACAAGGAGACCGGAATAAATGTATATTTCATAATCCATTGCCACTTTTTCATCTGACAAATTGCTCCGAGAGCAGCAAATTCATGCTCAAATGAGACTGCCTCATATCCTTAGTGTCAATGGTTACATTTGCTTGTTAAACCATGTAAATTATACGCATATTCACAGTTTAGAATTGCATTCAAGCACATTATCATTTCCTTTTATTTTAGGTTTGGTCATTTTTTCGAGATGCATAAATACGTTTGTCCTCCCGTCTCATCTGTCGTTTGTTCATTCTTTAAGTTTTGCTCATGGTAACATATTGTAAATACAGTTTTATGAACTGAAATTAGCGGCGCACCAAGCAATGTATACTGCAGGCCATGTCATGTCCCTAATAAAGATGCATGTGTTTGCAATGTGGGAGGAGTCACGAGCATGGGGAGAACATGCAAACTGCACAGGATGGCCGGCTGGAATTGAACTTGGGACCCCTGAACCGTGAGGCAGTTATACGGTAAACAGCATTTTGAATTCAATCACTGAAATCAAATGCTTTCTGTAGGTATCAGTGAGACTTTTTCACCTATGAACAGATCTTTTTGGAACGCTCCTAGTGAACTAACTGCTCCAGCTGTGTGGTTTCTAGGGCGCATCCTCCAGATGGTATATTATAGCTTCTTCCAGAGAGAGATGAGAGAAGTCCAATGTTTTACTGTTGGTCCATTCTTGAACATTTTAGAAGACATACGACCTGCAGCGAGGACCAAGTTTTGTAAAACTGGGCAGCACGTTTCTCTCCAAATGCCTTGATAGTCTTGAGAGTTCATTGTACCCTGCTCAAGACTCAAGACATCGTGTTCCAGATGTAGCAAAGCAGCCCCAGAGCATAAGAGAGCCACCTCTATATTTGACAGTAGGAACAGTGTTTTTTTTTCTTATGCTTTATGTTTGCATCTTTAAGTATAGAACGAATTCTCCGAACAACTCAAGTTTGGACTCATCCGTCTAAAGTACGTACTCTCAAGCAGCTTTGTGGATTTATGATTTGGCTATATGTGGAAAAAAAATGCTCACCTTTACCCCTTGAGCAGTATTTTGACCATTTTTTGGGTCATTTTCTTCCACATCATTTTCACAGTATTTTAGCCAAGGGATGAGACATTTTTGGTAGTGTTTTATCTAAGCCGTGTGCCATGTTGAACTTTGATGTGTTGTCACCATATGGGTGAAATTTCAGCTCCCTGATGCCTTTCTTTCAACGCTTTCCATTTGATGTGAAATGCCTTTGATGTAAAGATCAAATAATTCGATAAAATACTACACAAGCGATACTAAATGAAGATTTACGGTTTGTTCCCTATCAAATTGTGTCTGCTGTAAAAGTGATTTGTGGATCTGCAAATCTTTCCGGAACAGTTCCTCCATGGCTCATGCCATGGCGGTAGTACCTAAAAGGAAGTGTAAATAACGCAGTAGGGAATAAAATCACTCACTCATTCCTTAATCCAGCTTTAATGATTGAGGAGCATTTTTGCTTTTAAGAATTGAATCTGACACAGGTTTTCAGCATCAGTGCCATCTTTCTTTATTAAATGAACCATTTCACCCTCCCTGCATGAGCGCCTCTTGTAGTGTGATTCCAGCAGCGTAGACACAAGAGTTTGAGCTCATTGTGTTGCTGAATAGAACATGGCTCTCCATTCCCAACCTTATTAAAATCCACTTTTGGTGGTCAGCAGAAAAAGCTTAGCGCTACTCTGCTTGTACGAGCGACTTTGGCCACTTTTCCCCGGCAGTGCTGCCTTTTGCAGTTTTGGCTTCTGAGTCTACCGCTGCTTCAAGATCGAAGCCATTTATCTGTCAACTACAGTATATTGCTATGTTTAATAGGCAAAAGGGAACCTGGGAAATCCCACAAATTTTCACTTTTCTAGCAGTGACCAGACATTTTCTGTTGGTAAAATACTCCAAATAACAGCAGCTTCACTTTATCTCGGAGCATTTGTCACATTTAGTAGTTTATATGAAAAAAGGAGCAGTTTTCGTTTCTTCTAAAAATGTTCAATATAGACAACAATTACAGCTTCAGGCAGATCTTTTTAGTCGACCTATTTTTTTAGTCGACTACCTGACTTAGTCGTGTAAAGTTGTATACACAAAAATACATTGTAACTACGGCAAGCATCAGAAAACAGAACAAGTAGACTCGGAAACTAAACTCTTAGAAAGAAACTCACTTTGGAGCTAAACTTGAAAACTAGAAACTAATAAAAGATCACGAGACTATAGCTTGAGAGATCGAGTTATC
The DNA here is from genome assembly GCF_059441005.1 of Hippichthys cyanospilos. Taxonomy (NCBI): domain Eukaryota; kingdom Metazoa; phylum Chordata; class Actinopteri; order Syngnathiformes; family Syngnathidae; genus Hippichthys; species Hippichthys cyanospilos. Next base: position 31,064,575 of record NC_142370.1, on the reverse strand, counting down.
GTTCTGACCCTTTGTCACTGAGAATTTAGATATTAAATACTGTTATGACAATACAAAGCTAACGAAAGGGCCTTAGCAACTTCGCAGAAACAGAAATATCAAAGAACAACCATGTCACAACCTCGCGTTGAACTTTTTGTTAAGGAAAATAAATTGATTTTACTCCTCCTTAGTTCTATCTTCGTGTTTCGTAGCACTTGGGTCCACCACAGTCCATCATGCAATGATGATGAAATAAAATTTCATTAATACTTGGCTTCCGTAATGGGCAGTCAATCTGCACTTATCGTGCAACCTGAGTGTGATGCGGCTCCACCACAGAGATGGGGAAATTTTACGTTCAATTGTGAAGTACATGGGCTGAACGCGCGACGTTTGGCACAAACGCTAGCGTGAGTGACTTCCATCTTGTAGCAGTAGCAGCAAATGTTGTCCGGGAGTTTGGCAGCTCTCTAAAGATTGGATGCTCTTTGCAGCTCGGCGCACAGTGCCCAGTCCTCACTCTGAGGCGCAATCCTCTAATTACAAACAGTCTTGTTTGGTGCCAGAATGCTCTGGCACTCTTCATGCTAATCAGTGTAAGCGCCCACACTTTGGCCTTTGTAGCATCACGCAGCTGCTACAAAGTATTAGCTACAACGTCCTGCTCTTTTTGGATGTTGTTCAGAAACTTCAGTCTCCGCGAGGAGGAAAACACATCTTCGCCGCCAGCCGAGTGTGTACGTTGTTGTGAAATGTTAGCGCGTCTGCTCCCTCGCGTTCGCATCTCTGCAACTGTTGAAACAACTGAATACAAAGCACAGTTTCACCTCACCGAACTGCAAGAAGGGAGAGAAGTAACATTAGCAAACATTTTCAACCTTTACTGGGCCATTGCGTAATAAACAATCAGTGGGGGAAAAAATGCACGAGCAGTCAAAATGGTTAATCGAAAAAATATAATAGAAAATTTAATAGAAAACGAAAATGCAAAAATTCTTTAAAAATCATTATTGAATTAATTGTTTCAGGAAAATATAAGTTCAAACAAATTTTAGGTTCAATTTCATTATTGTAAAAAGCCAGATTCTCCCCTATACTAGGAGAATGGTTCGACCCAATTTGTCATGTGCCACCTCTCGTTACCTGTCAAGTTAATGATTTATTTTTGTGACCACATCTCTACTAAGATCCCAATTAGAAGACACTTTAATTGGAATATTTTTCTGTAGACATATTTATTTAAAATTATTTCTGTTTGACAACAGGTCTGACACTTTATGTTGAATATTTTTAGGGGGACAAATATTTTTTAATAACTATTTTTACAGTCTGAAAAAATTTTTCACAGGGGGTACATCACTGAAAAAAACACTGAGAACCAACGTTCTATGTCATACTCCCCAATGCTTACCAAAACCATTATTATAAGGTTTGTTTTTTCAGGATAGGGAAATCCTTTCTGGTGTGCGACACGGCAAAGTAAACAATTCCCCAGCAGTCAAATCGCTCTTGAGTTACTCTATGTCGTTATTGTCACGAAAAGAGAAATTGTTCTCTCCGCATAATGCAATCTCGCAGTCAAGGATGTACACGCGCACTTTTTCTTTTTTTTTCTTACACAGCACTTGCATCTTTGAGTGATTTATGGCACTCAGATGCACAACACGTCTCATTACCTCATGGAGATCGGCCTCGGTCGGCTCTCGCTGTCAGCATGAGAACATTTTAGGCAGCGCCGACTCAAAAGTGGCCTTTTCAAATAGTTCCACGCCGCCTTTGTACGCTTCCTTATTGTCTGGCTTTTCCGCACCTGCTGTTTTGCATGCACTGGAGCGCCGCAGCCGGCCACTGAGCCAATAAAGCAGCAAGCCGCCGACTTTGCTCGCCTTCTCTTTTCTCTCCATCCGAAAGACAGTGGAGGAGGCAGGCTAATGGTTTATGCTCTGCTCTCCAAGGCTGAAATGAACGGGAATGTTGTTTGCCTCCAGCGCAGCGGGCCATCGCAAAGAGCAACAGATAAAAACAGACACAATCTCCACTATGGGATTCAGGTAATTTTCTTCAAGGGTTAGACACGCCGGGGTAAAAATAATCTCATTGCATCATTCAGATGAAAAATGCTTTATTTCACGCCGGCAAAACAAAACCTGACCAAGTGTGACAGCATCAAAAATAGATTCTGATATAATTCAGGGCACGTTATCTTGGTGTTGTCTTTGGCGCCAAGCAAGACAAGAAATAAACAAACCGTAGATGCTTCATAAATCTACGTGGGATACCTTGTAAAATATTTTTCGCAGGAAGCATGGCACAGTAACTACAAACAGAACAATTAAAAGATTCAAGACTTTTATTGTCTCTGGATTTTTTTATTGTAGTTGGATTGGATTGTCATTTGCATAGTAACACTATGCAGTGAAATTCTTCTTCCATTCACTTCCCTGAGACCTACATAATAGAGCAAATAATAAAGTAGGCAATAAAAACCAGCAATAGGCCAATAGTGATAAACTGGAATGGAGATATTCCAGTTATTTAGCCATTTTCAGCAGTAAAAAGTGAATGTTTTCTCCATAATGCACAGGAATGGACCTTTGAAATCTATGGCTGTCAACGGCACTGAATGTGTTAAATGAAACTGAACTGCTGCCATCAGGCAGACGCTACAGGAGCCTGAGGGTCAGGACTGTCAGGCTGGCAAACATCTTTATTCGCAGGCCGTCCGGATTCTCAACAAATCCCTTACGCACGAATCTGCCTCATCACCAGTCACTTTACTGCATGCACACATGCACCTTACAAACCCTGCACAGTGCAGGAATGCTGCTAAATACATCATATTTTGTTCAAGGCACAGGTGATGACCAATCATGCCTCAACTGTTGGTCACGTGACCTTCACAAGGTGGTTGATTTCACACCTTTCAGTGCTTGATGTCATTTTCAGTCAAGACGAAGTAAGAAGGAAAAAAAATGATATTAAAAGTATTGAGTGTACTTGAGAAATTTAGTAATGAAATGAATTATAGACAAAATATAAGCTTTTTACTTCTATAAAAAAAGATTGGAGGAGAATACTATCCTTTAAATAACACAACTCAGTAGTAACTCGTTTTAAACATGGCTTGTAAACCACTTATCTAATTCTGCCACTTTTGCAAAATCTCAATTTCGTGATACAAAAAATTGACAAAAAAAAAAGGCAAATTCATCTTAGACAACTGGTTTTCAATGGTGTTCATTTGATAACCTTCACCCCAAATTTTAAAATCATTTTTTTCCATATTATTGCCTGAAATCGACATCACCTGTGCTCAAGGCTCGGGTAACAACCAATCACGGCTCACCTGATCACATGACTTTCACAAACACTTGTGATGTCATTTTCAATCCACAGCAAGAGGCAAAAAGAGTCTTAAACATATTTATTTGACATGAAACATAATTGTAATCAAATATAGTATAGGCATACATTTTTACTGCCGAAATTGGCTAAATAAGTCGACTATTCCTTTACGTCAGTTCTATCGACTTGATAATCGCCCAACTGTGACACTGATAGATTTCTTTTCTTTCCAGCCATGGATGGTGGGGGAGTGTGACATTTTGACTCCAGTTGATTTCTCTTCTACTTCACAGTGTTAGAATCTATCAAGCCATTATTTCTTTGTAAAAGCGCTTTGGGCACCATATGGCGTAAATAAAAACGCTGTGTAAGTACACTCTAAAGATGGTAACTACAGTGCATATGAAAAATGTACTCACTTTTTCAAATTGTGGTATAAAAAAATGAGACCAAGATTTTTCATTTCAAAACTGCTTTAAGGCAATTATAATTGTGAGTCAGAATGGACGAGAGTTCGAATGTAGTTCGGTCAAAATTGTGTTTCCTTGATAGACAAAGTTTCTATGAGAATTACACGTTACACAAGAGTCTTTTAGCAAGGTCCAATGGTGAAGATATTTAGCTTTTACGTCAGTGCTTCGGAACCAGGTGACATCATGAAAAATACTTGATTTTCTAATTACTACCAAAGCGACTAACAGTCGAAAACGAAGCCTCATGAACCACTTACTGTATGGTTTTTTTTCCTCCAGTCCTCTAGATCAATGAACAAACTTTTTTTTAGTGTCGTACCTCCTGTGTGATATGTTTTCAGCCAAATAACTAATCAGTGAAAAACGTTTTTCTTTCAAAAAAAGAAATTCAGACTGCACAGATCTACTTTGTTTACAGTTGTATGCTTGAAAGAAATAAATGTTATTTATTTGTTTTAAAATAATGTTAAATGTGTGCACATAGTTGTCAATGGTATGTGGCTCCTGAAAAAGAATAAATTAAATTTGTCTATTTCATTAATTTACTTGTTTTTTTTTCAGTCATTGTGATCCAATGTATCGCAATTTGCTGTATCGCAATATATCACAATTCACTTTTAAGACGCAACACTACTTTGACGCAAAGATCAAAGAATCGGGGAAAAATAAACTTGCTTTGCCGAACCTGAGTGAAAAATGTTGCACTTACTATAATGAAGGAAAGTAGAATAACGCTTTGGTGGTCGAGTAGAGGCAAAAAGCGATAGGTAGAACTCACTTAGTAACCTTCATGCAACCCCTCCTGTTATTTTCATGAATTTATGACCTTTCATAAAAACATTTTCAATATGTGCTTTTGCCCCAAGCCATGATGTTAGTTTAGATGAGCTGATTTTTCATGGTGCAAAATGAGCATGCTGAGAACATTTATTAACTTGATTCCCTCCACTTGTTGACTGACAGGTCATCATCGGGGTCATCAAGGACTTTTTTAACTGCATCATTCCAGCCCCTCAAAAATCAGTCTCACCTCTTTATAGTTCTCCAAGTTATCACTGTTTGTGGCACTCTGGACTACAACAACAGATTGTTGCCTCTGGGTTATGCATTTGTACGCACACATCAGCGCATTTCCACAAACCCGGTCGGAAACTAACCACGTGCAGTTTGGACAGATGGACTGGCAAGCCTGGAATAGTAACATGCAGGGAGAGGCGGTCAGGGCAGGCAAGGGGGGCAGAGGCTCCCTGCCCCCTCCCCTGTCCATGAACTTTCTTTTTCAATCCGATTACGTCAATGATTTCATCATTACATTAGCAGAATTTGTGTATTTCCTGTTTAAATATCATGCTTCTCTTGCCTCAAAGGACAGCACACATCAACGTCACACACATATACAGTGATCCCTCCTACTTCACTGTTAATGAGGGGTGTCAACCCCCCGCGAAGTCTGAAACCCGTGAAGTAGGGTATCAGTTCCTAGATTTATATGCACGCCCTAATATAGCCGCAGTAACCATAAACAATCCTTTTTTTTTTGGTATTTTTTGCGTATTTTATTTCTTTTATCCTATTATTGAAAATTACATTATCCTTATTAACATTATTGTATATTCAATAAATAAATAATATGACTTAGTTTGTTGAGAATTTGTTCTTAGGACTGGTTATCTGCACCAAGACTCCGGTGAGCGATTACTCAAGTCATCACGTTGAACTTCACATCCGTAGTGTTGAATAATAAATCAACAACAATCTTAAAGTCGGTAAACTAACATATAAACGCTTGCCGAACTTTAATTTATGAATTTACTGTATTTTTAGCCGACATTAGCGGGTTAGCAACAACTAACAACAACTACAAACTATAAAGTGCAATCTCTACACAAACAAACACATAAACAGATTAAACAGTCATCGCTTACTAAACATAGGCAGTAGCGTGCGTTATCAACATAAATGATAATAAACGATAAATATGAACTTACGTTGTCATTCACTACATCACCTTAACGAGCCGAATGACGCGCAGAGAACGTAAAACAAGAAACGGAAATGCAACGCGACCCGACAAATTCAAAGCATGCATTTCAAAATAAGATAAAAACGTCACGAACTCCAACGCTTTAAGAATTCTTAACATAGTTATTAACTACTTAGTTGTTTGATGAATACAGTACTGTATAATGTATTTTTTACTTTTTTAAACTTTTTTCCATTTTTGCACATTTTTTAAATTATTTTTTATTTTATTTTATTTTATTTTTTATTTTTCCTGGAAAAACCCTCAAAGTACTGAGACCGTGATACCAGAGACCGAGAAGTAGGAGGGATCACTGTACGTTATATCACAAAACCACAAAGTAACATCAATATTTTGAAAGTGACGAGTAGATTTTTTTTTCTCCAAAACTTTTTGGGAGTACTGTATGTCTTTTGACTACACCAGCCTATTTAGCACATCACATAATTTCTATTTATAGATACAAAAACAAAGCGTAGAGAGAAAACAGCCACCTACTCATTATCTATCACGGTGAAGGGCATACTGCTGCAAGATTTTGCTACCTTCCGGATACACATTCAGAACAGTTGGAAGAGTGCCTGAGAGGGAACCCCCAGATCAACCTTCAACATTCATTAAATCATCAACTTAACCTTTTAGAATAAATGTTGTGGTGTCCTTGCTGGTCAACTAAATATAATGTGTATTACAGAAGAGCTCCCATGGTCATTTCAGGGTTAAAACTACCAAATGTAACGGCGTGAAAGCTATTATAGCCTCAAAATGCAAATGTGACCATGTTGGCGAAGTCCCAAGGTAACTCTGACATTAGCAAATCTTTTGGAATAAAATTAGCATATCTTCTTTTAACCTCTTTGTTGAATTGGCTGCAAATTGCTGAGCGGGATATTAACGCATGAGCACTTTTCTCATGCTGATTATTACCGTAGTGTGAACGTTACAAATTGGATTTATTTTGAGTAAATGTCGATGTTTGTGAGAGCTGTCTTAAAGCTCGAAAGGTTCTATATGCATCTGTTGACCTCCGGCTATTCAGTTTTAACTCAACAATAGTAAGTATAATAGGGTAATATTTTTCCGTGGACACATATTTATTCATAATTATTTTATATTAGAACAGGTCTGACACTTTATATTGATTATTTTTGGGAAAAAAAACTATGAATTAATTTATAAACTATGTTTCATAACTAATAAACTATGAACAAATTTATTCTATGATCCAAAAGAGGACATTTTAGGTTGATTATTGTTTTGTGGACCTTTCATTTTATTAAACCCCAAAATTTAACTCATTCAATGCCAGGGACATATATTCACGTTTTTTTTTAAGTTTGTACATTCAATCCCAGATACTTAAGTATTGATTTAATACTCAAGTATCTGGAAATTAATGTCCTTATAGTACTTGAGATTCAATTTAATACTTAAGTATCTGGGATTTAATGTCCAAACTCTTAAAAAACGTGAAAATCCATCCCTGGCATTTAATGAGTTAAGGGATACATGACTGAAAAGGTATTTCACAGGGGGTAAATCGCTTAAAACACCCAACCTGAAGGACAGGTATTACACATGCATGTGAAAAATCACTTTAACTTAAAATAATGTGTATATTGTATGATATTTTTGCTTCAAAAGATTTATTTGAGCTGACACCTGCCTGGATTTGTTCATGGGCCACTTGCAAAAAAATATGGATGATTTTTGGTTAGTAAAATGCAACACAGCAATGAACAACCCGCTCATTTCTGTGCTAAACACAGACGGATACACGCACACAAAGACAAAAACACACAGCCAGTCACCCGCTTCAGTTGCGTCATAGTTGCCTTTGTTACCCCTCCTCGCTTAATGAACCTAGTTGGTCAAGTAACACTCAACGCAAACAAAACAGCGCGCTGTCACAGACACCGCATGCTGACAATTTTTTTTTAGCCCTTGAAGGATACTAAGAGTAGTAAAGAGCCTACAGTCATTCTGACATGCACACATACACGCACATACACACACACACACACACACACACACACACACCTCTTACCCCCTGAAGAGCAGACACTCACGCCCCTCTGCGACTCACAACAGGACTCATCTGTCATCATGCACACACATACAACATGGGGATAGAAAATAATGATTAAGTTCAGAGTGTGCTCATGCGTGTGTGTGTGTGTGTGTGTGTGCCCATATTGGAGTGTGCATGTGCATATACACAGGCAAACGACATGCACATTCCTTGAGCCGCTGACCCGGGCTCTGTAAGTTACCATGACAACCATTTCTTCACCATGGTTACTAGAGTCCCACTCCTACTTCTTGATCTTTAACACCCCCCCCATACACACACTCACAAACACACACTTTTCCCCTTTTGTATTTCCCCTCTGTCTGCATGATAGTAAACAAACAAATACAATAACTGGTCAAACTTAGATTTGTTTGTTTTTTTAAGCATATTCTCATTGTGATGCAGTTATTTTCTGTATAAAAGAAACACTCTCACCGTCTTAAACACCGCACAGTTTTCGCTACTTCTTATTTTCCTTTATTTGGTTAAATGTACTTGGACTGCTCACCCCAAACTGTCGTAGTTGATGGTTTGTCGGGAAAACTAATAGTAGACACTCTTCACTGCCTCCTATTGTCTGGGAGCATATCAACAAAGCAGCAGGGCCCATTTGCAGAGAACAATAGCATGCATGGATGGATGGATGGATGGAACTATGGCCATTAAGTGGTCTCTACCGCCGCTGAGTGCCTTAAGGTGAAACACAAGTCAACAAAGAATTTTCTGTTTGCGGACATAGTTTGAAAGCCGCTCACATGAATGTTGTAGAAATCGCTGGAAAATCAATGTAATTAATCCTATTAAAATGCATCTCAAAAATTGTAGTTATAATGGTTTCATATGGTCCAAAATTTGGACAATGATTATTTTTCGTACACAAAATCTCACACGGCCAGCTGCAATCACATAGAAATGTCGGAATTGTTGCATTTTGAGATTTGACATGTTTTCATCATCTGCTGGAATTTTTTTTTTTCCCATTTCTTCTTTTATGCTACCAAAAAAAATAAAATAAAAGAATTTCCATAATTTGTCACATAGTGCCACAAGGGTTAAAGCGACAGTCAAAGATGGATGTTCACATAGTTACACTTAAAAAAGTTGCTCAACGGCTCATTGGAAAAAAAAAATACAGTTTAAAAAATGTATTAGTTGTACATCTTTGTCATAGTCTTTTTCTGTTGAATGGTTAAGGAAACATTTTAAAAGCATCAAAAAAACTTTACAACATCCTTCTGTTCAGATATTTATATATGATGATTTTATGTTAAATCTAAACTTATTCAAGTAAATTCCTGTGACACATCAAACTATCTACTTTTCATGTCTTCTTTTAAGGATATTTGGTTTGGTTGGTGTGAATTTTAGGATGTATCACCGGAGTCCCTAATGATAACAATGTTGTGGTTGTGACATCAGGCTTCCCTTTCCACTATGTTCCAATTAATATTAATATGCATTCTGTGACCGATTAGTGATGAGCCCAGATTTCTAATGGACCTCCAACCAAACTCAGGACAGGTTCCAGCTCCATATTCTGTAGAAGATAAGTGAAATGAGCTGATGGATGGCTGGCCGGTTTGGCTTAACTGGGTCACCTTGGATGTAACATTGCGGATGAGCTGATTTACTGAAGTTGTTTACAGTAACGTCAAATAACCAAAGTTTTGTCTGACTTTCTTCTCCAAATTTTGTTTTTATAAGTCCACAAGTTTCCCTGCGAGTTTCCCAGAATGCAGGTGACTGCAAAGTGTTTTAATCAGCGGGAGGATGTTGCGGCTCTCAATTTACCCAGCTGATGAAATTTGTCTTTGGCATAATGGATTCAGCGGTTTATTTTTTCTGACAGGTAATCAGTAACATTAATTTCGGTCTTTTTTGGTGGAGAAGACACTTGCGCTGTTTTTACACCCAAATTTTCCACCAATAAAGCAACAATAAGAATACTTTTGATATCATGGGGAAAAGCTTCGGTATGTGAATGTTTTTATTTTTGGTCTTCTTCGTCTCAGCGCGGCTTGGGACGGGATCGTCCGAGGGGCGGATCGCGGTAAAGATCGGACAGCTAGTTGAAAGTCATGTGATCAAGCACGTGATGGCGCAGTTAACAAGGAGGCTTGGCAAAAGTTAAATGAATGGGGACTAAGAGATGTCTTTCATCAGCTGTCCTCTAAATTGAATTGTTGAGAAGAGTGATGAGCTATTCCTTTGTGTCTGCAGAGGAGGACACCTTCTCTCCTCACCCGCTGTTCGCTGTGCTTTCAAAAAGTCAATTTTTCTGAAATGGAGAAAGGCAGGCTCATTTTAAGATTGATGGCCATGGATCTTTGAAATCTCATTAAAGATAGCGAATGGATTCTGGGGCCCCCAGGGGCACAAAACTTGCTGTAGCTATAAAATAGCCCCCCCACAAAACATCCAAGTTTAAAAAAAATATCAGAGTGATGAAGTTTGTTTCTCATGGCCAGGAGAAAGCAACCTAAGCTCGTACATGTAAAAAAAAAAAATGACTGTCACGTCGTTTAATTCTAACATGATAATCTGCGAATCATAACTGTGAATATCTATGATTTATGGTGGCTGTTTTGATTTCATTGTATTTTCAACTCTCAGTGGCGTACTGTGCAGACATGAACATGTCTCTTGCTACGTTTGTTCTGCAGATGGCCTGGGTGGCCATGCCTTATGTCCTAACTGTCCTCACCAGTCCACACTTCACATCTGTTGTTGCGCCTATTTTTTGTGGCAATATTGTTGCTCTCACGATTATGTGTGAATCCATCAAGTTCAAATTTTAGTGAGGCATCTACTATAAGGGTGGTGATAGCACAATCTAATAGAGGTCTCAAAATTAATTGATTAACCAACAAAGAGTCAATTATCAAGATTCAATATTCAAGAGTTTTACTGTCATATGCATCGTAATACTACACAATGGATTTCTAATTCCGTTCACTTCCCTGAGCATGTGACGTTCCTTAATTGAGCAAATATTAAGGAGGCAATAAAACAAAATTTAAAAAAAGTAATAGAGCAATACATAATTCTGAGTATATTATGGAGTAGATGGAGTGGAAGAAACTATGTACAGATGAGGATGATAGTGCAAAATATTATGGATTTAGCAGCTTTCCTGCACTATGCAGGGTTTGTAAGGCGCATGTGTGCATGCGGTAAACTGTAAATTAATCAATAACTTTTTAAATAACTGGGTTATCGTTTAGAATCGTTGTTAAACTCAAAATTGTCTAAATCCATGCGCTTAATCAAAATTGGACATTTGCAAACATCAATATTTTACTTTTTAAAAGCAATCAGGAAGTAAACTGATTTTAAAAAATGTTGGTGACTAACATCAGTTCCTCTCATGTGATATTGCTAACTAGTTGTCTTTATCACTAAACAAGACCAATAAATAACCATAACTGGTTATTAAACAGTACTTGAGGGAAAATGGCTTTGTATTACACTTTAATGTTATATGCAATTGTATTATCAATTGATGAAAATAAAATAAAAATAAATATAAAATAGTATATAAAATAAATAAATATAAAATAAATAAATATAAAATAAATAAATACAAATATTCAATAGTAATAAAAAATAAATAAATACTAAATAAAGAAAATAAAAAAATAATTAAAATAAATAAATAAATAAATACAAAATTAATCTTCACAAAAGTGTCTGGTTAAAAATAGTTTTATCTTAAAAACATGTATGTTACATGACATACGGAGGAAAAATAATCAACTTTGGTAAGTCCACCACAAATAAAAGGTGATACATATTTTTAGTTCCTCGAGATGGTACTTGAGGAAATGTAATGTATTTCAATTGCGCAAGTCTTCATTTTAAAACTAAGAGCACCATCTAGAGCGCTGAAAAATACTTACAAGTGCTTCATGAGGCTTCATTTTCCTGTCATTTGTGGATTCTTCCCCTCAGGGTGGAATGACCAAAAAGTGTCAAGGGGTGAAATCTGGTGTCACACTTGTTGGATTACAATAACTTTTACACAAGCAGCTCTAAAGTCACAAGTCTTTGAGAGGCTTTTTGTCATGTCCAAAGTCATGTAGAATTCTTGTAAAGAATAGTCTGCGGGATCACCTCTGACTGACTTGCATCCAGCTGCGATTTAATTGCAACGAGCAAATCAAATGAGGAAATAATAGCGGGGTGAGGCTTGGAACAAAGGCGGCTTTGTCAGACTTGTGTCAAGAAATTAAGCTTGTTGTCCGAATGGATGTGAAATTAGATCCTTTTCGGCCCTGTTCACCACGTTGCCCTTGATGAGAGAGGATGTCATGTTCTCCGGCATTTGTGCCACTCATATTGTCCTCATAGATGTTTGCCCTTGAGAGTAAATGAGGAAACAAGCTACTGAACGTGGCTAATTCGCCCCTTGACTCTGGTTCTTTTTCTGCTTTGTTTCCAATCATTTGAAATCATTTTGTTAATGTTGGTGTCTTAAAAAGTCAATGTTTTAGGTCAATAGGATTTTCTTGTGACGTAGGACACTGCTAGGAAATAGACGATTACGGATGCCAATTAAAACACTGAGATGACTGAGATAGAACATCTCCAGAGGAGGTCTTATGCAAAGCAAAACATGCATGGATGGAGGGGTCTTTCATTTGGTATTTTAGCTAGTAATGAGCAAATAGAGCCTCATGAATCACTTTTGAGTTATTATTTTGTGTTTCTCTAGATTGGTTTCAAAATGCAGTGGAAATTTAATGCATTTCCTGTGCACTAACCTTTATTCTTGAACAAAGAGCACTATCTCGAGCAGTGGTTCTCAAAGTGGGGGGTCCGCGGCCTGACAGATGGATGTCCATGAAATAATTTGAGTGTTTTGGAACTGATTTGGTTCATCTTTTAATAGTTGTGCCTCGTTTGACTCAGTCTTTGTTTTTTAGCGCCGCTTCCGGCCGCTGTTGGTAGTGCATTGATCGTGCGCTGTCTTTCCATCTAAGATCTAGGAAAGACACATTGGGTTATTCATCAAAAAAAAAAAAAAAAAAAAAAAAAAAAAAAAAATATATATATATATATATATATATGTTCATTTCATTTTAATGTATATTAAATTGTGAAAGTATTCACGACTCTTCAATAAAGCAACCAATTCAACCAGTTTAATATACTGTATTTTTGAAAATGTAATAATTTTGAAATTTGTCAAAAATGCGTTTTGTGTCTACTATTATGAGGGAATGAAGCCAGCAAAGATAATGCTGTTTTTGACTAAATAATTGGCTGCAACCTTTTAGGGGGAAATTGACCTGGTCTGTTATAAGGAGGCAAGCAATTTGCATTTTTTTTTTCTAAACTTCAATATAGCTTCAGTTTGGCGAAAAAGTTAAAAATATACTTGTTGTCAAATTGAATATGTTGCTGAATAAAAAGATCTCTTATGTTTGGCTTTTTTTTTCCCCGCAAACGTTTCCTAGGAAATTTGCTGTCTAAATGGGGACCCAAACTCCAAAAAGTTTGAGAACCCCTGATCTCGAGAACAGTAAAAAAATCACAAGTGCTTCACGAAGCTTCATTTTGCCATGACTAATTTTAACTGAGTTAGAAAATGGACATCTGCGCCATTGTGAGTGTGTGCATAATTGAGTAGTTTCCTGGCTGATAAAACAGGGTCCTCTCATTCCATTATAAAATCAGTGCATGAGTGGCACATAGATTTAATATTTGCAGAAGCGAAAATAGATTCTCTGGAGTAAATATGGACACAAAATAAAATTTTAACAAATACTAGCCAATACTTATGGATCTTTTGCTGTGTTGCAGCCAAGGGGGATGACTGTTGACTGGTCATTACGGTGAAACATTGAAGAGCAATTTTTCTGGAAGATACTTGGTATAAAAAGTTTGACTATCACTGCTCTTTTAGGAGTACTTTTTGCCAACAACAAAGACATTTTCGAATTAGATAAAATAAATTTTGAGGTTTGGAAACAGCATATGCTGTCTTACATAAATATTGCACCACACCGCAGGCGCCTTAATCTTCCACCGCTGTTGATGATACTTGCGTATTTTTCTTTCATGTTGTCACATTCACTCCGCATCTGCTTTCGCCGTCCCCGTGTTCATCCGATGCCATTTCGCTCCTCATCACCTCCTTTCTTCTTCTCCTGTCAGATGAGCTCCGAGAGCTGTTTGATCCCCAGACCAACTCCCCATTCATATCCTCCTCTGGCAGCCTTTTTTTTTTGGTTTCTTCTTTTTTTTTATCATCCCCTTACACGTCCTCGTCTTCCTCTGATTTTTCACAGGATCTCCTCTTTCATGTCGATTTTTTCTGGCACGTTTTATCAACCTATCTACTGTACCTTTAAGTTACAAAGATCTTCTCTCTGTCACCATAAATATGGCTTCCTAAAGTCTTGTTTTGTATACAAATTCAATTTCTTAAAAAGACAGAAAAATATCGCTTAGGTTTCCCTAATCGCTGGCTCAGGACCGTGGATAAATTTGATATTGGTTCAGGGAAAGGAAAAATATGAATTTATGTTTATGATTTCATCCAAATTATTTTTCAGACTCTTTAATTAGAAAAAAATGACCATTTAGAGTCTCCCAAACTACACAAATACAATAACATCAATGGAACTTTTGGTAAAGCATGTTTGTAAGTGAACAGCATCACGTTATTGTTTGTGTTTTCAGCACGCAGTACTTCTGAATATTTGTTTCCGTGTCTTCATGAGCGTATTATAAATAATTAGTGCATTATATTTAAATATATTATTGATATACTCTCCATAACAGTGGTTCTCAAATGGGGGTACAGGCATCCCTGGGGGTACTTGAAGGAACTCCAGGGAACTTGAGGTTTTAAATAAAACAAACAAACATGCACAAATCCTTTATAAATAATTACTTTATTAATTAAATGTTTCAGGAAAATATAAGTTCATGAAACAAATTTCACGTTCACTTAGTTATTCAAGATTTTATAAAACCAAATTCTACTAGAATGGTTCAACCCAACTTGTCACGTGCCACCTCTCGTTACCTGTCAAACTAATGATTTATTACTAAGCCTTTTTTTTTTTTAACCCAAAAATGCTTAAGCGATACTTGGCTGTAAACTTATTTCACAAGTGGTACATGACTGAAAAAAGGTTGGGAAGCACTGCTTTATAACATGAACAGAGTGGTATTTTCCTTAATGACAAGCACTGCATTGCATTCATTTAAATGGGGAAAGAATATGAATATTCATTGAAAAAATGATTATAAATTAAGTTTGTTTGTCAAGGCATCACTATAATGTATTTTATAGGTAACGAGGCTTTGTAAAGGTAACTCAAGGGAAAGTAGAAGGCGTCATACATTATCTGGTAGAGTTATCATTATCTATTATAAAAGCCTCTTTTGTATTTTGTCTCTTCAGGGCAAACAGTGTTTATTTCTTTCTTTTGTTGTCTGCAGTCATTAGCTCATTGTTTTGTCTCCTCATACCTATTAGTTTTCTTTCATGCTTTTTGATCTTCCTCTTTCTTCATTGTATACATTTCCACTTTCGTTCTACTTCTTCCCGTTTTGTGTAACGTTGAAATTTCTCTTTCTTTTTTGTTTGCGCGTCTCTAGGCCTCTTCACCTTCTCCCAGTCTCCTTGCCTTCCATCCTCCTGCTCCTCAATTACACACACACTGACACACACATACGCACTATTCTCTCCTCATTCATATTCCACCTGTGTCAGTCTCCTTGGGATTGTCAGAGTGAATCAAATCCTCCTTCAAATTCATCTTTTATTGGTCTTTTTACTCAACTGCTGCAGGTTTGCTCAATGCAATGTTTTTTTTTTAAGGTGTTGTTTATACAATGGCAAAATAGTCTGTTCAGGCACAATCGCTAGACAGGGGATGGCATTTCTACATGACATAAAATTGTGTTAGGTGTCTGACGATATCTTTTTATAGGGAGATGCAGCAGCAGACGGGGCCAAGGAGACGTGTGAGAGAAGGAGAACAAACAGAAGAAAAATCCCTTTTGTTTTGTGCTGAGGACAGTCAAGGATGCTTGCAGTTTCCTTGCAGACTAGCTAGTAATGTAAAAAAAACATTTCAGGCGTTATCTGTAGGCTGTTTTTGTCGATGGGTGTAAAATTTTACTTTGCGTAAAAATCTGGGGCTTCTCAGTTTATGTGCAGGGAAGGGGGGAGTGCTGCAAGTCCAGTTGTTATGTCTGACAGACTATGCTGTGCTTTGCAAGGGGGTTATCCTACACATGTCCCAGGCATATCTGACAATTTGGTGACAGAAAGTAGACTTTAATTTAAATATATGGCGAACCACAACATCTACTAGCTCGAAACAGATCTGCGCTATATTTGTTTACAGAATAACCGTGGGAATGAGAGCATAGTGATGTGCAGTGTTGGGAGTAATGCATTACAAAAGTGATGTACTTAATTATTGTAATGCATTGCTTTTTACTGTAACGCCGTAATGTAATATATTACACAGAAAAAATATAATCATTGCACTTGTTACAAATGAGAGGAAAGTAATGTATTACAATGCATTTTCACCCAGAAAGCGGTGTTTTTCTGCCCCCAAATTTGCCAAAAACACCACGAGATCTAAGGAGAAAAGTACACAGCAAAATGTTTACTTGGTCTACCGCAGCTGAGATGAAATGAACAGCTCCTTAAAGACTCTTGGCCTATCTCTCAGTGAAGAGCCATTAAATGACGTTCAACTGTGACAGCTCGCATGCAATTTCAAAATTTGATGGGCGGGACGTGCGCATGCTTCCGTTGACGTGGATTGGGTTTTAAAATGAGCAAATGCGCGTGGACTCGGATCCCACTCCCGCCCATCCTGCCTCTAACAGGCCCCTTCGTCTCCTGGTGAGAGCTGACCTTTCTCCTGAAGGAGAGAGGGAGACGGCCGGCAACCCAAGCGAGAGAAGGAACCATGTGTGGAAATGGGTCAATGACAACTTACTGGAACAGAAAGATGGGTCTGGTGGTGCATGTGAAGATGTGTTTTGGTAGCAGCAGGTGGGTGACGTGGAGCATCAGCGTGTCTATTGATTGCATGTTGATGCCTGTTATCGGGCTCACTGATAATTGCAAGTGGAAAAAGGGTGTGTGTGTGTGTGTGTATAGGAGCGATGTTTATAGAGATACAGTAGACCCCGTCTTCATGTGGTAACCATGACAACATCACTCGATGGGCGAGGCTGTATGTCTCTGTAAATTATGACATCGATGTTACATGCACACATAGACACATGGTGCATTCAGACTACATACTCTCAGTGAATGCAGCTGGTAAACACGGAGCACACAGTTGCTCCTGGTTACACAAAAAGGCATTTACATGGAAATACTGACACAATGCCGAACGGCAGGTGTGCGGCTCTCCAAGTCTCAAGAGGCAAAACATGACCAGCTCTTGTCCTTACACACATACACACACAAAAATATACCGTATTTTTCGGACTACTGTGGAAGCCGTGACTTTTTTCTCATGTTTTGAGCCCTGCGGCTTATAGTCCAGTGCGGCTTATCTGTGATTTTTGTTGTTGTCTTTTGTTTGTTTTGTTTTAGGTTTTTTTTTGCTAGCCACCAGCAAGCAAATGTGTGTATCTGTTCGAGGTGTCACTTTATGGAACAACTATTAGATAGAACTGAAAAGATGTGAATCAATGGCTGTGCTCAAAAAGTTAAAACAATATATTATTAAAAAATTATATGTCTAAATTGAATAAGGGAATGTATAAAATTTTGGGTAAATTTGTGTAAATTATATATGCAGTAAACAGTATATATGATTTTATTTATGTATTTATGATTGTATATGAATTATGTAGAATGTGTTATTATGGTCACTAAAATATACTATCAAACAAAGTAAGACAAAAAAAGATGCTATTGAAGTATTGATTTTGATTTTGAACTGCTATTTAACTAACAGATATCAATCCATTTTCTATAAATATGTTGGGACTAAACATGTGGGCATGTTCAGTCTGTTAAAGAGACAATTACAAAAAATTAAATAATTGAAAAAATGTATAAACTTCATCTTTTTGCGTAAAGATCTGATGTAATTACCTGCGGCTTATTGTCCAATGCGGCTTATCCTTAACAAAAATCATTTTTTCGCTCATAGTTTGCGGCGGCTTATATACCGGCGCACCTTATAGTCCTGAAAATATGGTACTTTCTTCCAGAAAGTCTTCGTTTATCAACACTTTTATTGGATTTCTTTATAACTGTCAAAACATTGCATGCAGAGCAATGTTTTAGGATAGCACTAGTTTAACGCAGCAGCTGACTATTTATATTTCCATGGGAAAAATCTGGCTCACCTAAGGGCCAGGAAAGCACAGCGTTCAACCTCGGACCAGCTATTGTATTACATTGGTGCCTCGTGCTACAAAATGTGTTATATTCTCATGAGGTTAATGGAAAAGTTGGGATTTGTAAAAGGTGTTAAACGGCTGAGAGATTGCAAAATCCATCAGGCGCGGAGACACACGGACAAAAAGTTAATTACAGACCGTGGAATCTATCGTTCGTGGGGGTTGTGAAAAGTGAATCAAAGGAAAACAAAGCATGAACATCTCAGATTGATCATATCGAACGGAGGAGGGAAACGGCAAAGATTTTTTTCTCCCTCCTGTGATGACATTGAGTTAGTCGTGTTTCCAAATACGATCCATCGCCACGATTGTGTGTGCGTGTAACACTGGGAGAATGTGAAGAAGGCAGAGCAAGAGTGAATCATTCCCGGAACAGACCACCTTGGCAGCGTAATATCAGATGCATTATTTGATGATTGGATCGCTTGCTACAAAAGCTGATAGATCGCTGCCTGAAATTGATTTCTGTCTGGATGTGATACACACACACACACACACACACAGACGCAGCGGCTATGAGACAGACAGCCAGGAGAAACTAATTACTAGTTCACAGGCTGTCAGAGAAGCGGACCACAATGAAAACACCTGAAGGACTGGCAGGCTGGCAAGCAGAGACAAAATAAATTGGGAAATTAATGTTCCATTATTGAGCCAAGAGTGTATGCGCGCTGGAATTTTCAAAGATGGATGATTTGATTGCCTGTGGGGGTCACGGCTCTGTCATTTCCAGGGGCAGTGAATATTGAACAGTGTCAGAGGTTAACATCTGTGTAATAAAATAGCAAATTATAACCCGCAACAAGCTCATTTAGGCTCTGCTCTTGAGTAGACTGTAATTTTGCCTCTCTAAATATGGAATATGGAGGCAGAGAATTTATTCATTAGATGTAAATGGCATGTAATGTAGTAGAGTCCTTCTCTATAGTTTCAATTTGATTATAATTAATGCTTTCAGGAGATTTTAAAAAACGGGGAGATTTTCAATGATGATAATGATGATTTTGAAAATATTCAAGGAGAACCCTCAACCAGTTTTTTTTTTTTTTTTCATTTGGATACAATGTAATCCTCTGGCTGATCTGAAGATAGATATATGACAACAAAAAAGACAAAAACAGCAAAAAACAGTCATATATTTACTTCAACGTTCTTAAAGTTGTCACCTTTTCCTTTGTGATGTAGTCCCTAGTGCTGGCTCCAATCTTAAGGTTTGAGGAATGGTGCTGTTTTCTTTTATGAATTGTGAAATAATTAAAAGAAAAACCAACCTTAAAATAAAATGTTGTAGAGTGTTCTCGAGTTTTATTTGGCAAAGACCTACATTAGCATTTTTGTTGGTTTTGAAGCTGCAGTCATAGCTGGGTGCTTTGCATTGATGTAGTAAGCCAAAACTTGAGCTGCTTTTGGGGATTTAAGTTGGCTTTTTTAAAGTTAAATGTAGAATTTATCGGTCTGACGATTCTCAGATGCTCTTCCATTTTCATGTCTTCCTTCTGCTTTGAACTTCAAGTGATCTCAAACACAAGGACAGCCAACCAATGTCCAATTCATTGTGTAAGTGAGGTTTTTTTTTTACCCACCAGCAACAAACACATTTTATTCTGCTGAGTATGAAATGGCTGATCAAAGCAGTCTTTTTTTATTTTTTTTAAATAACTACATTTGTCAATACCTACGCTAACTACTAGGCCAGGTGTGCTCAATGCATTGCCTGTGGTTAACCATTTGACCAACTTGTATTTTGGCTGCCTGCATGACATTGCATAATTAAAAAAAAAAAAAAAAAAAAAAGATTGAAAAACAAAAACTTCAGTCATCCCTTGATTTTTTTTTTTTTTTTTTTGGCACCCTGAATTGACCCTGTGAATGTGGTTTCAGAACAGCACCATGTTGTTCTCATTTCTCACCCTGGGAAGCAAATATGATCAAGTTGGTTGAGTGTTGCTAAAAGCGTTCCATAAGTAGAGTTTATTTTGAAGGATGGCTGGCTATGACTGACCCCTCCATGCTAGGCTAAAACCCTGGATGTGTGTTTGCCGTTACAGTCTGTGTGCATTGGTGGCAGATCCACTTGATAGATTTGTGACGGGGTAAATGCTTGGCCAGTAGTTAGTCCAGTTTCTGCCCTCTTGCCTCATTTGAGCTGTGATAGGCTCCGCCCCCCAGACATGCCCTCAAAGAATCCACAGTAGATGATATTTTTGGTCTACAAGTACATACAGCATGCTGAATAGGAGCACCTGATTGAACATTTTCACGTATGGTGAACTTTATTTACAGTTATTTAATATTGATGAACAAACTTTTTACTTCTGTTTTAGCTAATGGAATGTTTTTTTTAGTCCCAGCCTTGAGTTAAAAAGAAGCTCAGGAGAACCCTCTGCCATATTCTTGCATCTGTCGTGTAAAGCGGTGACACTAGTGGTCATGGCAATGTTGTTTCTGGTGCGTGTGTGTGTTTCAGGTTAGGGCGGGGTGGTGGGTGTTACCTCTCTGTCAGAACTCCTCTGTCACACTCGGTAATGATCAAAGCTCTCACGGGGACCCCCTACCGTACGCACTCACACAAGCAGCCAACTGGACAAGAATTGCTCAGCCATGCAGCCCTCGCTCCACACGGCTCATGCGGGATCTCGCTCACTCTCACTCTCACACACTCACACGTTATACGGTGCACGTTACTGCTTGGTGGCTCCCATCCCACCATCTATTCATTTCTTCCTTTTATATACTCCTGGCCAGGGGTGTCAAACTCATTTTAAATCCAGTACATCAGAGGGCCGGTTGTGAATATTTGTAGGATGGGACTTATTCGAAAAAATGTGTCACTCTAACGTTTGTTTGTGCTTGTGTGAATGATGTAAATTACATAAAATTGATAGCATAATAATATTACTCTACAATGGGGTGCAGTTTTGTGACATTTAATTTTTAATTTTATTGCTCCTATTAGCACAGATTTTTATTTTCAGGTTCAGATTTATTCAAACGGCTTCATTCAAAACAAAACCAGATGATACAGCAAAAGAAAAGAAAAACAAAGGCATAGGATGAAGGTATAGCATATTAAGCTTACACCTTTTTTATACAACCAAACAAATTCCAGTTAAGAAAAACAGCCATAAACTCCATTGCAGATTGATTTTCTCACAGAAGAACAAAAAAGTAAAACAAATAAAATAAAATAATAAGGAGGACACGCACCCTCATCAAGGACAAGACACACCCACAAAACGATTTGTTTGAACTGCTGCCATCGGGTAGACGCTTACAGGAGCCTGAGGGCCAGGACTGCCAGGCTGGCAAACAGCTTCTACCCACAAACTATCCGGTTTCTCAACAAATCCCAAGCACTAATCTGCTTCTTGCTGTGTGCATAAATAATATTTTGCACTACATGATATGTGCACTGTATTATTAGCGCCATTGTTTCTGTTGTTGTTTTATTGTTATTTATTGCTATTTTAATTCCTATTTATTTATTCCTCGATTATGGAATGTAGTCTGCTGCTCAGGTAAGTGAACAGAATAAGAATTTCATTGTGTGGTATGATAATACTATACTGTATATATATGACAATAAATCTTGACAATAAATCTTGAATTATGTTCATACTTGGTTTTCAGACAGTACTTTGAGTTTAAGCATTCTTTTCAATGCATTGAATGAAGCACACATATTCCAGTCATTTACAAACCCATTCTATATATTTACACCTTTGACAAAGGCACATATTTGCTTTATGTTTAGATCAAATCAGATCAGATAGACCTTATTTGTCGTTCTAGTACGCACAAGTGTGTACAGAATGAAATACTGTTACATTGGACCCACACAGCATTTAAAAGAAATAAAATAAATAAGATATGAACAGAACAGAGAAAAATACTACTGTTAATGATAAATATTGCATTATTAGTCCCCCCCCAAGTTAAAACAAGTATCTCTACTTTCAAACAACATTTGGATTCTCTAAGTAAATTTTCACATACTTTATACATTCTTCGAAAGTAGAACTTCTCTAAATCTAAAACTTCAACGTATTTACTCTATAGATTCATAAACTATAGTTTTTAATTAATGTTGGTTCCATATATTCAGCTCGGCTAATAATTCTCATAGCGCTTTTCCCTAGGCTGATAATAGGGTTTTTGTTTTGTAATTATTGCCCCAGGACTCAATGCTGAATTATACTGTAAATTGGACCAATAACTTTTAGTTTTAACTATCTATATGTAGCTTACAACAACGCTTGGCATCAATGATCGTGCTATGCTAGATTGAAGTCATATAGCAATAGTACGGTCCTGCAGCTGAGGAAACATAAATGTAGCACTTTGTCATTATATGCATCATTAAGCTTCTGTTCTATCATTTGACTAAGAAAATCCTAATATTGTTTGACTGACCCTTTAACCCAGACTTAGCTAAATGCAATTAACTACACTCTAAAAGTGAAATTGATTTTGCTCCCCCATGCATATCTGTGGATGGTATTTGTGAGTGCTTGCCTACAGTATGTGCTATGAGGTTGTCACACGAAGCATTTTATGAGTGCAAAAACAGCGTTTCCCCCCCGAGGGGATTTGTAAAAGCTTTCTTTTTCTCAGTCCTGCAGTAACATCGACTTGTCATGTTTTTAGGCGTGTCTATGGAATTGCTTACAGATTCACAGGAATCAGGCACGAGTCTCTTCTCATTAATCTGCGAATTTTTCTACATTAATCTTGTACCGAGCAGCCAATTCAGACACATGTATAACACAATATAATGGTTGTCATCATATTTTTCCTCTTTGCCATCTCCTCCATGGTGACATCATAGAAAAAGCCTGAATTACACAGAAGTAAATCCATATCACAATTTTTGAGTTCATCTTTAGAATATCCATCCATCCATCCATGCTAGGACTAACCCTAACCCCAATTTCAGGGCACACAAAGATAAAAAAGCACTCACACCCACAATCAGACCAAAGGACAATTGCTTCTCAATTATTTTTTGAAAGGAAGAACAAAAAAAGATTCAAGGAAAGCAAAGAAAAAAGGAAAGAAAAGATAAGAAGGAAAAAGGAAAGAAAGGAAAGAAATTAGATTCCCCCCTTTTATTTAGTGGGATATAAATAAATAAAATAAAACTATAAATAAAATCATTATTTATGAAAATTGGATCAAGATACCTAAAGTTGTATCCTGTTTAACATAAACAAAAGGAAAAAAGCCATTTAAGGGGATCTGTGTAGTTTTTTTTTCTTTTTTTTTTTTGCATGCTGCATTTAGGGGCATTACGGTGAATGCAGCATTACACACCCTCTTCTGGCTGTCTGTAGCTATAATAGACATGGCGACAGATTCTGGTGTGATAGCCCCCATGTAATATAATTTTATGATAATGAGACCTGCCTTGTTCGGAACACATTCATTTGCAAGTTTTTCACATTTAAAATCATTTTATTTATTTATTTTTTATGAAAAACAGTCTAAATCTTACACAGTATCACTTTAAATCACTTTTCAGGGAATGTCAGCAATACTTTTTACAGGGGTTTACACAGGTTACAGCTTATTCTGAATCTGAAAAAAAAAATAGCTTAATTAGTTCCCGAAATAAAAAAAGTCATCACCTCATCATTAATGTTATTAAAAAAAAACACACACATCCCCTGCACAAATTTTGAAAATGAGAGTGCCACAGCACCACTTAGAGTTGTAGATGTGCAATTACACTACACAGCACAAAGTCAACCCCCACCCCTTCCCACTCACACTATTTGAGAAAAACTGCTTTAGATGCCCACTGAATAGGAATCTATAAAGATAAAATAACATCTCACACGGACTCCAAACAGTATGATTAAAGAAGCATTGGACTTTGCTCCACTTGATGTGCTATTCGTCTGCCTTCTTCCCAGCCCCCAACAGCTGTCCTTGCCTCCTCCGAGCTTCAACTACTGCATTTGGTTTGATTAATTTTTCACAGTTCTTGAATATTTTGCATCCCAGCATGAAACCCAGCCTGGAAACCGTCTTCAGAGGCAGATGCTTAATCATCGCTTTTCCAAAGGCATTGAAAGATTCATCACGCCGCCGCCAAGTCGTCTCAGGGTTTCGTCAAGTTGAGATATCCACCTAAAAGCCAATGGCGTTTTAATTGTTTTGACTGCGGTTAGTGGAGTCGTTTATCCCCACGCCGCGCTTGTGATGAGCCGCCGATTCATGATTCATGTCTCCTTCCAATGTAAAGGAGAGCATGCCTCTCCTCTCATTTCATCTCCTCTCCGACATACATCCCCTCCTCCAAGCAAACGTCCAAGGCACAAAGAGACTGAAAATGGAGCACGGAGACACCGCGGCCCAGCGTGAGACAGGAAACAAATGGGGCTTCCTGGCGCTTTAATGTGTCAGCGTGTGTGTACATGTTGCCTAACTATGGGTGTTGACCCAGAAATGTAGAAATGTTTCGCTACTTTACTAACAATTCGCCCCGTTAATACATGTTCGCTCTTCTGCTAGCTTCACAGCTTTGCCTTCAACATTTAGTACAAGCGATCCAAATCACGCATCAGGTGATAGCGGTGTCTCCGAAATCATCGCTTTGCATCTTGAAAGACAGCAAACCATTTTCGATGTTTTCGATAGGTCAATTTATGAAAATGACACCCACAAATTCCAACACTTCCTGAAGGTTTTCGATATCTAAAGTACTGGTTGCCTGGGACATTGGAAAGAGGATATTCAAAAAATACTGAAAAATGATTTAGGCAATTATGCTATTTGGCCAATGATAATTCCCTTCAAGATCGATTTTCTTATACAATAATACAAAAGATCCTTTACCTTAATTGTTTATATAGGAGTGTAGTGTATCTGTGAATGTCAATCTATCAATCAATCAAATTTTATTTGTATAGCCATAAATCACCAAAGTCTGAAAGGGCTTCACAGATGAAAAGAGGTCATGTGGAGACCTCTTTCGAAAAAAGAAGTCACACAGAGACATCTTTTCAGTGTAAGGTACACAACAGCATCCCCTGTCAAAGCTCCTGGAAGGGGAAGGAAAAACTCAAAAACCCCAATTAGGGGAAAATCAGAAACCTCCAGAAGGGACCGCAGGTGGGAGGAGCCCCCTTCCAGGCCCACAGGTTGAAGTGGATGCTGCATGTACCAGAGACAGAAAAAATATAAAATTACAGAAAACATATTGTGCTATATAGTGCAGTGATGTCTTGACAGCAGGCAAAGCCATTGGGCAGGAACCATCCCACATTCCAACCAAGTGGACCGCAGACGGCCGATCTCCAAACCCGCCATGGTCGATCAGCGCAGGACCAAATGGAGGCGGTCAAGTCAACCCTCACCATCTAGCTGGCCCCCTCTCTGAGCCGGAAGAGGGGGGCAGGAAAAAGGAAAAAAGAAGAAAGCTGCAGACAGGCTCAACTAACTAAATGCTTTTGAATATAAATGTGTTTTTAGTCGGGATTTAAAGATTTCTACTCTCAATATAATGACTCAATGACATGCACCGCACTGCTGCATTAAATGACAAGTGGATTTCATGACATTTTGTGTATTTTAGTGAATTTCATATGTTTTCAAAAATGTATACCATTAGTCGGTCTACACATTTGGGTGTTATTAATTTTACTTTCCAATAATTGGCAATGGACAAAAGAAACCAGCACTGTTCCTTTGTTAAACAGAATAATTGACTGAGGACACTTTTTTTCTTGTGTGAAAGTGCAAACATGCCAAACCGGATGCATACTATATCAAATAGGTAAATATAATCATTTTAAGGCAATTTCACATTCAAATTAAAGTTATTCGAACAAAGATATGTGGAAAAAAATTGGTCTGCTTTAAGTTATGCGGGCATCAGTCGACCACACCAATATGGGGGTTGAAAACGAGGAAAAAAATCAACTGGTACATAGAGAAATGCAGGAAATTAGAAAAAAGACAGCTCTTCATTATTATTATTTTTTAAATCTTAAGAGACTCTGTCTAATATTGCAAGCATTAAAAATAAATGGACGGGGTCAAAGTTCGCATTAATTTAAGTGATGTTATTCCACAATAGGCAGTGATCCACCTGTAAAACATGTCGATTCCCGATCGTAATGATAATACGTCTAGAATTCTCGATCCTTGGGGCGTTGTGACAAAAACGTACATATTTGTGTCGGTAAGACGCAGAGGAACTGTTTTGTATGACAATAAATGCATAAGAAATGTTATGTGAAAAAACATTAGTAAAATGTCAAATGCGCTTTTCCATTTTTCATTGGACGCCTTTATTATATTCCATCACTGAGGCCCACAACATTCACGGTCATAAAAACAGAATGTTTTTTTTTCTCGGTGAAAAAAAAGTATATTTTCATGATATCCATCTCCACAAAACATTATGTTCATAATCTAAAGTATTCATTTACTGTGTATGGCTTTATTTGCTTTTATAACAATAAGGACATCAAAGATCCTTTCATTGCAAATAATGGCAGCTCGAAATTGTCCCTTGCACACTAAGCAATTTTCTCCAGGATGGAAGCGGGTCTTCTAAAATGTTTCTTTCAAATATGTTGTCTCATAAAAATAATATCACTATAATCTGTGGACCTGTCATCTCATAGAACTTCTGGAGGGAGGGAATTTAAAGCTCATTGTGCGCTAAATCTATTTTTGCTGCACTTTTCCAGACACCGGAAATAGGTGCATCCCTCTGCCCTCAGGCACTGCCAACCCACCCGAAGGAATCTCATTAGAGGCGGATTCAGCTGAACTTGACTAATGTCTGACAGTCGACATGCCGTTTCAGAGGCTTCTCCACGCCGCTGATTTGAAGGGAGCTGCTGTGTGGTTAAAACGAGGATAAGTATGGATTTTAGACTCAACAAAAATAGCATTGTCTACAAAAAGCCGAGCTTTTTACGCCCATTAAGCGAGACAAAAAGGTGAAAATGTAAAGTGCCCACATCAGCTATAATGAGCTTCAGCACATGCTCCGCAGTCGGCACAAGAGCCTGCATTGCTATAACTTGGTGGGGCTGACAAAGCATATAGGCGCAGACAGCACAGACGCACGGGATAAAGAGAGAGGGGACAATTAAAAAAAAAAAGAAAAAAGAAAAAACTAGTAGTCATCGGCTCTGTGGAGCTGAAATCCCCTCTCTCAGCTCTCTGGCTGTAGAACAAGCAGGGGGCCACAATAGCCAGCAGATTCCCCCGGATTTGGAACACAAAGGGTGGGCAGTGGTCCACCCAATAATCCCGAAAATGCCATCTCTACCTAGCCACAAGCACTCCATCCACACAAACCATGGCCCGGGCTTGCTATCGCAACAGATTTCACAAAAACACCGGATTGAGAAAAATACGATTGTCAGAAAACGGCTGCCTGCAATAGCTTCGTATTTACCTTTTGCTAAGGATTTTCTCTTTTTCTGAATTTGCTTATTTTGCTTGCAGTCTTAAATAAATGAATGGTTACCTGTAACCGACACCCACAGGAGTAAGAGATGGAGTCATGAAAAGTCAACTTTTTGGAGCTTTTAATCATGTAACAAAATTGATTTCTTACCCTGAACGCCTCCGAAGTGTTATTTTCCTTCACTGATGCATTTCTAAGCGTTCCTTGCTTATTCTGCGCTCTGATCCTGCCCAAGCAGATAAATATGACTTGAAAAACTCTTATGATGACAGAAGAATTTTATAAATACCCTACATCAGTGGTTCTCAACCTTTTTCGGTAATGTAGGCCCTGTGATATGTTTTCATCTAAATACCACTTAACCAGTGCAAAGCATTTTTAGGTTAAAAAAAAAAGAAAAAAAACATAGTTAAAACAAATGATCAACATAAAGTGTCAGACCTGCTCTCGAAAAGAAATAATTATAAATAAATACTTGTCCACAGAAAAATATTAAAGAAAGTGGCAGAGGTGGAGCAGAGCTGCGGAAGATATCGCATAGACGTGAGTGGCTACAGACTAGATTTGATAGAAAAAAATATTTCAGGTGAAGTGCACATATGTATATTAGCCAGTGTGTGTAAAATATGTGCGAAAAAGAATAAGACATTTATTGACTGTATAGTTTTTGTACTTAGCTTGTACAATATTTTAGGAAAAGACAAGTATGCCATGAATTGCAATGTATCATTAATTCCAGTGTGGTGTTTTGAAATAAACTCAAAAACATAAAAGATCCAGTCCTTTAAACAGCTCTTTTTAGTGAATAAACCATTCCCTTTAGAGTTCCATTACTAGCGTAAAATGTTGATATTTCTGATATTTTATACAGCTAACTATCGTACGGCCAAATTAACCCCTGAGTGAAAATACATACATCATGTTAATGATATGTTTACCCATTTGAACACATTAAACTAGGAAAACTCATGAAATATTTAAACAAAATTAGAGATGTTACCATCGGATGGGGCAAATTGGCTGCAATGATTGTATGAGTATTAAGCTGTTTGTAGGCTAAAAATGCTAATTCCAAAAACAGGACTAACAATGAAAAAATGTGTTTTATGTAATATTTGCTCCTTGTGTTATTTGCGTCTTTACCAAAAACTTCAAAACAGATGCACGCTCATAACTCCCTGTGGGCTCATGGGTTATAAAATTATTCGTGTTTTAATCTTCCTTTGATTGATAGTTACGAACAGTTTAAAACATCCATTAGGATTTGAGTGGATCAGCGCCAACACGAACATAACATCTAGCACTCAAGCCATAGCTGCAAATTGTAGTGTTTGCATTATCCAATCATGTCCATTTCATTTGTGTGTGTGTGTGTGAGCGTGTGTGTATCATATTTAACTCACGCTTGGATAATTTCTTTACAAGAAAATTCAGTCCTCAGTCCATTAAAAGTTACCTGTGGGTGTGACATGACCCTGACCCATTTCAAGTCCACTTAAGGAACTATGAAAGTTTGCCACATCCAGGTGTTTTGCACACTTGAATTTGATAAGATCATTAGGTTACTCACAGTCAATTAAACAATAAGATAATTAAGCTGAATTAATGTCTAGTGTCCCAGGAACGGCAATGCTGGTGCCTGAAGCAAATTTACGGAGATGGCAGCAGGTGGCTGAGTGGTGCTGCTTAGCCAAGTTATAACGATTACTTCGGTTCTTCTGTGTGCGTGTGTGTTTTGTGCGTGCATGCGTGTGTGTACGTGTCAAGGAGTCGCAGACTGATTCTCATCACTCTGATTGTTCCACTTGTGTTTGCCATGACTGATAGTAATTGCAACAGCATTTGGCTCCAGTGCAAATGGAAGTGTGATGAGCTTTCAGCGGTCACTGAGGGCGTTTGGCCATTGAAAGATCTTTAATACAGATATTATGTGCAACAGGAATGTAATGAATGTTTTTGTTATATTTTTTGATTCACCTGGAAAGGGACTGTGAATTGTTCAACAATATCGTTCACCATCAAGTAAAAAAGTCACAAAATTGCCTGTCGCTCATTTGCTATGGATCGGCTTTTGGGCAGACATCTTGGACTTGATTTCAATGGTGTCAGGTTGAGGCAACCTAAAACAAATAACCAACAAACATGAAGGAAGACATGAGCCTTTTATTCACGAGGAGAGCGGACAGAAATCTGCTCCTTCACAGAGTTTCTTCCAGTCAATTATACTTTCTGTCCGCCCCTCCTTTATTTGTGAAAGTTGGCCCTAGCTACAAAACCACTTGCTGCCCTAAAAGGTTAGGGGAGACATTAAGGTAGCAATCAGTTTCTGATAGTGGGGTACATAGGTGAAAGTCCATGTACACTATTAGTCCATGCAATCACCGCTATCGTCTTTCCCAGGAACTTGGCTTTCGACCCCATACTGTTCCATCCTGTGAATAGGTCATCGTGACTGTGATTAGGTCATTGTGCCTGTGATTAGATCATTACGTCATCATGCCAGTGATTCATTACAGCTGCGGGATACATAACAATTCCAACAGAAAAGATCCATGTCTACTAATTTATATGTTGCAGAAATAAATATGGGATAACCTATATACAATTTTTCTAACAGATAGTTGTCAGGCTCAGGCCACCGAACATTTAATTAACAGCACACATAAAAGGAAGACAAGCGCCTTTTGATTCTTTTTGCTCACGAGGAGAACAGACAGAGAGGTGTTCCGCAGTTACAGATCTCCTACCGCTCTGGCAACCCTATCTTGCTGAGCCCTCTCTATTTATTGATTCGAATAGCCCTAGTTATATACACACTGTACATTGCCGCTCTAAAGGATTTGGGGGGAGGATTCACAGGGCAACGCTACAAAATACCATAGAGGTATGTGTGTGTGTGTGTGTGGGGGGGGGGGGGGGGGTATACTATTAGTTATCCATTCACAGAGTGGCAAATATCTTTTTCCCCAAGATTATAACTGCCATCCACAGACCATTCTGCCATGTGATGAGGTCACGGTGTCTCTTTTCCTCTTATGCTTGCTGCTTCCACAGACAACTATCTCTTTCACAATTCAAACTAGGTTATAGCACTGAATAAACACTTTGCTATACAATGAGAGTAAATATGGGATAACGCATGTAGATTTATTCCAACAGTTGTGTTTTGTCAGTCAGTGGGGTCCGAATTTAATCCGAAAGCTGTAATTGAAAATCTGTTGTTGTTTTAGCCCAAGGGTGCTCAATGTATCAACTACGGTCGACCGGTTGCCCGCCCAGGTGGTGTCAGTGGACCGCATGACATTGCGCTTAATGGAGGAAACAAGTCAGCCAAAAACAAGAACGTCAATCGAAAAAAGAAAAAAAAAAAAACACTGCCTTGTTTACATTGAGACCTTCTCTGGGAGGAAAAGATGATCAAGTTGACCATTGTCACAACAATGCCTCCAAGACAAACTTCAAAATAAAAGTGTAACAAGGCTATTCCTGTCATTAATTACTAGTTATGGTACAGTTTAATTCGTAACAATGACGTGCTTTCTCACGTTTGGCTGCTTTACTATAATGGAGAATATAGGCAGTAGTGCCCCCCCCCCCCCCCCCCCCCCCGTGTTTTTCATTGCGCTTATGGCCCTTTTATCATAGTTCCTGTCCAGTAAATGCATCTAGCATGCCTGAGTCCATTGTGACCCAAACTTGTTCAAAAACAGTTCTGGGGTATATTTAGCCTACCAAATGTGATCAAAATTTAGTTTGAAAGTTGTTGTTGAATTGTGTGTGGTGTTTAGCCCATGCAAGGAAGCCCAAATTTTGTAAAAAATGTTTTGAAAATTAAGTAGTGCTTAGCTCATTAAATGAGGTCAAAATTTACTTCAAAACCAGTTTAAAGTTCATCTGATATAATGAAGAGCCAGTGCTTCTCATTGAGAAAATGAAATGTATTAATACCGAGTTTTGAGTTCAACAAAAACAGATCTTAGATGTATGTTGATATGTGCCCTGCCTGCCACTTTTTTTTTTTTTTGCAGCTGGATTCTCCAGTGTTTAAGTGTAGACCACTGATTTTGAAAACAGGGGACTAGGATTCTGTTTCCAGTCAGGGCATACGGTTCTATCCAGTTGAGTCCTTAGACAAGACCCTTCAGGTCAACTAAACAGGACATTCTGCTGTGCATTGGGACACTGGAACAACAATGTGAGTGAAAAGATATCTTTTCAACAAGTTTACACATATATCTGTATTTCCACTTAAACATCACATGTGTGACTACTTTTCCATTCTCTTGACTAATAGCATTTTAAAAATGCTTTTGTGTGCAAATAAAGGCCTCCCACACATCAGACTTTGCATTTTCCCTAGCAGCTAAATAAAAAAGGAGGAGTTCGACATGAAAATGCAATAACTTCTCTATGGTGAGTGGTACATTTTTGTTTGACCTCAAGGCAAAATTATACACATTCGATTGTTATATTTTAACCCTTGTGCAGTAATTTGATCATTTATGGGTCATTTTCATTTTTCACAGTATTCTATCCAAGGGGATGACACACTCCTGGTATTGTGATAACTAATTGGTGGTGCCATTTGGAATTTGACATCTTGTCACCATCTGGGTGAAATTTCAGCCCCCTAGTATCTTCTTTTCTCTTTTGATGTAAAATGCCTTTGATGTAAATATCAAAGTATTGGACAAAATATCACGAAAGGCTTAAATCCACTGTGGAAGCATGTAATATAAATGAAAACTTATCACTAAAAATCAAATATTGTGTATAATTCTTGGGTGAGCAAGTAAGTTTTTGATTGGCAATCCAGCTCACGCATAACTTACCAGAGCACAGATGCTCATTTTCACTCAGATTTTATATACACCCATTTCACGCTGCTCCAAAATATTAAACAGTACCGCACTCACTCTTGCGTTCAGAAATGTCACGTGATTTATTTTTACTGTGATATTATCCGTCAAAAAGTGAAAGGATACCACCTATTTACGGGCATTTTTAACATCACTCCAGACTCCCAACTTTTTCTTTTTTTTTTTTTTATGGCACTTCCTTTCAAGGCCGTATAAATACGGAGGGTCCTTTCAGTTTCTCATTCATCACAGTTGAGGAAGCAAGCAAAGGATCAGAGGCTCAGCAGAGCCACAAATTTAAAAATCAGATTTTCTGCTCTGGTGTAAACGTTCTCAGCGACTCCCAGCGTATGGGTTTGAGAGCTGGATCCCATTTCTAAACACTTTCTGGGCAGCTGACCAATGCTATCAAAGAAAAAAAAAGCAGTTTAATTCCCATGGCATGTTTATTGATCATAACACTGCCTTTTGATATGTGCTGCTAGAAGGAGCGCTCTCCCTGAATATCAATGAAGTCCCACTGACAGGCAGATAGAGCGGGAATATTGCCAAGGCCTTGTTTGTATCACGCATTTTTTATTACAGCCTTTTTGCTCGTGTTCTGTTTTGTCTCGCACCATTCATTATACGCTGTTTTATTTTTTCCTGCCAATTTGTCACAACCTCGTCTCTCAGTCCTGTAATATTTTGCGTATAATCACATCACAATCACCCAGAGACGTCAAAGTCCTTTTTCTCCTTGTGCTATTTCAAAATGCTCCAATGCTGACAGCAACGTAACGCCTTGTTTCAGTGCAAAATCATTTTTTAAGCGCGCAAAGGAACACTGCCATGTAAACGTATCAGATGATGTCGCCATGCGCGGTTTTTGTTTCTTGTTTCACCAAATGAATGCACCAGCAAAGCAGGCAAACTTAAGTGAATTTAGATACACATATAAAATATATATATTTACAATATGCAATGGGTGCGCAGCGCTCCTCAAAAGATGATTCTGTAGCTGTTTTAATACAAAAGATGTGATTTTTTTTTTTAATGAAATGATGTTTTTGTTACACCCCAACAATAAACTGAATAGTTTATTAGACAGGGATAATGCAGTCAAACACTACATTTAAAAGCACTTCATAAAACTTTGATAAATTGATTTGAATTAAATGGATACATTTATTTAAACGTGATTTCACATTGCTTAAACATGGGTTGAGAAGTAGGTTTTAGGTCTCGGGACCACAAGAACATTTGAAATGCACAAGAAACTTGAGAGGACTTGGAATTAAAGGTTTTACAACATTATGTAAAAATAAACAAAGGATAGTTTTATATAAAAATATACTGTCTTCCTTTTTTTTTTCAAATTTTGCGTTTTATTACAACCTTATTTGTACAGAATATCTAAACCAACAATTCCAGGAAATCTACTGTATTGTATTTTTTGTTTTTGTTTTGTTTGTTTATTTTTTTCATATATATATATATATATATATATATATATATATATATATATATATATATATATATATATATATATATATATATATATATATATATATATATATATATATATATATATAAGAAATAAAATACACACTTGTCCATGTACACACACACACTAGGTTTCACATTTTTACGACATTGGCTCCCAGAGTTAAACCAATGTTTAGAGTCCCTCTTACTTGGACTGTTGGTGTATGCTGTTATGCTGTTACTTGTCAATGATTGGGATGTGAAGGAAAAATACTACATTGACTTTCAGTCATGTCCTATACAATTCACCCACCCTGTCTTTACATGTAAATCAATAGAGACCATTTGCCATACATGTGCTGTGTTCTCCTCTGAGCACCAGAGAAACCGTTTTTGACCAACTGGACACATCCTTTAGCATTTAAATGGCGTTAAACCAACGTAATTCTACTCATTTCTGTGTGCTACAGCATTCTTATGCAGAAGCTACTATTAGGAAAAAAAGTGTCTTCAACTTATTACACCACACAGCAGTTTCTCCTCATTGAAATATCTGAGCATGGCTGGGATGTCAATGTTTGTGTTGCATTTCATGGTCATTGTTTTATTAATTGAAGTGTATACTGAACGCAATTTTGTTCAATGTGTCCAATGTACAGTCCTATAAAGTAAAATGAGATGGTTAGAATTAAGCATTAAGAGTTTTTTGTGTTATTTTTGCATTTTAAATGTGATTTGAATGAATAAATCGCTTGCAAATAAAAAAGTGATGGTTATAATTAAGTATTAAGAGATTTTTGTGTTATTTTTGCATGTTAAATACGATATGAATGAATAAATCACTTGCAAATCATTGAGCAAAGCATTCTGAGATGCCGTTACATGAGCAATGGGGTGCCAGCATTCAAGTAACATGGTTACTTTGCAAAGTAATCAAATCACTGTGATTGTCTGTTAGCAAGGTAATGCAAGATAGAAATGTTGAAATTCCCCCAAACCAGGACAAATCATTTAATCTGTATTGTTTTGTGTACCTTTAAAGACAAGAAACATAATCTTTTTTGAGTATTTTAATCCCTTCATAATTTTGCTTCACAGCATAGTGATGCATTGGTTATGCTGTAGGCAAAAACAGTTAGTGCATTTCACAATTTCAATGTTAATATTCAAATTTAAGAGCAGTTGGCTAGATTACAGTCGAATCTTTAGCAGCTAGCCTACATCATTGTTAAGGTTTTTAACGTGCTGTTAGCAGTTATAACCTTGGTTAGTGCTAAACGAATGAAAGAAACTCGCATCTGAGGTCAACAGTTTTAATGAGCGAACAGACCTCCAATGTGGCTTGTGACTTCCATATATTTCAAGTTAAACTGTCCCAGTGTTAAATGTGTCGGACCTCCTGCTCCTTTTCCCAACTGGCTTCTCCATGGTTATCAACCTGCCTGCGTGAGCACGGCGCCAGAGAAGACGAAGACATGCTGGGTCGCTGACTGAGAGCACAAAACTTTGTGTGTGTGTGTGCAAGAGTGTGCGTGTGTGTGTATGTGTCACGTTTGCTACAATAGAGTCAAGCGGCGTGCAAGCTGATGAATCATATTCATATTTTGGAGTTGAATAAAGTTTTGTCTCTTTAAAAAAATTTTCATTAGTCCTACATCAAATCCTCATAGTCACACAGGGATTTTGAAACAAAATGTACAAAACGGTTAAGCTCTTGAGCGTGTGAAATTGACAAAGTGGAACCTTGGCAGTTACACACAATGCGTTCCATGAGTCACAAACTGTATTTTTTCAAATAGAAGTCTTTATTACAATGGGCCTGTTAGAGCTCAGCTATATCCCCTTAAAAAATAAATCTGTGATTTTTTTTTTCCAATTACCATGTAGCAAATATTGAGTGAATTAGAAGCACATACCACAGGTCAAACCTTTCAAACATTTCCTTGAACCATTTCGTTAGCATCATATGCGCAAAGTGCCTCTGACAATACAGTTGTACACATGATTGAATTTGTGATTGCTTATTGCATATTATCATGTAAAAAACATGTGAAAATTACTTAAAAAGAAAATCTGTTTCCCAGTTGTAATAAAACTTGCATCACTTTTTGAAAAAGTAATTACTCGAGGGATGTGATCATTTGCTAAAAATAGCAACCAATTCATCAACAAAAAAAAGGTGTTTTTCTAAACCAGCTCCTCTTTTTTGCAGCCATGAAAGCACTGCGGGTTAGCTTGATCAGAAAATATCATAAAAAAGATCTTGGTAAATAAATTCTGATTCACTGTCCACTAAATGACTCTTGAATGCAGCTTGAGCAGGAAGGCAAAGCTGGAGTGCACTCAAAGTAATTTATTGCAATGAAAATAAAAAGGTAAAAATGGTACTTGGGTGCATCAAGAGTACGGAAAGTCCAAAATAACAAGGTAAAAATATGCATGTGTGAAAAGACTAGATTTGGAAAGAGATAAACAACAAGAATAACATCTACAGCTCATAAAAACGGTAAACTCAACTAGAAGCAGCAACTAAGTAGACAACAAGGAACAGTCAGCTGTTCTAATCCCGCTATTTCCAAGTCATGCCACTGCACTCGCCTTGCCTCCTATGGTTGGCTGGAGGTGTAACATGGTAGCCACCCCTCCAAAAGATGCACATCAGTGTAACGCAAAGCAGTCTACTTTCTGGGACAAAATTGTCAGTCAGAAACCTAATGTGCGCCCGAAATGCGCAGAC
This sequence comes from Hippichthys cyanospilos, assembly GCF_059441005.1. Classification (NCBI taxonomy): domain Eukaryota; kingdom Metazoa; phylum Chordata; class Actinopteri; order Syngnathiformes; family Syngnathidae; genus Hippichthys; species Hippichthys cyanospilos. The sequence continues at coordinate 31,027,778 of NC_142370.1, read as the reverse complement.
AGGTCCAACATGTCCTTCTCAATGGCAACTTGAATATTGCAATATGGAGTCTGAATTAAGCAGGAAAATCCACCGGATTTTATCCATCTCAGGAGGCGGCCATCTTGCCACTTGCTATCAACTGAAAATGACATCACAGTTGCTCATCATCTTCCCCCTGAGTCCTGTGATATCATTGTCATTGGCTAAATGACCATTGGTTTATAGTGTGTATGTGCACGATGAATTAACTTTCAATGGAATGAAAGGGACGTACTGTATTTTCCCATTTTTTTAGGAGACCAGACATTCAAACCCAGATACTTACCTGATTCAATGCCAGAGACGTATTTTCACGTTTTTTTTTTTTTTAAGATTCCAGACATTCAATCCCAAATGCTTAAAAAAACGTAAAAATACTTTGCAGCCATTGACTGAGTTCAGCACCTGGGATTGAATGTCAGGATTCGTAAAAAAACGTGAAAATACATCCCTGGCACTAAATGAGTTAAGCAGGAAAATCCACGTGATTTGATCCATTTCAGGGGGCGGAACGTGGATGGTGTAGGGTAGCTACAAATTTCTTCTGTCTTCTTGAGTTTTTTCCCCGTCATATCTACCTGCTTGGGCGGGGCCAATGTGAGTGTAGAATAAGCAAAATATCCTAAGAAAAGGAAAATAACACTTTGAGGTTGTGTAAGGTGAGGAATTAACATTGCAGCATGGTTAAAATCTCCAAAAATGTGACTTTTCATGATAGAGGACCCTTTAAACTTTTACCCAGACAAAAAAGCAGCAGCTAGTAAGGCTCTATCTTCCATTTACATCTTCACATGCATCTGTATCATACATTTACCACTGGATATTGAGTCCATCCAGTTTCCTTGGTACTTATGTGGCCGCGTGGTAAAAAGGCTGGACTACGCCCTTAACTGGTCGCCAGTCAATCAAAAGACATATATAGAGACAGACGACCTCTTAGTGGGGAGCCAAGCCGCCCGCACCAAAGTCCAGCAAGTCAGTGACTCACGCGGAATCTTTCAAATTTATTAAAGCAGACCGGCTAAACCAAATCGTTTGATTCTTTAGTAAAAAAAAAAAAAAAATCCTCTGTATCTTTAATGTTTGCAAAAACGGACCAGAAGGAGTAGGGGTGGCTGGGAAGGGGCAGTCGCTTTTCATCTCCTCTCCTCTTCATCCTTGGTTTCACATTTTGCTCCACTTCCTTCTTTGCCTCCACCTTTACCTTTGTCTTGTCTATCTTTCCATTTCCGTCTCCTTTCTCCCTGCATTTCTCACCCTCTGCTCCTCTCTCATCCCCAGCCACCCCTCCTTCTCCCACCCGGCATGACGTGGGATCACATCAAGGAACTGTTGCTGGGAGTTACGGGGATTGAGAGAGACGCTTTGGAATGCAACTCCAGCGGAGCCCCTGAGAGCATTTGGCGTAGGGAGAGGAGGAGGCTGTCGACTATTTCCACTTCATGCCTCTCAAGTGTTTCACCTCAGTGGTCTGACTGCTCTCTCTCTCTCTCTCTCTCTCTTTAACTTTTTTTTTATCTTCCCTGTCATACCTCCATCCTTTAAGGGCATCCTCAGTGCCTTGCACCTCTTCTTTGCCCTTTTGCTTGACTTTTGGGCTCTTTATTGGTCCTCTGTCAGGCTGTCCAAGCAAGCTGCCTGTTTGTCTATAAGCAATGTAAATGCCAGCTAAACAGACAGTGGCAGAGGCAAGAGAGGGCAAACACATGGAGATGCAAATGCGCACACGCACACACCGTGGCCAAACACACATTCTCTCTCATCAGCAGAATGAAAGTGCTTTCTAGTGTTATTTGAATGAGACAGAAAAGATCCCTATTCAGCCCCTCTAGCCAGCTTTTATTAACACGGTGAGGCGACATGAGCGCCCCCCCCCCCCCATCCTCTGCCCGGCCTCACATCACACACACACACACGCACACACACACGCAGTGAGATTGGTTTCCTACACAGGTACGATCCCATCTCTCCTTTAGTCCCCCCCACTCTTTTGTAACCCCCAACCTCTCTCTCTCTCTCTCGCTCTCCCTCTCTCCCTTTCTCTCTCTCTCCCTCTGCGTAAAGGGACGCTCAAACTCCCGCACATATCCACCACCAGTGGCTGAAGCAGCAGCAGCGGCGGCAACAGTGTTTCTTTGGAGTGGACCAGAAAACAGGACAAGCGTTCTTTCAGTGCAGCATCACGATGGAGTGACATGTGGACTCAGACGGACTTGTCAGAACCCTGCCAGAGGATGGACCACCCGGGTTCTCATGCATGGATGCTCATCTGTTTTTTTTTTTCTCCCCATTTTTTGGTGCAACAAACATCACGGAGAAGCCCGTGTGGGTGGTAGTTTTTTTTGTTTGTATTTAATGACAATGTTGTTTGTATGTTTTGAAAACTAGAATTGAAATGTTTTCATTAATTGTCTTTTTTGAGGTTGGTTTGCAGCTATGATAGTCTAGCAGAAGTTTTTCAATAAGCCTGAGATAGCTGGGTAGTACTGGATTTATTTCCAATCCACTTGACATTGAAGTTGACATGAATAAGTTTAACCAATATAAATGCAAAATGACAATTGCCTGACTTGATGCAAAACCATTGAGCAATTGAGAAATGTGTTTGTTTTCCCGAAAAACAAATCTGCCTTAATTTTCATCAAGTTCACCTTCTGGTCGGAACGTTGCCACAAGTAGCAAATGGAGTCATCAAGTCTTTGTTTAAGCATGGTGTTATTTTTTTATTTATTTACTTATTTATTTCTTGATTAAAAACAACCATTTTTGTTTTGTTTGCAACATGTGCTGCTTTCACAATGTGGGAGCCACTGATGTCATTCATGGCAGAATTGGCCCCTCCTACTTGAAAGAAGACTCCTCACTTTGATCAAATGGTGGCACAATGTTATTCTTTTAACTTACATTTAGTATGGTACTAGCGAATTAGGTCACTTTGTTTTTATTTTAGTCTTGAGGGAGAACTATTTTAGAGGTTAACTCTGAAATAGTAGTTATAACGACAACTTGAAATCATGAAAAATTGGAATACGCAATAGTTCTTTTTTTCCAATTAATATTTTGTGACAACTATATCCATACATTTTTGACAGTAAAAAAAAAAAAAGGTAAAATAATTGAGCAACATTGTGCAGTTTGATTGCTATGTATATATGTGTGTAATTGTAGGTTTTCAACACCTCAAGGAAATACATCCTACTTATTAAAATGATAAGTAGGTCGACCTGGTAACAGAAGTGAATGAAATGTATGAGGTACAAAATGGGCATCACATTGTACATACCATTTTCATGAGTATACCTTCTTATTTGTTTTTTTTTTTCATTTTATTCATGTTCCTCTTTTTTTGTATGCATGCGGGCCTATACTTGGCCAGACAATTCTGTCTCCCCAATGCCCAGTGCGCTTTATGGCTTTTTATTCCTATCTGACTCTACTGATGGTTCATATAGGGATGGAAGCCATGCATCGCGCTGGAAGCACACACAACACACCGGAACATACCCATACATGCACAAATCTGTCATTTGTGTGGAGTATGGATTCACGGGTTCAGGAGAAGAGCTGTCACAGAAAGTGAAATATGGATATACTCTCACATTTATGGTGAATTGTGAACCTCTGAAGCACTTCCTCGCTGCAGATCTGCCACCAAACCGGAAACAAAATTGATATTGATCTCAACAAAGAGAACAAGTGGACTCTGATGAATCCGATCAATTTGAACCTGAGAAGCAGAACTCTTTCCAGGGGACTTGTCACCAAGATAACTCAATGAAGATTCATTTGATTACCAATGAGTGCTTACTCTTGGTCGTTGTAGTATGTTTATAAATAGTGGACAAGATAATTTAATTACTCAAATTCAGATGGGATCAGTCCTTTTTTTGTTATCAACTTATTGTTAACTGAAAGTGGAGTTTAAAACTATTACTTACATGAAAATTAGAGCGACTGTTACGTGGTCCGATACACACTAAGTGGAACAATAGACATATAGTATACTTTGACATATATAAAGAAGCACACAATGTCACAGTCCACTGCAGTGCAAAAGCGCTTTACAGAGGGATCTCACCTACAACATTCCACCACTTAATTCATGCAAGAGACTGGCTTCCAACTGTCAAATAGGCGTCAGCCACTAGTTAATGTTGCCTGGGAACATTGTGTGTATGTATGCAGATAGATAGATAGATAGAAAGATATATATATATATATATATATATATATATATATATATATATATATATATATATATATATATATATATATATATATATATATATATATATATATATATATATATATATATATATATATATATATAAATGGAGGGAATTATTAGGAAATAATGTTATCACTGGCAATGTTGACGCAAACTGCTTTGTAATAATATTTCCATGATAGTTCATTTTATCATCCTTGTCATGTTTTTGTTAAAAATATTAAATGAATAAAGAGAATCATTGTCACATGCTGCCAACTGCATGAATGAAATCGTAAAAATCGCTACTGTATTTTTGTTAGATGTTCTCCTTGTATAGTGCATTGGAAAATGTAAATTTTCATTGTAATTATGAAACTAAACAAGTGCAAAAGCAGTGCCGGTTGTGCTTGTTTTTTGGCGCAAACAATAAACTTTTACCACAACGATGTTAAAACTATAATTGCCTTTTCGTTGCAGAGGGCACATGTTCATATAACTTGAAAGTATTAAACACGATCATACAGCATCGTTGGTCGTAATGGACATTTGTGGTCCTGAGAGACAATCCTCTGGCGCTACCCTCTGGAGAAACTGCGCAATTTAACTCAGTTAATACCATCCTTGGTAGTCACGTGAACAACAGAATCTCCGCTTGATGTGTACCTGTATTTTTTTTGTATTTATTTATTTATTTATTTATTTATTTATTTATTATTGAGAGAAAATGCACAGAAAATATATCGGAAGAGAAAATATATGTTTCCCCCCACAACAGAACTAGAGAGGGATTGACGCGTATTTTTATTTTTATTTTTTGACGGAAATTGTGTTCGTTGGTTAGTTGGTTTCTCAGTAAGAAAAAAAAATAGTCCTATCAACATTACGCACTGAGGAATATACCCGTCATGTTTCAGTGAAAGCTGTTTCAAATGTTCCTTCTGTTTTCTTCCAGTCTGTATAACGACGTTTAATAAAACTTTCATTTATAGTCCTGCACAAAAAATAATTAACAATCATCTCCCCTTAATGAACAGTGCAGTAAAAATCGTCCGTGGTCACGCTTTCGCCTGAGCGATGGGAAGTTCATGACATAGCCTGCAACTCTCTTGTTTATACACTAAGCGGCAATATTCACTCTAAAGTAGACGCGTGTCCGCCAAAATGCCGAGAAGAAAAAGAAGTTAACCGGACGTGACGTAACAGCGCGCTTCCTTCATGAATGCTATGTTATCAAAGAGGGTTAGGGATGTTTAGATAACTTTTTTTTTATGACATCCCGAAGGGCGTGGGTCCACGCGGGCAGTTGTGAGACTTGCCTGGTAAAATCATATTTGATTAAAAACAAAAACAGAAAAATAAATATATTAGCGACGGCAACATAGCATGGCAAAGCGCGGTGGATGTAAAAAGGCAGATGTCAATACAAAGAAGCTGAAGCAGGTGCTGAAGGCAAAGGACGGCGGACCAAAAGACAGAGCGAAGAGGAAAGATGCAGGTAAAATAAAAAAAATAAAAATAAACACTGCATTGCTGTATGAGAACGAACAACAGTTTACAGAACTCGTATGGTTTAGTATCTAATGCAATGTGTATAGTAAGTAAAGTTAACATTCTACTAATCGTTCATTCTTACAAAGCTCTTTATCGCTACACATAGCCCTTATTTATGATTGTTTATTTCCTATTCTGACCTCTTGGTTAAATTCTCTCACTACGTCTCGCACTTTTATGTTCTGTCCGGTCCTACTGTCCACTCGTTGCAATTATTCCTCACAGGGTGCAGCACTGCAAGCCCACGAACAATACCTTCTCAACCGCTTGCCCAAATACTGCACAATTATTGTACTGTTTTTACGCTGTCTGCAAACCCTTCTGTCTGACGGTTAAATATCCATCGCAATAGAAATAATAAAAGGGACATACCTACCTAACTCTCCTGTTGCACAATAATACTGTCTGACATAAATAGATATACAGCATACATCAACATTATGCATTACCAAGCATGCAAAACAGAAATGGTTGAGAAAGTACCTAAGCAATGCATTATTACTAAACTGATTGGTCTCAATTATTTCTTGCTGTCTTCAAGGTGATATCAAGGCAAAAGAGGAGGAGATACTTAGGAGAAGGGTCATCCAGAAGCCGCGTTGCTCAGCAGGAATCATCACCAGCAAACACTTTGGGTCACCTGTGAAGATGGAAGACACGTGTAACAACAATAATGATGATGAGGAAAAGATGAGCTCAATCATTCCGATGACAGACAATGTAAAGGAAGAAGAGGAAGAGAGTGATGAAGAGGAGGATGATTGGGAGGAAGTGGAAGGTGAGTTAAGGAAGATAACATATTCTGGTTACTCGCTACAGGTGATGCAGTGGTTAGCACGTTCGCCTCACAGTTCAAGGCCCGAGTTCAATTGCATGTTCTCCGCCAGCCCGTGTGGGTTCTCCCTGGGCACTCCGGCTTCCTCCAATATTCCAAACACATGCAGGGCAGGTGTATTGGACATACTAAATTGTCCTTAGGTGTGATCGTGTGCGTGAATGGTTGTTTGTCTCTGTTTGCTCTGCAAGAAGTTCAGGGTGTCCCCCGCCTACTGCCCGAAGTCAGCTGGGATAGGCACCAGTAAGCTTATGACCCTTGTAAGGATAAGCGGCTCTAGAAAATGGATGAAAGGTTACTTGCTTTTTAATTAACATGTGTTTGTGTTTTGTGAGAACTGGCTGAGCCTCCGGGTCCAGCAAAAACCCCAGAACCAGTCCTGCCCGCTCAGCCTGTAGAGATAGAAATTGAGACCCCAGAAGTCAGGAAAAAGTAAGTGATCATCACTTGGCATCGTTTTAATTAAGTATAATTGTATAATTAAGTTCCAAACTATTTTAAATGTCAGTTAATGAATGTGATGAGGAAATGAAGCCCCGTTAACCACTTTTGATTTGCTTGTAGTGTCTTAGATAGTGCTGATTTAAAAATGCACTGGATCTTTAGATCATGAGCGCCATCTAGAGGGACAAAAAAATATCAAAGTAGTTCATGAGGCTCCATTTGCCCATCACTAGGCAATAATTGTTCTATTGATTATTCTGCGGATTAACCAAATTATCGGGTAAAATTTAGTTTAATTCGAAAGTGTAATCCAATTTTTTTTTCTTAGTGTTTATTTACAAATTGTCAGTGTTTTATTTGGTGTTGTTGAGTGATGTAAAAAAAAATCAGCTAAACAACAACTAAACAAACGAAAGAGATCGATGTACTCTCCAACCTTTTTGAAGCTGATTCAATTACTGGATCTGTCATTGTTTTCAAAGTAAAAGCAAGTCATCATTTGTTATTATCCAGACAGAAGAAAAAGGCAGAGTTTGAGATGTACCTGAAACGGATGATGAACCGTTACAAGAAGGACTTGCTGATTGACACACATAAGGTGAACAGACATGCAAATGCACTTCTGTGGCTAGAATCATTCCACACTCTTTTTTAGCAGTAATGAGATTGTATTTATACTCTTGTCAGGTGCACCTCCTGTGTCTCTTAGCCAGCGGAATGTTCCGCAACCGCCTGTGCAGTGAACCCGACCTGCTGGCTGTCACGCTGTCGATGCTGCCCCCTCATTATAGCTCGGTCGCCAAGGAACGTAGAGACCAGAACTACCTCTCTGGGTTGCTCAAATGGTGTGCACACACTAGCAATCACAACCTTTAGATTATTGCCTGGTTCCTAAGAATACTTGCGTGGATAGGTGTTTGGAATAAACACTTAAGTAATTTCAGCAATTAACCATAAAACCTCTAAAGGCAAATACACCTGCATTTGACATCTTTTGAAGGTTTCAAGCAACTTTCACCCTCAATCCCAGTCTTCCATCTGAAGAGCGTCCAGACCCCCGCACGCTACTGGAGAAACGTCTCGCAAGCCTGTCTGGAAAGAACCATCAGGAGATGACGCATGTCAGTTGTTCCACCTCCGCTCGTGGAACGGAATGACTCGAAATAATGATGATGTTGATGTGGTTACCGTTATTTTCTGTTTGTGTTTGTTGTAGCTGTTTATGCTCGTCTTGAGGTCTCTGCAGCTTTTTTGCCGGTTGGTCCTTTCTCTGCAGCCCATTCCACTCAAACCTCCGCCAGCCAAGGTAACATCACAATTTCAAACGTTATACTGTATATACTGTGGGTACAGGGTGTGGCGGACGAGGTGGAATTTGTAATGGCAAAGCACAACATTTAAAATTTGCGTTATTTGTAAATATAACGATGACATTTGGGGACTTCCTGCAGTCACACAATCTGATGTGACAGAATGCATCCTGCATTTTTTGGGGGAAAATGTTATTGAAGCTTTGGAGTTTATCTCAGCACTTTTCCTTTTAGCTGATACAAACTGAAAATTTTGTAATGACTGTACTTCTTTGCATTCTTGAAAATGTTATGATATCACTCCAACGAGAATATTGAATGTGGTCCCCTTATTAGGTGTTATATAATGTAAAATAAGGTCCCCTTATTAGGTGTTATATAATGTAAAGTTTAGATACTTTAGTGAGTAATACAGTGTTAGTAATCAGGTGATTTTCTGTATTTTGTTATTGTGTTATCGTGCCTGTTAAAGATGTGCATCTGCAGTTAGTTTTTATCCCTGTTGTTTGCCTGACTCTCAAGACTTTTTTTTTTTTTTTTGCACGAAATCTAGCAATGCGACTTTCACGATTTACCCATTGAGATCCGCTGATATAAAGTATTCATTTTCAATACTTCTTGCTATAATACAATAAATTGTCTCCAGGGCAAAGGGGCCACAACGGCAAAGCCAAACCGAAACCAGGAAGCATCAAAGACCAGCTCACCTGAAGAGAAAGTCTCTCCAGGCTGTAAAAGGCCAGCTGGAGGAGGAAAGAATGCCCGAGACAGGGGTGGGAAAAAAGCAAAGATGACATCAGTAAAGGAAGAGGAAGAAGAGAGGGTTGAGAAGATTGTGTCGCCAGGAGGCCCAAAACCAAAGAACTCTAAACGGCGTAGCATTGCGTCAAAGGTCAGCTACAAAGAAGACAGCAACAGTGAGGGTGAGGAGGAACTTAGTGATGAAGAGTTCCAAGTGTCCAGTGAGGAGGATAGTGAAGATTCCGAGACTGGGACCAAATCTGCCAAGATAGTAAAGGGTAAAGAGAGAAGCAAAAGCAAATCTACAAATAACAGAAATAATACAACACAGAAGAAAGGGAGTGTTGCAAAGAAAGATGAGGAGAATCATGAGGATGCAGAAAAGGGACTTGCGGACAGCAAAGCAAAGCAACGGAGCTTGAGAAAGAACAATGAGGTCGGAGCAGACGAATGGTTGGAGGTGTTTGTCGAAAAATCATCATCTTGGGTGTGTGTGGATGTGGAGCATGGAGTAGGGGCACCTCACCTCTGCTCTCAAAATGCAACGCGGCCAATTACGTACGTGGTGGGTGTGGACGAAGACGGCTTTGTGAAAGACCTGGGCCGGAAGTATGACCCCACTTGGATGACGTCCACCAGGAAGAGGCGGGTGGAGGAAGACTGGTGGGAGGAGACGCTGCAGCCATTCCAGAGACGAGAAGATGAGCGGGGCATGAAAGAGGACAAAGAGGTGAGCTATTATTATCAGATCCAAATTAAAAAAAAAAAAACATACTAAAGTTGTTGAACATATGCTAATACTTTGTTTTATTGTCCCCTCAGATGCAGAAGAAGCTGCTGAACAAGCCCTTGCCCATCTCCATCACAGAGTACAAGAACCACCCGCTGTACGCCTTGAAGAGACACCTGCTCAAGTATGAAGCCATCTATCCCGACACGGCTGCCGTACTCGGATACTGCAGAGGAGAGCCAGTGTACTCCAGGTCAGTCAAACACTCATGATACTTTGTGAGGGACCGTCAAGAACATTACTCAGGATGACCTTTCACGCTATTATTGAAAAGCTCTGAAAGGCTTCTGAAATGCTCTAAAAACAGGACAAGATTTCTCCCGCTGCTGAAAGGGAATTCAGCATTTCCCAAAGAAATGATATTCTGTCAAACTCTTGAGTCAGATTAAATGAGAGCATTTTAATAAAAACATGTGAGAGAGAATTCTGAATTATTTGCACAATGAGCCCTCACAGTTTTCCCTAATCCTCATAGATAACCTTCAGAGAGTCAGATCACAGGCTATTTTACTAAATGTGAGTCTGGCAATAATATGAAAGTTTTGACAGGTTTGAGGAAATGTAGATACTCTGCTTCTTTCTGATGTTTTGTATCTTAATTTATTTTTGTTTAAGTTATGTGTGTGAAATGAGCAATATTGATCTCTTGTTTGCAATTTTTTTTTATTGGAATGTGATTTATTAATATAGTCTTTTTGTTATCATTTTAGATAAGCAAGTAATGCAGTGTCCAATTGTTGGGGTGAATATTATTATTACATGTATGTATTTTTTTTCTTTTCTGCTAGAGATTGTGTGCACACTCTACACTCCAAAGACACATGGCTGAAAGAAGCACGGACAGTCAGAATTGGTGAAGTACCCTACAAAGTGAGACCTTGACTGGTATAGACCAGTATTTTTAATTTTGTTATAGTTTAGGTACAGAGTTTAACAAATGTATCGTATCCATTTATTCAATTTAATCCACAGCAGGTCTACACAAATAGCATTGTTTTTTTCTCGTATAATTAATAAACCTTGATGTAGAAATTCTTAAGATGGAAATCTATCTATCTATCTATCTATCTATCTATCTATCTATCTATCTATCTATCTATCTATCTATCTATCTATCTATCTATCTATCTATCTATCTATCTATCTATCTATCTATCTATCTATCTATCTATCTATCTATCTCTATCTGTCTGTCTGTCTGTCTGTCTGTGTATTTATCTATCTGTATGCATGCATACATTTAAAAATAAATGCTTGGATGGATTGAACAGAGATTAAACAAAGTCTGGAAAGGATGAGCACCACACGGAACTAAATTAAGCACTTTTTTGCATGACTTCTCTGAGCATGGTGATTTTAAATTGGCAAAACACAGAGAGGTCAATAAAGTTGAAAGAGTTTGCAAACTACTTTGTGAGACTGTATGTTGTTTAGTGGACGAATAGTACCTAATTTAGTTCCATGTGGTGCTCATCCTTTCCAGACTTTGTTCAATTCACTGAATGATGGTTTAATGTCATTGTGTGCACATTTCAGATGGTGAAGGGCTTCTCTAATCGTTCCCGTAAAGCTCGGATGATGACCGAACAGAAGGATGAAAATGACCTAGCTCTGTTTGGAGAATGGCAGACAGAGGTGTATCAACCTCCCATAGCTGTGAATGGAAAGGTATTCTCCGATCATTTTTTCCTTTTATTGAAATGCAAGTTACCTATCCGGGTTATAAATGTTGAAAATACATTTTAAAGGATCTATTTGATTATTGTTTATTTTATTTACCCAGTGCTGTATCATTTAAAACTTGTTTGTTGCCTTCAGGTGCCCCGCAACGACTATGGCAATGTCTACTTGTTTAAAGCCTGTATGCTGCCGGTGGGCTGTGTCCACCTCAGGCTACCCAACCTGCACCGCGTGGCCAAGAAGTTGGACATGGACGCTGCCCCCGCAGTCACTGGCTTTGATTTCCATGGGGGATATTCCCACGCAGTGTAAACCTTCAAATTTTTTGTTTTTACATTTTTAAAGGGATATTCCGCTTATTAGTACACATTTCGCTGCTTGCGCTTGACCGAAAATGACATCACGGATGCTGGAAGCTCAGGTTCCTACCACAGTTCAGCTTGTGAATGTCAAATGACCAACAGATGAGCCATGAAAGATAATTTAGTTATCAAATTAATTATTTTTTTACTGCTGAAAATTGCTTCATAAGTGCAATACCTATTTAACTCTAGGCAATTCTACTGAAAAGAATGTTGAGTAATTTTCTAAAAAGGCCACAGTGGCTCCTAACCTAAAATTTTAGAAGCATCAGTAGATTTAGAAATACATACTTTAAGTTGACATGCTATTTTGCCGTATTTTCACTGTTACTTATTAAGGGCTGAAGTGCTAAGCAGAATTTTGCCAATAAAAAATGTTCAGGACTACAAAAAAATCTACAGAAAGCAAAAAAATGAAAATTGTAGTGGCACTGCCACATTCTAGGCGGAAAATGCCAACACTTAGCAGCAGTCCAGAGCACGTAACATGAATTATATAAACAGAATATTCTTGTACAATATGCATGAAAACAGCATGCTTTCACAAAAATCATCAGATAAATCAGTTATATCCCAGCTGGAAAGGAACACACTTGACTGGTCGCCAATCAACCCATCATTTGAGCAAGCCACGATATTAGGGCCTTAATAATTATTAGTACAGGAAAATAGTGCAGTTTATTTGCTATTAACCTGATTCCGTTGTATGCTCCAGGACTGATGGCTACATTGTGTGCGAAGAGCACGAGGAGATCCTCAGAGCTGCCTGGGAGGAAGAACAAGAGCTTCAAAAACAGAGGGAGAAAGAAGTGCGTGGGTGTCTCCTTGTGGGAGTGCCAATGAAAGGTTCTTTATTGTTCGGGTCAATGAACCTTTGCTTTTCATTTTGCAGAAACGAGAAAAGAGGGTGATCTCCAACTGGACTCTGCTTGTGAAGGGCCTTCTGATCAGAGAGCGTCTGAAGCAGCGCTACGGCAAGAAGGGCCATTCCGCCGGGGGCCTTGCTGCTCCTACTGATGGAGACAAATGTGATGGACTTTCATCAGATGAGGGGGGTGTCGGGGAGGAGGAACATTCCGGAGCTAAAACTGCATTGGAGACACTGGCTATGTCTTGGCCTCAAAACAGGCAAGCAGAAAAGGAGAAAGGGGGAAGTTTCAGCGGACAAAAGACGAAGCGGGAAAGGAGAGGCAATGAGAAACATTTGTTCCCCTTTGAGAAAGTGTAATGCTGCAACACTGATACTGTCACTTGGTTTCTGTTCACTCCTTGTTACTCTATACACACTGTGTATGTATACGGTTCAGTTGTGTGGTTTTATGGATTGGTAAATAAAAGCAAATTAATAAAACATTTTTCTTGGAATGTTTTGACTGAATGGAAACAAAGTTTTTGTAATCGTATTTTTGACATAACCACACAACTTCAATTCGTCTGTACAAAAAAGGACACACGCAGCCTCCAATCTTTTTCTCTGTTGTTTCTATAGTGCATGTTTTTTGTTTGTTTTTTACAACGCCGGTGGCACTTGCATTTACATTCTTTTATGATAATAATTTACATAATTATTGGAAAGCAACAAAAATAAATTCTGTTGAAATTAGAAGTCTGTGTGGTCATAACTGCCCAGCGCAAAACATTCCAAGAGCTGAGGTTTAAGGGACAATGTGTAAGATAATAATAATTTTTCATTAAAAATGAATAAATTAAATGACTACAAATTTCAAAAACTTACACGTCACTGTGTTTGTATGTTTTAAATACAATCGTGGGTCTAGTTATCGTTAAATTATATTACGTAGGGGATGGAATTTCTCTGGAGGCTGCCATGTTTGTTATAGGTACGGACAATGGTAAATGCAGCGCCTCCTGCTGTCCGTAATGAAAAACTGTCAAATCTTTCACAGCGCTCAGCCAGTTGCAATTTTCAGCCTGATTTCTTCACCAGTCACAACCCTCAGCAGATCAAAGCTTGTTTGGGGATTACGCAATGATATTTTCCGTTTATAAAGAATTAAAAAAAAAAAAAAACATGTCTTTTATTACTAATGCGCGGAAGGAACACTGCAGGTTACAGTAACCTAATTAATGACGTAGTCAACTAAATTGCCAAAAAATTCTCCAGGCCAAGACAAAAACGTTCTTGAAAAAAAAAACGTTGTTTTTCTAAGAATATAATAATAGAAATTATGTTAACGTAAGATTCACAACATAAGGTGGTCAGGTGGCGTTTACGTTGGACATAAGGTTTTATTTTTTTTAAAAGACGTTTATTTATGGGCCATCATATTTGCCAGTCGACCTACATTTTCATATTGTGTCGTTTTTGGAAAAAAGTTGGCTCAGGGCTAAGTTATTTGATTACAAATGTAGCATTACACAGCACTAGTATTTTACAATTTCACTCTTTACTACACACCTCCAGATGTAGATTGAATTTAAATTTGTTTTACACCCTTTTTCAAAACGAAAACAAAAACAGTTATTTATGTAGTTACACTTCTGTCAAGTGTGTCCAGTCAAGGGTACGTTTCACTCCCCATTTGTACCTCGATAGGGAAGTTAAAAATCCCGACTCCCTTTATGAACATGGAACGCATCATATCGTCCGCCTACCAGCTAACGCACGTAGCGGCTTTGTAGTATAAAACAGACTTTTGTATGTCATCGTGAGCCGAACTGGCGCCGCACTAAGAGGTAATTATGTCTTGACTCACTATAGAACCCATCGATACGTTTGTCGTTCATTGTGTTCGTTTGTTCTCGAGTTACTGGCGGCCTTGTTTACATCTCAATCCACTGGTTTGGGTGGGCTAGAGGCGTATCATAACGATATCACATGCTAACAGGGAGCTAGCAAGTGCGTTAATATCAATGCCGTGAACTCGTATAAAATTGACCTGTCTTGACTTTTGGTCGTTTTATTTCGAAAGGCTTTTTGAAACCTTGTGAGCTTTTGCTTTGTATCGTTGTATGACTCCCATGTAAATGTTTCGAAGCTAATCCAGCTAAGTTAAATTGCCTAGCCGAGAACTGAGCTGGACCTGTGTGGCACATTTGCTAAACAATGGAAGTAAATAAATGACGACGTTCTGTAGAATCGAAGCATGAAATATTTGTTTCACCTCGTCCAGAATATTACAGCCCCTTCCCCCCCATCTACCACATTATGAAACTGTGCTGAGTCGCTGTGATACATTAGCTTAGCAAGATGTGTGTCACCTAGTTTAAAGAGCCTATTTTTAGCTTGGACTAGAAGCGTTTGGCAGGCACCAGAAACACCTAACAGGTTCTTCATGGCGTTTCTCTACCCGTTCCAGGTAGATGTTAATTTTTGAGTAATACTTACGGGCAAGTCACCTTTAAATTTTGAAAATAGATTTTTGCACTTAATTTTGGAGCATAGAGATAACAAAGTGGCTACTTTCCAATGTCACAGGGTCATTCATGGTAATGCATGGCCACTTGTGAGAATTTTCCAAAAATCTGCGATTTTTAATTGGTAGGTTAGGGTCTAAAAGGTAAAAGAGTCAGGGGTCACTGATAGGCAATAAAAAATTGCAGGGTCTTCCGTTTATGACAGGACTGAGTCAATATGCAGTACACAGTGAGATTACAGATGGTTTAACACGTTCTCATGCTGTACAATAAGGCACACTTTATGGCAAAAAATCCCATCGGCATTGTTTGTTGTGTTTCTGTCAGATAATGCACCACTTCTACTTGAAAATGGAGCAACTCCACCTGTTTGTTTTTATTGAAATACAACTATAAATGAAGAGGAAAAAAGCCAATTCCTATTATTCCACACAACTCCAAAAAATAGACCGAATAAGACTTTTTTGTTGTTGTCGTCACATCACTTTTTTTTTTTTTAATTTATGAAATGCCACCGTTTACGCTGAAGTCTTATTGGCAAACAGAGAAACCGTTTACACAAGAGGCACCGTTTTGTCAGTTATTGGGAATTTGTTCAAGTTTGCAGTATCAGACAATGAGCAACAAACAGCCTGCCCTCAAGTGTATTAAAGTCTATTGAAACGTACCCAAGAATGATGATGACAAACAGCCGGTAGGCAATCACAAATTAGATTGTGCTGAACATTGTCAAAGACATGCTGCCATCTTACAACAGTAGTCATTTAGCCACAGACCACTTCAATGGCGGTTGCAGCTGTTATGATAAAATATATGCAATCTGTAATCTAGTGTATCCAAATTCATTACACACTTCATTGAGGTTTATTACCATCAAGTCTCGGGGTATTGATTTTACCCTACCACTTCCGGTTTTGTCACTTCAGAGTAAGGCCATTTGGAAATTCACTCAACAATAAAACATCTTAAAATTCACTTGTCACTGCTAAATTTAAAAAGAAAAGGCTGGAAATACCAACGTGCCACATTTGAAACTGTTGTAACACAAGTATCAAGTTACACAGTTTATACAATGAATCAAGCCCTGTGTTCATGTAATCAATCTGTGCGCAACGGCCCTCTGTTTTCTACTTTAATCGGTTGTGTTACTATTACATAATCCGTTTCTGGCTATTATTTGGGCTTTTGAAAAAAAACAGCAAAAGAAATAATCATTTACGGGGTCAATCTGTCATAATATAAAGTGTAAACAATTTGAGTGCATCCAAAATCATGCATGTTAACTGTCTGCACTATTAAAAGGTGCTTGGCACATTTCTTTTGATAATATCAATTTTCATACTGTAAAAACGTTGCCTACTTTACTATTGTACATCAATAACAATACAGCACAACCAGGCACACAGGTAAAGGCAAACACATGCACAGTTAATGCTTTGATACTAGTTGTGAGTTTGCCCTTTCAACAAGTTTTGTGCAACCTCAAGGCATACTAGGCTAAATATTTTAAACCTCTCCGAGTGATTTGGTCCCACGATCCACACTACTGAAACTTATTCACAGTTGTTGTTTGTTAGCACTTATACAGCCTGGACTGGTCGGGACTTGGCAGCCACCTGCATGTCACAAATATAGAGTGACATACAGTCAAACCGATATTAACACTGTCACTCAGTCAGGCGAGTAAGTTTTCAACTGCTGTCATGGCAACATCTCAAATGCACAGCATTTGTGATGCAGTTTTTGTATTAGATGTCATAGAGCCATAAGCCTAACCCTGTTGCAAATGTAGGGTTACCAATCGGTATATTTCTTAAGACAGTTCAGCTAGACTAATTGGTTTTCTAACCATTTTGGCTGTGGGTGTCCACAAGTGTGAGTCTTCTTATGTCACCCTTGAAAGCTTAAGCATGTTTCAACTAATCCTCTCAAGTCCAGATAGTAAGGCTCAACAGATGTCCTAAGCTCAACACAACATTATTAAGATAATAACAGTAGAAAGTTGTAATTAGGATTGCTATGGTTACACTTGCTCTGGGCATCTTCGTGACAGAATTAGTTTTAAAATTTAACCAATTTTTATGTATTTTTTTCCTTCAAGATTGCACTCATGGTTTAATGTCGTAGTGGAAATTAAATTATTTTACTGTACATTGCAGTGGGCTTTATCTTTAACGAATAAAACTATGGAAAAGCTGCAAATAGGTTAGCTTTTCTGCAACAGGCTGAGAATAGGTTCCCCTGAATGAACGAATGTGTATAGATGGGGCTCACCTGTACTTTATTGTCTTTTCCACATCACATATCTGTCATTGATTTCCCGTTTGACATGCTTGCTCCCCAGTCTCTTTCGTTTTCCCGGATCACCCTCAAACCGGCCTTCCAAATGAGTGACGGGGAGTGTGACTTCTTCTGTTTCTTTCGCTGCTGCTGAGCACGCCCTCCACGCGGCTCAGACACGCTGGACTGCAGGCTGTCTCTGGACAGCGACACACGCTCACGAACTCCGAGGACGGAGAGAGACCATTCTATAGAACCACACAGATCCGACAGGTAGGCGTGCAGTCTACCTGTCCGGGTGGTTGATTCCGTCGACTGGATGTCTGTTGACATGAACAGCCAGGCCTCTGACAGCAATGAGGAAGACTTTGGGGTAAACTCTGAAGAAGAGGAGGATGATGATGATGGAGGGGATGAGGAAGATCAAGGGGATATTGAAACCTACTATGACGGTGTGGCCAGCGACGTTGAGCAACAGGGCGCTGACTCCTTCGACCCAGAGGAGTATCAGTTCACTTGTCTGACGTACAAGGAGAGCCAAAGGGTTCTCAACGAGGAGGTGAACCTTGTGGCAGCTGCACTGAAGGTGGGTCTGTTTTACTCTGCATCTGGTTTACTCCTGCTTTTACACAAATGTTACATGTTATTATCAATTTGAATTCCTAGTCCATTGCTTAATCAGAGTACAAAAGGGGATCGCTTCCCACTTTACAGTCAGCTTTTCAAAACTTAAAAAACGCCCTATTGAGATCACGTCTGACTGGATGGACTGGTGGTCTATATTTCATTTAATCCGTGTGAGTCAGGACCAACTAATGAAGAGTCGTACCAAATGAACCATAACCATTAGTCAACATTGAATATATGATATGTTTTTTGCAGTCAGTGTTAGTGTGCCTCGTAAACTAAAAGTTAGTAAATTTGTCATTTGAGTCACCGCTACAATGCTAGGCATTCTATAGGCCTATAGGGAATTTGCACTAACAAGGTATCCGAAGATAAGTCCCAGGATCTTTGTCGTATTTGTGTTTTTCTTGACATTTTGACTTGTTTATTGCAGTCATACTGATTGTGTGCCTCACGAGCTGCATACAAGCTCATTGAGCTTTAATTGGTGGCTTGAGTGGCAATTTAGAACCCTATGAAAACAGTTAATATTTTTAATATTTTATACCAGACATGCAAATACATTCATTAAAAGTGTCCGTTTGTCTTAATGTTGTTTTCAAAAAGTGGGTAACTGTCAAACATGGCAACACAGAGTGCTCCCCCTCTGTGTTCCATCTTATCTGTGTTAGCAGTGCACACCACAGTGTGATCTTGCTGTGACTGGGAGCTTGCGTCATTCGATAACGTCTTATACACTGGACACAAAACGTATCCGTTTATTTTCTCATTGATAAACGACCAAAACCTGATAGGAAGATACACAGTCTTGAAAGTTACAGTGACAGCAACGAGTCTTGAAGGAGCAACAAAACCAAATGAACTTGAAATGTCTGAGGTGTAGTCACTAGCGTGTCTTCCCCCTTGACTTTGCTCTGCTATTGTGGCTCCTGCGTAGAAAAAAAAAATGGTGAGGATCACTGCGTGATTGTAATACCCACAGTAGTGCTGGCAGCTAACAGCTATCTGGGGAGTACTCCAATATATTTGTTCTGAAACGTTTTAGCCTCCTAATGCGTCACACTACTTTCATGTTTTAATAAGACATTCAAGTAGGTCATTTTCAGGCTTCCTCTGTCGTCCATGCGTGCACTAAGTCGAATTGTGTAGTTTGTTTATCTAGTACGGATTCTGACTAAGTAATTATATAGGGCAGATAGTGATTCACGCTGTTCGGAAAAGGCAACGCAATCCTCTACCTATGTTGTGGATTAACATGTTTACTGGATGCACATATAGAATTTAGTACCCGGTCTTTTTTTAAATCAACACAGTGCTTCTGATGTATTAGAAGCATCTCAACTGTCAATGCGTACCAGAGGCAAATGTCAACAATGTATTATTTTTATCGGATGTCTGTTACTAGTTTGGCCTGTAATACAAGGTGATTTCATCATGTGACATCTCTAGCTTCCTGCCTAACCTCTTGTTTAGAAAAATGAGCTTCATTTCTCTCTCTTGCGTTCTCTTTCTCTGTTCAGGTTTTACCAGCCGTTGCAAAGCTGATCCTTGTGCATTTTCACTGGCACGTTTCACAAATACTGGACAGGTATACCCCTCCCCGGGTTGTTGTTTTAGATTCAATATTTCCCTTTCAGTGTGAAAAATACTTGAACAGCTAGAAAGTTAGTTAATTATGACATTTCACTTCCTATCAAATTATTTGAGGACTTTGAAAGACTGAAATCGGAACCAATGAAGACAAAAATGATTCCCCGTTTTTGCTTTTAAATCATCCTAGGAACCACTGCTAAAAAGTCCTGTAACATTTTGAAAGTGCTTGGATCTGACCTTAGGAAGATCGCTAGAGCTCTTTATTCATATTAATCTGTCTATGTTTTTCTTCACCACAAATGTTAACTTTTCAGTCTCTGTTTTTCTCCTTGTTGTGTGCAGAAATAAGTCTAGTTCGTCTCTGGTGTTGTCAGATGCGCTGGTTCAGCCTAGCAGTACCTGCAGGACAGTCATTGTGAGTAACAAATGGACTAGATACAATTGGAGATTTTTTTTTAATGCTGCTGGATGTCAGTTTAAGATAAAAAAAATTCCTTCTGCATTTCAAAGCAGATCTTTTCAATGTGGGTTTCCATTGTTCAGGATTTTGATATCTGTAAATGAATTCACTTTTGGACACCTTTAATTGAACTTAATCTGCATTTGTGTGTTTTAGGCCACTCAGTCCCCACAATGTGGTGTGTGTCTCCAAGTCGTACGGAGAGACTCCCTGCTGGCACTGCCCTGCCAGCACTCATTCTGCAAAACATGCTGGGAGCAGCACTGCACTGTACTGGTCAAAGACGGTATAGGAGTGGGTAGGTCAATATCTTTTACATACACTTGTAGCTGTTTTCAAAAACAAAATCTTATTTAACAAATACGCTGTTCGCAGAAGTCTTGTTTTCCCTGCTAGCCAGAGCTACTTCATATTTGCTCGGACAAGATTTTAGGCCTTCGTGATGAAGTTTTATGAGTTTTTGCGAAGCGTTATTTCCATAGCAACACACTATTTACAGATTTTCCTAAAATTGTAGATGTTTTATCACAAGATTACAAATGAAAGCTTTTTCATTGGTCAGTTGCTTTTGCTGTGGCGATACGCTGTTTGCCAAGAATGAACACTGATTTTGATGGTCTCAACATTTATGAAATCGTATAAATGTTTGCACACATCAGACTTTATAAAATATCTATATTTTTATAGACTTTTTTGTGATTTTTATTTTTGTGTCTCATTATCTAGACTAATGTATGAGATGTCATATACTTCATTAAAAAAAGAAATCTAATTATTCCATTAACCCACATCCCAATACTTCAGCATGGCCAAAGTTATGAAGGTGCTTTATAGCTGCCCTAGTATTTATGTTTCTTTAATACATCTTCCAGTGTACAATGTGTATATGGGATAGTGTATTTCAACTACCGTATATAAAGTATTTAGGTGTATCGAATGTAGTTTCTTATAATAGAAGACCTTGGTTAATAGTGCCTTTGCCACTTGCCAGTTAATGTTTGCGTGTCTGGGCATGCAGCCAGATCAGATAAAATACTTTTTTTTTTTCAATGCACCACGTGTGAGAAGAATGTTTTCATTATGTGCCATTTGCATGCTCATTTTTGGATGTGAGTGTCTGGGCATGTGTATAAATGGCGATTAAGATATAACAGCAACTAGAAACTTTTTTTCTTTCTCCATTAAGGAACTAAGGGCTTTTTTTGTTCTGCCTAATGCAACAGATTCTGTCTATGATTCAGGCGCAATTGATCACATGTATTTTGAGTAATAATGTAAAAATTACTTTTTTTTTTTTTGGGCCTTTGCGCTTGTCTCTTTTCAGGCATCTCGTGCATGGCTCAGGATTGTTCCCTGCAAATGCCAGAAGATTTTGTCCTGCCTCTGCTGCCAGGAGAGGAGCTGAAGGACAAGTACAGACGCTACCTCTTCAGAGACTATGTCGAGGTGTGTGTTTGCCTGACCTTCTCTCATCCACAATTGATTTTGAAAAGATTAATTTTAAACCGCATGATCTTTATTTAAAAATCCACTTTGGCCAAGTTTTGAGCCACCAAGATGGGAATTAATTTGATGTCCCAATTGTTCAGGGATTTGATTGTATGTTCTACATGATCGTCATTTGTCTGGCAACAGAGTCACTTCCAACTGCAACTATGTCCGGGTGCCGACTGTCCCATCGTCATTAAAGTGCAGGAGCCACGGGCGCGCAGGGTGCAGTGCAGTCGCTGCAGTGAGGTCTTCTGGTAGGTCCACGGCACATACACATTTAAAATATGAATGCCCCAAGTACTTATACATTTAAAAACTTAATTGCTGAATCTCTCCTCTTTTGTCCCATGTCACTCTTAGTTTCAAATGCCGTCAGATGTATCATGCACCCACAGACTGCGCAACTATCCGGAAATGGCTCACAAAATGTGCCGATGACTCAGAGACAGCCAACTATATTAGTGCACACACTAAAGATGTATGAGCCTCCACGTGATTTCTATCTCATAACTTTCAAAAATGCTTGAACTATTAAACAACTGTGTGTCACATTCCAGTGTCCTAAGTGCAATATCTGCATCGAGAAGAATGGAGGATGCAATCACATGGTAAGTCACAGCCAAATGGGAAGCGCTCGTTTATTTGTGTCCACAACACTGATTTTATACCAAATCACTTCTCTTTGCATCTGTACTGTTTGTTTGCTTAAGTGAACATTATTAATTTTATAATGTTTGTTTATTCCAGCAATGCTCCAAGTGCAAACACGGTAAGTGTTTGCCCTCTCTAGTTCAATTCGGTACATAGAATGTCATGTTCAGGCATTATGCTATACAAAACTGAAATATTTCTGAAAGAATTTTAACTGCGGGGAAAAAAAGTGCTGTACATGTTTCTATTTTCACTGCACCACAGTCAGTCATACTGCCGTGATTGTGTATGCCCAGTGGTTTATATGATGAAGCATGAATGTACTGGTAATTTGACGTAACTGTTTCAAATATATGAGAAGTCATCACATGAGAAAAGAATGCTGTTATACTGGAATTTAAATAACACCAGTATCTTTTAAGAGCTACATTTAGACTAAATTCATGTGGCATAGTTTTTTTGTTTTTGTTTTTTTTGCGCTCACCAGTGGCACAATTTCCTATGTGTGTCATGGCAGCATAGAGATGGAAAAAAAATTAATGGAAGCATGTATTTTGATGTTTCCTCGGATGAGAATCAGTTGTTTCCTCATGTTGATGAAAATCTGATATAGTATGCCAATATGAGTGCATTGTAAATAATTTGGGTATACTGTGACATTGTGAGCATGATGTCAATAAAGTACTGTACATTGATTGGTGACATACACAACCACGCCTGCCCAAAACTCACATAGAAATGAACTCTCAATCCAAACTAATAAATTGTGAACATTGTAAATCTACAAGCAAAATAAGTGCCGCCAGCAGTCGGATGAATAATACCAAGGTCATCCTGACATGGATCTGATAGGGCCAACTAAACTCTTTAACAATTTAAAATTTGTATTGTCTTCGAATCGTTTCCTTCCGTGTTGTTGCTGCCTTTTGTAAACATTTGAAATGTTCCTTTGAGCATAATACAGTCAAGCACGTACGTTTTCCTTTGAAATGTACAGAAAAAAAATATATATAAACACTTCAAATTAAGCACTTTACCATCTTTGTCATCTTAAAATTGAAAGACGGAATATAGCTTCTTTTGAAAATGAACTATATTCTCCGACCATTAAGACGTGTGCTCACAACTAGCGTAAACATTTTACCCGAACACTTTGAATTTAAAAAGGCTCATAATCGAAGTTTGCTTTTTCAGACTTTTGCTGGATGTGTCTCGGTGACTGGAAGACTCATGGCAGTGAATACTACGAGTGCAGTCGCTACAAAGAAAACCCCGATATAGTCAACCAGAGCCAGCAGGCTCAGGCCAGAGAGGCTCTCAAGAAATATCTCTTCTACTTTGAGAGGGTGAGCACGTTTGAGCAGGGAAGAAAGCAGTGAGCGAGTGTGTGAGCAAGTGAATGTAAAAACAAATGTATATTTTTTTTCTCTAATTACTAATACATATTTAACATACTTGTATATACATATGCAACCACTTATATATATATATATATATATATATATATATATATATATATATATATATATATCATTAAAGTAATGACATAACAATTTTGCATTCAATTGAGTTATAAAGTGTAGTTTGTCATTATAATATGGCTCCAAGGGTGCAAAAATGGCTATTGCAGCCAGTACTAGTGTCGTCTGCCATTTGTGTGTGCAGTACTTTGAAAGAAAGCCTGGTATGACCCGATCGCAATACTACATTCGCAGAAAACTAGGAATGGTTGCGTTTTAGTTCTAAGAGCACATTTTTCTGAGAGAATGTAGTGCAGAATATCGTTCAATAGTAAAGATGACACTTCTTGACATATTCGATGTATATTACATATTTCAGAATTTAGAAACCATAATTGATTAAATCCCTTACTAGGTGCAACAACCATGATTGCATTTTGTTGATTTGGCTACGTACCAATGTTTAAGACCAGAAAAAATTCTGTAGATGTCAAGTGAGATTTATTGTGGACTATACAAATGGCTTTGATTTGTTTCCTGCACCAGTGGGAGAACCATAACAAGTCACTGCAGTTGGAAGCTCAGACATACCAGAGGATCCAGGAGAAGATCCAGGAGAGAGTGATGAACAACCTGGGGACCTGGATTGACTGGCAGTATCTTCACAACGCTGCAAAGCTTCTCGCTAAGGTATTGTGTCCTTGTTTAGAGTGTTTTTTTTTGTTTTTTGTGAGGCACACTAATACCAAAGTAATACCTTCAAATTATTTGGATGCTACACTTGTCTCCTAATAAGGATTATAACATCTTATGGGAAGACTGCCGTCTTGTATTTTGTTTTTAATGGAACAGCCAGAATTAGTGCTAGCATTACTGTTCAAAGTTGATTCCAGTGCTTGTACAAACAAGCATTTTTTTCATGTCCAATTTCTGTCCAAATATCCATTTTCACTGACTTTTCTTCTCTGTTGTCTTTGCTTTCAGTGTCGCTACACATTGCAGTATACGTATCCCTATGCCTATTACATGTCTGGCCCACGCAAAAAATTGGTGAGAAAGTGTTCTCTTGTTGCCTGATCCACGAACTTCATTGTCATTTGCCCAAAAAACATACCAAAAAAAAAAGTTGCTATCTGTGGTCTCGATCACATTTTTTGTGACTTTTTTTAGTCATGTGGTGTGTATGGTAGGCCAGTGTTACAATTTGAAAAAGAAAAGGGGATAGAAAATGAAACGAGGGACAACAAAGAGCAACAGTAAAGGACATCATCATCAGCGACAATGTGGTTGCATAGATGAGATTTTTTTTTTTCCCCCAAAGTTTTGAACCCTGTGGCTTTTAATGTGCTATGGTTTATTTATGAAATTTGTTTTTTTCCCTACGGTTTGTTTAGATAGTGGGCAAATGGGAAGAAGAGGTACAAAAGGGCAAGCTTGTGTTAATGTGGTTATCCTTTTCTGCAGTTTGAGTACCAGCAGGCTCAGCTGGAGGCAGAGATCGAGAACCTGTCATGGAAAGTGGAGCGGGTGGACAGCTACGAGAGGGCAGTGGTGGGAGGCGAGGTGGATCTCAGTGCCAGCGACAGAGGGGTGAGACGTGATTATTACAGTAATAGGAACCGGGCTCAATTGTGTTACGTAAGGCCACAAGTGTCGCATGCATGTCATATTCTAACAAAGAAAGCAGTAGCAGTATGACAGTACTGTATTCTGTGTTAGCGTTTGCAGTTTTGTTATTATTCGAGAGTTAGTTAATGGTATTTGTGTACCGTATATAAATAATTTTCAGACTTGTTGTAATGATGTCAAACATTGGTGAATTTGTGAAAAAATAATTGATAGGGGTGTTGCTGTAATATACGGTGGTATTCCGTTTTGGGCAATATGTTGAGTTGCGGAAATCCAAAGTCGACAAAAGTTTACAAATTGTTTTTGTCAATGTGACCAGGAGCTGGAGAATCAGATGCACATTGCTGAGCAGAGGCGACGCACGCTGCTGAAAGATTTCCATGACACCTGAAGCGCCATTTAGACTGACCAGCACCAGCATCTCTTTCCTTCTTTTCCTCTCTTTCCTTCCTTTCCTACCTAGCTTCCTTCCTTCCTTTTCCCTTATGTTCCCTCACCCCACTATTGCTTAATTCAGTGACCAGGCGTTCACTTGCTTTCTTCCCCCTTCCGTCCCTTCCTCTTTTTATCTCACTCCTGAAATGCTGCAGGGTCACGGAATGGCACGATTGTATTTCCCCCTCCTCCTCATGTTCTTTCACCATGTTTTGGCTTTAACATCACCTGAATTAAATCTCTTGATCAGAGCACACCTTATGATCAAATGTGTGTTTCAAATATCTCTTCTCACTGTCCGATGTCATACTGGTGACATTAAGAAAAAGAGAAATTATAAAAGGTCAAAGCAGTTCCTAGTTTTCTCTACAAAGATTATGCTATTAATGCTAAGACCATAAAGCCTATGGACACTTTGCGGCCGTTGTATTGCTCACCTTTACATATTACGTGAATTTGTGTTTTCATTTAGTTAGCTAATTTAATTTATAAGTGCAGTCGTCAAAGGTATCTGCACCCTTCTTTAATGACTTGGACAAAATGCAGCATTTCTATGTGCATGATGAGTGTTTACATACGTACACAGCATACTGATACACTTTCCACGGGAGTTTTTTTTTTTTTCTTTGACCACATCTGCCAGTAAAATGCTGCTAGTTCTATGACCTCAGAAAGACTAGTTTGCTCTTAATGTGACTTAAAACAGGATGGGCAACATCCAGACGATGGTGTGCCGCTTGAGAACATTTGATCTGGCCTGCTTTGAAATTGTGCAAACAAAATAGGATCTCAGACGCGGTGTCATAAAACACCCCCAAAAATGAAATTCACAAATTTTCAAAATAAATGTTCTTTTTCAAAATGTTATAAATCCATTTTAAGACTCCTCTGAAAAAATGGCTTGAGTTAACAATCCACAGACCAGCAATTTACAAATTGCTCAGTCTGAACATGAAAAAAAAAAAAAGAAAAACAGTATAGAGTCTGTCCACTAAAGAATGGCATAGCAGAAGATTTCCTTCCTGATAGTGTTTCTCATTTTGGGGAAATAACTTTTCACTATATCGCACACACTTGTCATTTATTGTATATTTTTCCCTAAATCTACAATCGGTTCTCACAGGACATTAACGTTTCACTAAAAGGAATCAGGGTCCCCACCTGTTTGAAAGTTCGATGTTGGCCAAAGCGAATAAATTCTGGCCTTCGTGCTATTAACTGATCTTAGCCATACAACGACATTACAACCGCCTGACATTAGACGGACATGATGCATTCTGTTCTTCTCCCCTCATTTTGGGCCTTTGTTTTCCTCCTCGCTTCCTTGTTCATATTGTTCACATTTCTTCTGGGGGAAAATGGCTGTTGATGTAAAGTTAAAGAAAAAAAAAAGAATAAAGAAAAAGCTACCAAAAAAGTGCTGTAATTTTTCAACAGTTGTACATTAATACAGAAAATAGACTTGCTCAGAGTTTTTAAAACTGAAACCTTGTCTTGTGTGTTCTTTGCAATGTTGTATCACATGCACAGTTCAAATAACTGAAAGTGTCAGAGCCCCGTGTCACCTCTGACTTTTTTCCCACACTTGGCACTTCATAACACAGAGGGCCAAAATGACACCACAGCCAAATGTTTTATTTACTGCTCTGCCAAGACGGAATTAACTGCCCGGTCGGGTTTTATTGTTGTGACCCACTTTCATCCTACAATACAGAAAAGCGTGAATTAATGGTTGTTTAGTTCAAAGGGAATCCCTCTCTCTTATACAAAATTTTAAATACAACATACACCCGGAGGCAAGCAAAGTATAAACTTCAGAACCCGGTCAACTGACTATTTTTACCAGAGACTTCAAATTTTTGCTTGTAGTTCTTATTTTCTACTACACGTGATTACTTTAAATGTTTTATACTTTAACTGACTTTTTTATCAATAGTGAATTGACTAAAAATATTCATAAAACAAATTTGTGTACATTTAACATTTGTGTTTAAAAAAAAATGACATAAGTGTCCTATTATTTTCCATATAACGTCTATGATTTTAAAAGGATATGCTAAAATTGGAACAAACAAATATTTGTTTGTTTGCATATCTGGCAGCAGAGTAATTCACATGAGTGTTATGTTTTGGCACAGAATATATAATTATTAATACCACGTGTCTGCTTTTTTTAAAACTGTATGGCGACCTCCCACCCTTTGACCCTGGATGTCATTCAGGACGTCATCGCGCAAAACAGGTGCCTAACCACATCATATTCCCTTTTCTTTCAAAATAAAAACCTTAAAAAGAAACATACAGGTAAAATAAAACCATACCCTTTCAGTAACCCTCGATGTAAAAAATATAACGAAACGAAATGTGTGAGAGAATCAATAATCGAATAAACAAAATAGTTAATGCGGTTATATATATATATTTTTTAAATGACAATGTCTTAGTTTTGACAGTTTAGTTGGCGGACATGACGTCACTGCAAGCTGTCAGGCAGGAAGCACATGGCGGATTGAGTTCGAACGTCTGCGAGGGCTTGGCCACATTTCTGCATGTCCACTCGGAACCAGTTTGACACTCGGACCTCGCTTAAAGGGAACGCGAAGAAAATTCTAGTTTTATTTCCCTCCCGGTCTTTGTCTACACGTCGACAATAGCCTCCTCGTTTTCTGTTAGCAAAAAACTGTGACAGGTGGTGTCATTGGATCTCATGGCAGAAAACGTTTTTAGCGGGCAGATCGGCGATAGCGTTCCAGAGGACGGACTGACGGGACAGCAGTTGGTCAACGGGGGAGATGGACTCACATACAAGTAAGTTCGTGAGTAGACTCCTGACTAAATCTTCTATCATGCCTAATTTGGTAGAAACACGTTAGAGCAAGACCCTCTATTGCCACAGTGCGTTTATAAAGCAAGGTTCATGAAGACATTATTGGATGAGTTTTGTGTTGGAAAAAAAAAAGTGCTCAGGCCTAAACATAAACAACTCCCACATTTAGGATAAAGAAACGTGAATCAGTTGTAAGTGTGTTTTGAGAATTACTGAAAAAAATGTTCTAAAACAAGTTGCATTGATGGCCACTGTTAATTCTCAAACAGGTCTATTAAATGATCATGTTACCCCAATGTTCTCGTGAATGCTGTAATCACGTGACGTTCATCCTGTATTGAATGAAATAGAATTCTTATGTTCTTCAGGATGAAAATGTCACCACCAGAAAACCTTTGAACCACAAGTGTGAGGATGCTGGCATGTGCACCATGTTGCCACTTGAAACCAAGATACGAGCTAATATTTTCCATTAGCCGTTGTATTAAGTTTGATACATTTTTAAACATAATTTCCCCACCTTTTCTCATTTTTCTGCGTTATTCACAATCAAATAACTCATTATAAACGATCAAAGCTCTATATTGGTTCTGAATTTGTAAAAAAAAAAAAAGATTACGCTTACTTATGTTGTACAAAGTGTAGGCCAGGATGGTACTTGGTGTGAACTTAATTAAGAAATGGCTGCCATCTTGCAGTCGTGGTTGATATTACAATTTAAAACTATTGGCAATGCATAGTTACAATTTAGCGCCCACAAAATCACATATTTTTAATTTCCATCCAATATTTTTCATATTGTTTTTTTGGGGTTTTCTTCTCATTTACTTCCACTTTTAATTGACAAATTATTTGTGTTTTGTAGCAAGGAAAAAAAATATATATTTTTTTCCCAAATCAAGGGTTAGGGCTAGGCAATTATGGCCAGAAAATAGCATTTTGAAGTTTTTTTTCTGTACGATCACAGTTTTATTTTTTAATCAAATGATTATACCCATCACACATTTATTTGAAGGTTTGATTTATTGTAAAAAAAAACAAATCCTGTACAGAATATTCAGACATTTTAGTACACACTTAACATCCATAGCTTGTAGAAAAAAAAGAGCTATTCAAAGCTTTTGTGAATATCTTGCTGAAAACAAAATAATTTTGCTAAAATGGCTAAATAAGTGATTCTCTCTTTAAATGCCACATGAACGTTAATAGTAACCAAGTGCAAACATGTTTTTAAACATTCAACATTCTGGCACTTTTACAAAATCTCAATTTCACAATTTACTTCATTTTCAAATCTTCCACTCTTAAAATGACGAATTCATCTAATTACTGTAATGTCATTTATTGCTGAGCCATCTCTAGGGGCAACTCTCTGTGCTCAGAGGTTGATTGTCTCTAACTTTGAATTTTATAGTAACTCAACCAACCATATTCTATTGCTTGTTTTATGACTGAGTTAATTAGTATGGATGAAAGTGGATCACACCTTCAAAACAGTCTGAGTCATATGCTTTAGCATGCCATTGTGGGCATCATTTCTGTTTTTAGTCTTGCTGTCATCGGGCATCCATGCCACTTCCACTTGGGGCTGCGTGCTTTGAAAGAAGACACAAGGATTGCTGTTCTTTTTTTTTGTTTGTTTTTAATCTCTTAAGTTCCAGTCACAATTTTGTGGCTTTTCTCCTCCATTCCAGCAGGAAACTGTTTAGAATTCAACAGATCCACACTCCAACTATCATATTAATGCTCAAGGCTAGATTAACATTGTTGATTCTCATTCAAGTAGAACGATATGTTAAGTATGGTACATGGTTAACAAATCTATGGTATATGACTCCTGCTTAAAGTGAGGATAAGAGATGCAGAAAATGGCTTGAACTGCTGGCATGTCAGAAGCTTGAACGTTGTGAGTGGAACCACTTTGAGGTGTTCCACTTTGGAAAACTCCACCATAGATTGCTAAGAGCTAATATCCTCCTTGTGTTCTCGCTTTCAGTGACTTCCTCATTCTGCCGGGCTACATTGATTTCACTGCAGATCAAGTGGTAAGTCGAGATGGATAATGATTGGATGTTTACCGACACGGCAAATCTGATTCATGCAATGTGGTGGTATTAAACTGCAATAAGCTGGGTATGAGAGGATGCTTGGCAAGGGAGTGCAGGATTACAAATATCCTCTGACTAAGACTGACTGTGAATGATTCATTACACACTGCAGCTGTTGCAATCTAAAAAAAAATCAAGTTTGATCATTGTGATCGTGTTCTGATTGCGAGGCGAGGCGATGTCAGGGGCAGCGCTGATGACCCTCAGGGGAAATGCTTTGTTTTTTGCCATGTGAAGTGTAATTGCAGTAAAATGAGGATAGCCACTCCCCCGCCCCCAGGCACTTTGATGTGCGTGGTTATTTTTTTCTGTTTTAGACTAATCTGTAACCTCTATAAATGCTGTAAAGGTAAACAGTTCAAAGTTGACTCATTTTGAAAATTATACCGTTTTAGGTATAATCATAGAAATTTTGTAGGTAATAGTTGATTGATTGATTGATAAACTAAATGGGAGAAAAAAATGTGTATTGGGTATTAGGGCTGGAACAAATGACTCTGTCCTTATTAAGGACTACAGAAATCAATTGACTCTTAAGGGGCTGTAATTCTGAAGATTTGTCCAAATTTAAATAAAAATCTGTAAACATTCAATAATCAAATATTTAGCATTTATTTTGAGAATTGATTAGTTGTTGGTTAATCAATTACTCATCGCACCTTTAATAGACATGCAAAGTAAGCGCACATGTCATTTTTCCTTCTGTCCATAGGACCTGACCTCGGCGCTCACCAAACAAATCACAATGAAAACTCCCTTTGTGTCTTCTCCCATGGACACAGTCACTGAGGCCAGCATGGCCATCGCTATGGCAGTAAGCATGACGCCCAACACCTCGAACACTCATAAGTGTTCACCAGCCTATGTCGCATATTCTGTTTTTAAAAGAGAAATTACTTCGACTTACTCTGAATATTGTCTCATTTTCAAGTCGTATGCTCTTCTCCAAGTTAACAGGCGGCATCGGCTTCATCCACCACAACTGCACTCCTGAGTTCCAGGCCAACGAAGTCCGTAAAGTCAAGGTATGAAATTGTGACAGATTTCCATTATTCTTAGACTTGCCACCCAGAGTATTTTTTTTCAAGCATCACACACACATTGTAATGGAAAATAAGTATTAGTATAACTTTTTGTCGTTCACTGACCACCTGGCTTTGTTTGAACAAAGACCCTTTTACTTAACAAACATGAGAACTCTGTTTAGCTAGAATGAGACGACCTTGACGGATAAGTGAGCTCAACGCAGACATATTTTATTTTACGGTATTTGTCTCCCTTCTTGTTGCAATTAATTCTACTCTGCTGACCGATAAGTTGAACAGAGGGATGTTTCTTTGTGTTGAGTGCTGGCTTTCATCTTGTAGGAGTGAATAAGAATCTTTCACTTGTCCCTTCAGAGTCTCACACTTGTGTCTTTGAAGCTTCAAATAAAAGAAACACAATTTGCTTTCATACTGTTTTACAGATCTCGCCTAAATCCTAAAACTTCCACAACAATATACGCATACGCTCACTTACTCATTCACGCCTTATGTTCATGATGTATTGTTTCTTCCCATTGTTTTACCAATCGTTGTTAGTTGTGCACTTAGATATATATCAAGATATACCTTGTCATCCCTTTCCCAACCATGTTTTTCCTCCTCGCTTGCAGAGGTATGAGCAGGGCTTCATCACAGACCCGGTTGTAATGAGTCCTCAGCACCTCGTCCGGGACGTCTTTCAGGCCAAGGCCCGCCATGGCTTCTGTGGCATTCCCATCACGGAGGACGGAAAAATGGGAAGCAAGCTGGTCGGCATCATTTCTTCGCGAGACATCGATTTTCTCAAGGCGGAGGAACACAGCCTGCCTCTCAGTGAGGTGAGAG
The DNA here is from genome assembly GCF_059441005.1 of Hippichthys cyanospilos. Taxonomy (NCBI): domain Eukaryota; kingdom Metazoa; phylum Chordata; class Actinopteri; order Syngnathiformes; family Syngnathidae; genus Hippichthys; species Hippichthys cyanospilos. The sequence goes on along the minus strand of NC_142370.1, from coordinate 30,995,024 downwards.
ATATTTCATTCGTTATTCATATTTCATTGAAGATGGGAACAAGTGATGCAGTTTGGGTGAAAGTTGACAGAAAAAAATTGGTGTCCTTACATTAATGAGAACGGTGTGTGTGTAAGAGTGGGGTGGAAGTCGAAAATGACAGAAAACGGAGGCTAGAATATTCCAAAAATGCAAATTGACAAGTTGCAAAGCTTCTTCTTCTTCTTGTGGTATTTGACCCTCACAGTGTTACAAAAAAATAGAATACTAACAAAATAAAGTAACACAATATTTTATACGTATACAATGATAAATATTGTACGCTTACAAGGTACTATGCAACACTGCAAAAGGAAAAATCCAAAATGAACTAGCCATTTAAAAGTATCTGACATTAAGTTACATCATGTCACTGCTTACGATTGCACTAATATTCTCTGATATCCATCAAGTAGCATAGGTTTTTCATCGCAACGCTTCATGAGCACCTGCATACATAAACACACTCTTATTAGTGTGACTAGATTTATTTATTTTATTGTATTTTATTTATTTGTACGATTTGAAATGTGATCTGCTCGGGAGGTGGACAGCGTAAGAATTTCACTGTGTAGTTTTCTGCTATGCATGTGAAGGATTTTTAATTGTGTGTGACCTTGACAGGTAATGACAAAACGAGAGGACCTCGTAATCGCTCCCGCTGGCGTGACTCTGAAAGAAGCCAACGAAATCCTGCAACGGAGTAAAAAAGGTGAATACGATTTGGGGCTTTCTTACGTGTTTCTCGTGTTTTACATACTGCTGCAGCATCCGAACCAGATTTTGTCATTCGGTACGTCAGTGTTGCAACTCTAACGGACACCGGAGCTGCATAGTTATATTACTTTGCTAGAGAAGCATTACAAGCACGGAACAGTTCTGGGTTCGGACATCGTTGTCTTAACTGAACTTGCGTTCTTCGTTTTCATGGAAACCAAAAACAAATGAATCCATGTTCCTCGTCCAGGCAAACTCCCCATCGTCAATGAAGATGGGTGCCTGGTGTCCATCATCGCCCGAACTGACCTGAAGAAGAACAGAGACTTTCCTCTGGCCTCCAAAGACTCCCGTAAACAGCTGCTATGCGGTGCCGCCATTGGCACACACAGTGATGATAAATACCGTCTAGACCTGCTGGTGCAGAGTGAGGTGGATGTGATTGTACTGGTGAGAAAGAAGATACTTGAAGCACATATTATTTTTGCCACGATTACTCTTTTCCACTACTACGGACTTACTCAGTTTGACATGCTTCTACTGGTTTGATTTTCAGCTGAAATGTGAGGTAGAACTCTTTCAATACAAACGTTTTAAGAATTTTAAAAAATCTAGACCTGAAAATTCTGCGGTCAGCATGCACACAGATGAAGAATTCACTTGCAAATGACATCATTTAGCGATGTAACTTTTGACTTTAAAGGAGCCATTCACAGACATCAATGTTTTACTTGTAAAATAAACTCTTGAGATTAGCGATAAATCGGAATTCATGCCCTACTTTAAGTGCTGAAGTGATGGGACATTTAATACATATTCTACTCGGTTGCCATTCTTAAGCCCCCACCTCCACCTTCTTAAAAAAAAAATGCAGTTTTCTTTCTTTGCCTGTCCATATAAGCTGCCCCAAACCAAGGTATAAAGCAGGGGTGATAGCATGCAATCAAAAAAACGCATAAGAGCCTCGAGTTAACGTGCCTGTGCTTTATTATTCTTTTCTTGTTCCCATTTAGAAAGTGTAAGTAATGAATTATGTTACACCCTCCATTTACAGGATTCTTCTCAGGGTAACTCAATATTCCAGATCAACATGATCAAATATATAAAAGAGAAGTACCCAAATCTGCAGGTCATTGGTGGCAATGGTAAGTACACACATATTTCTGTATTCACTAAAAATACATACTATATATTTTGATTATTTTTCTCTGATAAGTATCAAAGCGAGAGAATAGATTTTAAACTCATTACTCGAATCAAAACGAAATGATGATCTCATTGTAAAAAACTAAAACATATAATGGCATTACTGTATTTCAATTATTTAGAAATTGTCATCCACTTAACACACTGTATTTGTCCACCATTTTTTTTGTCCGGTCTTGCAGTGGTGACGACTGCTCAAGCTAAAAACTTGATCGACGCAGGAGTGGACGGACTGAGAGTCGGAATGGGGAGCGGGTCTATTTGCATTACACAAGAAGGTGAGTGAGTGGACAGTGAGGTAGTGGGAAAATGGAGCCTCGTGAATCGCTTGTGTTATTTTTTTTCTGTGCTCTGTATGGTGTTCTTAGTTTAAAAATAAAGACTAGTAGGAAGCGTTACATCACTGCATCTTTAAAACAATTGCGGTGTTGATGAACAAAAAGAAATAAAAGTGGTCCATGAGGCGCCATTTACCCATCACTACCGCAAGGTCAACAAACCACCGTCCGCAATTTGACGAGTAATTCACATGTCAAAAGCAATAAACACAGTCTTAGTGAGACAAGACTTGATGTTTTCCCTCTATAGCTAAATGCTCCTTCGTTTTTATCTTCCTGACAGTACTGGCCTGCGGCAGACCTCAGGCCACAGCAGTCTATAAAGTGTCCGAATACGCCAGACGCTTTGGTGTGCCCGTCATTGCAGATGGGGGCATTCAGACAGTCGGACACATCGCCAAAGCCCTGGCACTTGGCGCATCCACAGGTTAGTGTCTGATAGACCTCCAGAATTGCCTTCTCTGTGTTCGATGGGTGCTCGGCCTTATTCCCACCTTCAAAAAAACGACGAATGGATGGATATGCCTAATGACCGGTTGGATGGATGATGTGGCTAATGACGATGGATGAATGCACGATGCAACGGCTAATGACAGGGTGATGGGTGGATGAAGGGAGGGAAATCCAGTCGCATGAAAAATAAGCTTACCTCTTTATTGTTTGAACAAGGAAACAATAAACATGCTCAAATTTAATGAAGTATGATGAGGGCATAATTAAGATCCCTAATGTGCCACGTGTATTAATGCTTTTTTTTTTTTAACATGAACAAGAACGAAAGTGTGAAATCAATAAATCCCACTTTGAGTCGCTCACAGTTGTTTGTTGTAATTGTTCAAACAAATACAGCGAATGAGGTATTACATTAGGTTTCTCATTTCTGGCATATCGGAAATCTTATGTGTGTTTACAAATGTTTTTTTTTTTCTCTCATGATGTCTAATTTCCCTATCCTTTATGTAGTCATGATGGGATCTCTGCTCGCTGCCACCAACGAAGCTCCCGGTGAATATTTCTTCTCAGATGGCATCAGGCTAAAGAAGTACCGCGGCATGGGCTCTCTGGATGCCATGGACAAAAATCTGGGGTCCCAGACAAGATACTTCAGGTGTGAAAACATACTGAACAGCCTTTTAGTGCAGTTTACAGAGGATATCACTTGGTGGCAGTAATCATCCTTTGCACTCACTCCAAGTGTGCCCATAAAATGGATTCGCTTAATCCAAGATTCTCGTTCATCAGAATCAATCCACAATTGTCATAAAATGTCCCAAAATTGCTTTTATAAATTAAAAAAACAACTAAGAAATCACAAGTCAATTATGCTGTCTTTGTAGCACATCTCCAGCATTAGCATTGGCTCTTATTACTGATATTTGTTTATAGACCTTAGGGCTTTCTGTGTGTTAGTATCTTTTTTCAATATGATAGTTTTTCAGCAATAAACTTTAAAAACTTTAGCTGAGGAGAAAAAAAAAATGCAAATTGTACATTTGTAACGAGATATTTGAGAAAAGGTGGAGGTTCGGTTTATATATTCACTTATGGTTGCAATTCGCTAAGCTCCAAAACCATTAACGTACCCATAAAAAAAAAAAAAATCTTGCTTGAATTATAACATCGCCCCAGATTACCAATTTAACTTGCTTAAAAAGCATTTAATGCACTGGCATTAATTTCAAATGATAATAAAAAATAAAAAGTTGACTAAGCAATGTAACCTGTGTTTATCTGGATGCAAATTTACTGTCCTCAAAAAAACATGAAACTATTGATTTTTATGAGACTCACTCAAAAGTGTGTGTGCTAAATTAAAACTACTGGCTAGCGGAAAAAAAAGGGGAAAACATTTGGACTTTCAGTTTGGGGGTGACACAATGCCCATACAATAAGGAAGTGGCAGTCATATGGTACTTCTCGTTGTCCAAGGCAATTAATAGATATGCTCACAAGACATTTTCATTTTCATTTCAAAATAACAAACGTTGTTTGAAATTGCTTGGTGCAGAAACAGGAGATTCATACAAGCACATTTCGTTGAATGCTCGTCCTTACTCTGAGACATCATCCTTCAACTAGTACTCACTTAAATCCTATCATTGTTTGATTTTTAAGACAACTAACTCTTTCGTGTGCGCTTATGTGTTTTTGCGGCCACAGTGAAAGTGACAAGATCAAAGTGGCGCAGGGTGTTTCAGGAGCTGTGCAGGACAAAGGTTCTATCCACAAGTTTGTTCCCTACCTGCTGGCTGGCATTCAACACTCCTGTCAGGATATCGGCACCAAGAGTCTCACTCAGCTCAGGTACGCGCTCGACGGCGCCACGAGCTGGGTGTGCGCTGTCACGGCGCCACTTTGTGGCATTGCTAGAAACTACGCTTCAGCTTTCTTACTTGTACAAAAGCTTAGAGGAGTTTCCAACATGTGGCATTTCAAGTTTAAAGTGTCATGCAATGAGCTAGTTTGTGCAGTGGAGTAAGAAAATGCCATCATTTATAGAAATTGCATTGCACGGTGCTATGGGGGCGGTATGGCGCTGCGAGGTCCTTCCTCCTACCTGTGATGTACCAAGTAAACGAGATCGTTATTATCTGCTCAGGCGGGGCGGATGCTGATAGCGGAATAAGCAAGGAATGTTCATAACGCGGTTAAGAGTGAGCTATTAAAATTGAAACATGGTTATGGGGGGATTGGTATTTGAGCTCACCTTTAACGCCAATTTAAACTTGTTTTTTTTTGCCGCAAGCCAGGCCCATCTGGGAGCGATGGGAGACAATGACACCTGAAGTATGTTGCTTATATCCTCAATTTCGACTCCATTTAGTTTTTGGCGCGGTCATCGCAGAAAACCTGGATGTCAGGAATCTCGAACTTATTTATAAGGTCGCCGTAATTCACAATCTGCAGCAGTTTGTCATCTTCTTGCACAGCCATGCTAGATTCACCTGGTTTGGCTCGAAAGTAGCGCTTGAATTCCTAAAGCATTTTTTCATGTAGTACTCCCGGTATTGCCTGTTAAAAGCTTTCTTTTTCTTCAAAGTGGTCGGCTCGTCTCCTGTCATTTTTCTGGGTCTTTTCCCCTTCCCATAGACAATTTTTAAAGACGTCTTACTCATTTTGCAATACTCTGTGGGTGAGAGTTTGGCTGTCAAGTAATTGAAACCAATCGAAGCGAATCCGGTTGGTTTAAAAACAAATCTCAAAAGGACTGATAGATCAAATTTTAATCGCAATCACGATATTGGCTGCCCCGATTAATTAAGCTGATCCTCAGCGATATTAACATATAAAAAGTCAAGCACATGTTTTGATTACAAGTCAAATCAAGGACTTTGTCATCCTACCACCAGGGGGCAATGTTTCCCACGTGTTCGCTTGTCAAAAATCTCTGCTTTTCTCACCCTAATATATAATTTACCTGTGTGAAATGGCGTTGTTTCTCATCTGATTCCTTATATAAACAGTGCTAGCTGCCAATTGAGACCCATTTTGAAAAGTCCGATGAACAAAAAATTGGAATGAATTTGGTTTGAAGTGATGGAAAATGACATTTTGACTGCTAATTGATTAATTGATTATTTTTTTCGTTGTTTTACACTGAGCAAGTAGGTTAGCCGTGTTGCCCTGTGTGCCATATTTTTGCCATGAATTATTATTTACTTTATTTTAGTTTATTATTTGTAAGTATCAAGCCTTGAAGCCTTGTTTATCTACTGGTTGTTTAAAAAAAATGGAGGGGGGCACTAAATAAGACATGTTTGACCAAACATGATGAATAATCGTGATTTTAATATTGACCAAAATAATCGTGATTATTATTTTGGCCATTATCGTGCAGCCCTAGACTCAAATAATACATGAATTGGAAATCGTTATTTCTGGCGTGGCCTGGTACCGGTTGATCCACAGACCGGTACCAGGCCCCAAACTGGTGGTTGGGGACCCCTGGTGTGGTGACCGAAAACATTTTTGGTCTGATACGAAATATATGGACACCTCCAGTTATCTGGGAGATCTATCAACCTGTAGATGCATTTTCTAATCCACAGCCTTTTTGTATCATTACCACTAGTGTGCTCCTCAAATCAGCCTCTTGAAATTAATCCCATTGTCTCACTCCGCTGCAACTGTGTGCTGATGTGTCACCTTTTGTCAGAGACATGATGTACAGCGGGGACCTGAGATTTGAAAAGAGAACGGCATCGGCTCAAATGGAGGGTGGCGTCCACAGCCTGCACAGGTAGGCACTTGCACGGGACCACACCCGCAAGCCATTTCGCAAGAGGTCTCCGATATTTGGGCACAGTACAGGTTTTTCATTTCAACGGTTGCTCAGGCTTCCTCTTTAAATAAACACTGGAGACATCTTTTTTTTTGGGGGGGGGGGGGGGCAGGAAATGCCACTATCAGTCCTGTGATTTGTATCTTTTCTTTTCATGACAGTTATGAGAAACGTCTGTTTTGAAGAAGGATATTCAGCTGGGTCATGATGCCAAAACTCTCCAGGTTTTCCTGTTCACATTATTCTATTGCTGATTTTATACACATATGAACATGCATGATCTCAGAGAATTTCTATTCATTAAGTCTTCCACTTACTTATTTAGCGTTTTCTATGCATCCTCCAATAACGTGTGAAGGACATCCAAGCCTTATCATTAACAGTCAGTTCACATGTGACTGTGCACACTTTGCCTTCCATGTCATTGCCTGCTGTACAGCTGTATTTGCTTTTAAAAAAAAAATAAAAGATTGACTTTTTTCAATTTTTTCTCTTTTGTAATGATGGATGGATGGATGGATGGATGTCGTTGTTTTGCGTAATAATAGAATCCAAATACCGTACTGGACACTTTCCTTCTTTGAATTATATTTGATAACTCAAAGAAGGAAGCCAAATAAACCAACATTTCATATATATGGTTCATTATTGTCATACTTGACATACTGTGTAGCGATATGGAGCAATTTTTACAGAACACTCAGTCGATCTTTAAACTCCCAAAAATGCTTTACAGATTACAGCTAAGCAATTGTTTATCATAGTAAGAATGTTGTGATTCAGTTCAATATAAAAGGATGAAATGAATGTTAGTATACAATAATCAATCCTGCCACAGTTCCCGAAAACGTTTTGAAAGTAGGGACACTGCACAATCTAAGGAGCGAAGGTATCTTTAAAATATAACGCTGTAAAGATATGTTATAAACCCAAGAAATTACACAAAACCCTTCCTTCTATGGCCGTTGGGTACATGTTTTAATGGCAGAAATAATGTTTTATTCACCCTTGTATGAATAACTCGTATCTATAATATGATTTTAAATATTTTTTAGTGAACGATTGTGCAGGATTATTTAAATGTTGTGCTTCTTCCTACTCGAAATTGTGCGAAACCATTATATATTGATAGTTCGTTGATCTTGATTAAATTTGTGTTCATATGGTCAATAAATAAATCAGTCCAACCTTCATGCCGTTGAGTTTTGAATGTGTCAGTGATCCACAGACATAACGTTTGAGGCAGGTGAGACTAACAGAGTGTGACGACTACAAATCCCACAGTTCTTCCGACAGTTCTTCCTCGTGTTAGGCCTGGAAAGTCCGGTGGATTGTCGAGTTACCTGATCCTCCCTGGAGACCATCTGCAGGTGAGTGGACTTTGCACAATCAACCAACCTTCTTTTGCCCAAGTAAACACGCCACCGTGACCATTTATTTGATTTGAAAATTTTTCTTGTGATTTTTTTTTTTCTTGTGATTTTTTTGTTATTAATACTGATTCAGTCTCTTCGAATATGAAGAAATTAGCTTGTCTCATTGGACAGTTTGCAATCTGTGTAATTGACAGCTTTGATGTGGTGTGAAAAATAAGTCTTTATATTCTCAGCAGTTTTATCAGAAAACCTGGATGTAATATTTTTTATTAAATAAATACTTATTGGAATTTTGTATATACTTGTTTGATTGTACAGTGTTGAACTGATCCAATCCTAAAGATATTTATATGCTTTCGAAGTCCAAACATTCATTCCTAAGTAATTTATATTTCATTTTTAAAAGTGTTTGGCAAAAGGAGTGACAAAAAAGCAAATTTTCACAGTTCTACTTTAGGTGATTAACTGCTAAAGTAACTTTATTACTTTAGTTGACCCAAGTAATCAACTAGTTTAGCTTACTATGATATCGTTCAGATCATAAACACTGGATTATAAACCATAACAACAAAAATTAAACAGAAATTCTATTTATGTCCAGTATAGGCCACACCAGACTATAAACCGCAGGTGTAACACCAGACATTAATGCAGAAAGATAGTACATGGAAGTATTTTGTATTTATTTTTAAATAAACGGCCTGTTTAAAAAAAAAATCCATGCCAAAACACAATGAACATGCCTACACATTTAGAAATAAGAGCAGTGCCAACATATTTACAACACCAATACCCTCAGGTTGTTAGAAGACTGCACCAACACGACAGTAACATTCCTGCTTGTGTTTATTTGTAGAGGGTGCCCTCTGGTGGTGAGTAAAATTGCAGTTCAAACTCAAGATCATACTTTGATAGCCTCCTTTTGTTTATCAGGAAATGGTTCCCGTGGTGGCCAGTAAGAAAAATAATCTGCAGTTAAGATGCACTTATTAAATGGTAAATGGACTTTCACTTATGTAGTGCTTTTCTACCATTAGTATTCAAAGCACTTTACATAAACTAATTGAGAAAACAAAGCATGAGAAAAAAATAACAGCTCATAACACAAATTTTAGGGCAAGTACTAAAGCTGCAATGATGAATGAAGTAATACTAGTACTTTAGGGCTCTGAGTACTAAGGTAAATGATTACTTTAGGTATTTAATTTAGGTAAGACTAGCATTTTATTACTTAGTGCAGTACCAACTATTTTTAGACCCTACTTTGGCCTCACAGTTAAAAAAAAACATTGAATGTGTTAAGTCAAAGCAAAAGAATAATAATTAATCAATGAATATGGCCGCCGATGTTTCTATTTTTCTGGATTCTGTTCTACCATGTGCTTGGATGAGTTAGTATTACTCCAGCTGGGAGTGGAATCAGGGAGGAGTTTTGCCTTGTGAAATGAAAGTGAAATGAATGTGGAGGGTTTATAAAGAGGAAGTTGTGTGACAAGACGCCACTGCGCGAGGAGGATGAGCAGATAAGGGACGCTGCAATGCCGGTGAGACGCACTACACACACTTACAAGTAGGCTTTCACACAACTTCATCGGCGTGTGTGTGTGAGTGTCATTTAGTCTTTTGTGTGCGACTTATATTCGAGCTTTTAAATCCACACTATCCTTATTTGTTCCTCATCGGCATCCGAGTGAGAAACGCAAATGTACGAGTGACTCCATGCGCTCGGGACTTCCTGCTTCCAGCCTGGAGCCGGCAAAAGCTTCTGTCGAGACTCGCCCTCCATTTGAGTCTTTCCGCTGACCTCCAGTGACCCAATTGAGTTTTACTTTCCTTTCTGAGGCAACAGGTTTTTCAAGACAACGCCACTCCTCTAACCGTATGTCCCCAAAAGAGACATCAGCATAATCTTCAGGCACATCTCTGTTGGGTGTGTGGGTAGGTTACGTGTTGCGTTTATGGCGGATTGGGCGTTTGCATTTCGGCTGGCTGAAAATTCATGTCTTGAAGACTCTGAGGCATGGGCGTCAATTTTTTTTTTCTCCAGAGATAAATGTCCAATTATCTGAGGGCCACATTCCTCACATACGAATTTATTTCTTTCGCTTCAACCAGGGGTGTCCAAACTATGGCCCCGGGGCCGTTTGTGGCCCTCCGTTCACATTTTAGCTGCCTGCAGCCAATCCTACAAAATACATTTTGTCATGGCCTGCAATGGTAATGAAAAAGTTAAGAAAGTTCGATCATTGCCTGTGGCCCGCAAAATGCTAACTCTGACTAAAGTATCAAATTTGCAAGTTGTCTTCAACTTAAAAAAAAACATTTTAGGGGTAACAGCAATCATTTTTTGACACCAATCCCTCTTTGGAAGATTTTTTTTTTTTACTGCCCTCTGATCTCAAAACTAGGTAAATATGTAACTCATATTTCAATTTGATTTGACTTCGCAGTCATAATGGCCCACGAGGTACAATTTGGTTCAGGATTAAATTGGGGTTGACACCTCTGATGCGGTCTGTAATTTTAGTTTATTTTTGTGTCCTCAAAGGACATCCCTGTCTTAAACCAATCTATCATTGTCAATATGACAGTTTGACCTACAACATAACAGGATGGTTCAATGCGGAACAGGAAATGTTGAACATAGGGATTTTTATTATTTCTTTGTTTTTTATGAAAAGAAGAAAAAAAGAACATATCAGATAAAATGGCATCTGTACACTTTTTTTGGTCATTTTGAAATTATTTACACTTTTTTTTTTTTTTTTACAGTTAAGCGAAATGCAGGTGAATATGACTCACATGTATTATTGCTTTCCCTGAGGGGGAATAAAGGGTTTGGTAAGATTTGTTGGTTAGTTGGACAACATACACAAAAAAATTGAGCATACTTACGGGGTCCTTTTATCGGATATGTTTCTTATATGCGAGGTCTTTGTACCAAAAACAATCGCTAAAAATAAATGTTCAACATTTACTATACCATTTAAACGAGTCAGCTTGACCTATAACATAATAGGAGAGTTAAATACAGTCATATATTGATTGAAACCGGTTGATGTACTCCGAGGGCCACAAACTGCAAAATAAAAAAGGGATGCAAAGGCTCCTTCGAAAAAAAATGACGAATAATTACGCTTTGTCTTTAGAATGTAGTTATGTTGACAAAAAAAAAATTCGCTAAGGTTTTTTGTTAAAGGTGATGGCTAGATGTGTCCAAACTTTTTGCTTGTACCGTATACGTTCATAAAACAACAACTAGGTGGAAAATGGAAGATTTTCCAGGATTTGAGAATGTCCAAGACCCTGTAAGCAGTAGTCAAATCTCTACATTGTGAACCAAAACAAGAACAATCTGTACTCAGATGACCTTGACACACAGCTGAACGTGGAACAGACCATCGCAATTCACGCTATTTTCTTCTTAAACCACATTTTTCATCGACGACTCAAAACTAATCCCTGCCATGCACGTCTGTTTTTGTAAAAACGCATCACATGATTGGTTACTTGATTGACTAAAACAGTCAATTTGAGTTCATTTAATATGTAGAGACAGCCACTTCGTATTCATGTCTCTGAAGTTCATGCTCCCCAATCCCGGAAAATTTAACAGCCGTGCACATTTTTGGTGACTTGCCTGGGACGCATGACTTGGGGGCTAGGCTGGGTGAATGTTCAGCTGGAGTCCACAACTCCACTTAAATATTATCATGTCATAATGTGGAGTTACTGAGGGCTTAAGCCAGATTTGTTTTGAATTGCGACAGATGTCTCCTATTTCTATTTAAAGTAATGTACATATCAACTATAGGTGTAAATTATATATTCATATTACAATTATGGAGTTTGTCTTTTCAAATGCAGTTCTGTATTTCCTTCCTTTCAGGGATGCTGTCAGACAAAATGCCAATCTGGACTGGGAACTATATTATAGTGAGTGGGATTGTAACGGAACCCATAATGCAGCTGTGATTGTGACCTCCAGCTGGTTACGGGCTCCGTTTCCATCCCACCATGCATGACGCATCTCTACACTTAAATTACCCACAATCCTTTGCTTGAAAAGGGTTATCTTGGATGATAGTTCACCATGAACCAACGTTTTTGTTTTGTTTTGCTTTTTGTAGTAAAAACAGTCATTTCTATCGATGTTTGAGATGTCCTACTGTGTGATTCGTCATTGAATGTCTCATGAGTGAACACATTACGCACTTAAGATCGTCAAAGGTGAAGACTTTATTTTCTCAGAGGCTTCCTCATTAACTGGAAATCAGTTGGCGCGACATACCTCGCTGTCCCACGTTAAGAGTGCGCAGCCAGAAATCTTTGCTTGCTAAGGTGTGACTTCATTTCCCATGATTCATCAACACGGAAGCAGGAAATAGTTTTTGTTCTGGCATGAGGTGTGCATGAAAGCAAAGTTGAAATTCTTTTTTAATTGGTTTATTGTATGAATTGTTATGTCAGACAGAAAAAATCTCTAAAAATGGAGACAAGCCATTGGGACTGCCTACCCTGTAAAAATTCCAACATTTTTTTTTTCTTGACAAAGATTAATGGGTGATGTTCCTAAATGACACGTTTTCTCCCGGATTGCTTAGTCAACAAAACGCAACCGGGAATTCCGTGTCAGACAGGAATGACACCGATTCAAAGCATTGTTTGGATGGAATGAAATTAAATTGCAATTTGTTGTCTTTGTGTAGGTTCTTACACTTCCTATCAGGATGAAACACGACAGTGACTGGATGAATAATAATTGTAAAGACTTTTACTAACTTGACTAATTTGTCAGTAGATGTAAATGTGAGTTGTATTTATCATCACTGTTGTCATGGAATCCTTGGTTAATTTATATTATTTTTCTTGTTTGCCTGAAAAGCATGAAGTGTTGTGAAGACCCCTTGAAAATGTGAAACCTTGTATTTCATGCCAAGGGGTTTATCAACTTAATAAATAAAATGAAATGAAAAGCATGTTTAGGTTTTGTCTTTTCCTGGTGATAATTTCCTTGGTGCGATTATTAGAGAAAAAGAGCATTATGTGCAACCTTGACATAAACTGTTAAGCAATTATAAAACTTCTATTCCATTGTTTTTTTGTTGTTGTTTTTTATTTTTAAGGTTGTATTATAAGGCATTACGCTCAATTATATTTTCTGTTTGTACTTCTCAGTTATTATCAGAGAACCTTGACATTACATTTTATGCAATTATAAGACTTATTTATGTGTTATTTTTTTATTACATTATTAGTTCTTAGCTATGTAAAACAGTTTATAGTAATGCTTATGTGACATTTATAATTTATTTTCTAATAATTATCATTATCATTATTATTGAGGCAGTTGGTTGGCGACCCCTGAAGGGAAAGACAAAAGGAGAAGCTTATTATATTAATTATAATTATGATTTTTGGTTATTTATTTGATTATATTATGATTATTATTGTGCTTTCAGAGTGAAGCATAAAGCAGCCATTTTACGTTTGCAGATAAATTTTAAAAAGCTAAATTACCTAGACATTCGCAAAACGGTGATTTTTGCTTCATTCCAACGGAAAAACACATCCGACAAGGAACGCAAATTCAACTTTTGGTTCCGTGTGTGAAAACGCAAAACAGTCAACGCTAATGCAGTAATGCACCCTGTCCACTTTAGCCACTATCCGACATTGACGACTCCTCGATTTTTCGTGCTATCCGTCGTCCGCGTCCACGCTTGAATGGACCCGGATCGCCACTCTCCACGACCGCCTATGTATTAGCATGGCGCGGATGCGCTTCTAGCTTGAACCGTTCGCGTTGCTGTCATAACGATGGAGAAGACCGAGGAGTCGTGTGCGCCCCTCCGGATCACTCCCACGGTCCGGGCGCTGAGCTCCGCACTGCGGGCCAAGCGGGCTCATGCCCACGACACCTCGCGAAGGGACGGCGAAAGGACGTCGCCGGAACCCGAGAGGGAGAAGCTGTGGTTCAAGGAGAGCAGCGCCAAGAACCTCCGAAGCCGAGACTTCTTATCGCCGAGTTCCATGCTCAACACGCTCTATGCGGATGGACAGGTTGGCTGCTGGTTCACTTACCCGAAATGAAAATCATACACACCCCAAAACAGTGGGATTTTGTAAAATGCAAATATACTCCGCTGTTAAAACACAACATTTCGTAATTATCTCTTATTATTGTTTTTTAAGCATTTGTGAGTAAAATGTTGTGCTCTATAAATAAATAAAACGCGCTAACGCAGTTATATCGACGCAACATTACAAGTAATTTTATGATTTATTGATTCAATGAGATCTGTAATATCCATCAGTTTAAGAAGTATCTTTGAAAACAAAATACAAGCAAATTTACACCTAATCAAAAATATTGAGTTTTACCACTGATAATTGAATTGTACAAAATTTATAGTTAATTCCCTACTGTTTTCTATTAAAATCTACTAAACAATACATCCATATTTTGAATTAATATTTACCCAAAACCAACATTTATTCACTTCCAAGCATAGTGAAATTTAATGAACTATCCCAAAGACATATTTTAAATGTCTGGAAATTAATTCCTTTTTCACAATCAATATTTTTTACAAGTGTTTGGCTGAAGGCGGGTCTAAAATGGTTTTAAATTAATTAAGTAATAAAGTGGTACATTTCTTAAGTAATTAAGTACTAAAATAATTCATTACTTTAAGTAATCAATGACTAAAATATTGCTTACTTTAGGTTATCAAGTTTCATAATATAATCATAATTACTTATTAATCAGTTACTTTGGGGTTAGTAATTGATAACTTTAGTTTTCAAGTACTTTTAAGTACTAAAGGTAGTCGATTGCTTGATAAAATAATCAAGTAATTTACCACCTAAGTAGATATAATAATTGATTACTCACCCCAAAATTATTGATTGCATCAGTACTTAAGTACCTTTAGTAATCCTTTTAGTACCTAAAGTAATCACTTTAGTTCTTATTTGTCCAAACCCCTCCAGTAATTTAGCATTTTAGCAATTTATTATCTAAAGTAAATAAGTATAAAAGTAATTATTTTTGTCATTAACTACCTAAAATATGTACCTTGAGAAATCAGTTACATTAGATTACTTAAGTACTAAATAATTGCATACTTTAATTCATTTATCACCAGCCGGTTTTAGACTTTCCTTTGGCCAAGCACTTGAAAAAGAAAATTGGAAAATTGCCTGGACTCTACTCACACTATGTGGGTTCCCAAAAATGAAACAAAGAACTGGTTTCAACATGAGTAAGGCTTGGAGTTTGAATACTGCACATCAGTAGGAAGGGCAAAAAAAAAGACAAGGTTATATTGACCAGACCATTACGCTTGAGGCAATAATCGTGAACCCATGAGCAGCACATCACAATATAGGTCAGACAGTCACGCAACACTGTGTAGGCTACATATCCATAGTCAGAGTAAAAAAAAAAAAAAAATTGTCACTTAAAAGTAAAGATAAGTCATTTTTGCTACATACTTTTCCCTAAATAAATTGCACATAACCATGCCATATATATGTGTGCATACGCATGTGTACAAATCCCAAAGCACAAGTTTTGAGATGTTGCAAGATTAACCCTTTACTAGGCACAGTAGTCTATAACAGTCTAAACAGGCAAAAACGACCTTTTAGGTACACGTTTTTCTATTTTTCTGCCTGTTTCACAGTAATTTTCGGACTTACATTTTCTGGATTTTAGAGAGAAATTTAGGGGTACGTTAGAATTTAAGCAATGGCTGTTATGGTAGCTTTTGGCTGACAATTGGCTGAAAGCGGCCGCGATGCCCAGTACTGTAAACGGTTAAAAATGGCATGAAATTTCCTGTGCACAGCATAAGACTTTTTTTTTTTTTTTGCTTTGCTTTACTTTCATGCAGCGTTTTCTGCATGGCAGTAAAACACGCTACCAAATGTTGTGAGAAGGCCAGCCAACACTTCAAAATACACCTTACCAAATAATGACATAAGGACGCAAACGGCTTGGTACGCTTTTATTTTAAAGTTTTTCCTGGAAGCATGCTGCAATAATTCTTCTGCGCAATCTGTTCCTCCCTCCCGGAATGAATTTTGAGTCGCGACTGCCGATACAAACAACATGATGTTCTGAAATCAAGGTCAATAGCTGGTTTAGGGAATTAAAAAACAACTTAAATACCGTGACGTTTTATTGCACACTTTGATGCTGACATCCTGACATGGTTACGGTAGCTACTGATCACTCTTGAATATGACAGGCTAGTCAAATGTGTTTTTTGTGGGTCTGACGTTGCGTTCTATCATCGAAAAAAAATCACAAGAGCTGTCTCAACTCTAAACATTTACCATAATTCCCCAAATATAAGACACATTTACGGTACTTAAAGATATATTTTTTTAAATGTATCCAACATTGTTCGAAGAAGACTGATCTGTCAGCCACATAAGCTGAGTTTTGAGGCACAGTTGTTTTTAAATACTGTAATGATTACAGTAAGTATTTTAAGTAAAAAACAGTGGGCTGTTCCTGTTGCAGCTATCAGCAGCTTGTGTTAGTGGAGGTTGTTACAGTTATTTTCAATAAAAGAAGCGAACAGACTGAACCACTGTCCGAGTCCAATTCAATTAAGAGTGAACTAGTTAGATAACACGGAAAGTTCTTCTATTTGACCCCTTTATTAATTGTAATTTTTTGGCAAATACACATAGTCATCAACTTTTTGGTACACGGATCGTGCGCAACATTGCGTATTTATGGCAAAATTATCTCAAGCTGGATTGCGAGAAGGAAAAACAACTGCTTGGTGCGCACTCAAGTGGCGCAGCATTTAGGGAACGCTCACAATACGGGAAATCTGAAACACTCTTAACTTAGTCCACAATAAATACATAACTTATGGATATGAACACAAGAAAATATGATAAACTTAAAAATGTGAGATTTATTCTGTTTTGTTATAGTTTTTACATTGTGGCCAAACTGTTGGTGCCTTCTATACACGGTAACACAAAAAAATACCACAATTTGACCCTATCCCGTTCCTACAAACTATCCATTTTCTGTATGCAGCCTATTCCAGCTGACTGGGTGAAAGGGTCCCTTCAAAGATGTCTTTCAAGCACCAAATCACTTTTGCAACATTAGCAGTTTAAAGTTTTTGTTTCCACTCAGGTCCCTCCTGCGGTGATGTCCAGGATCCTAACCGTCCGAGGCCGCGGGGTTCTCCCCGTGGCGGGCGGAGAGGTGATGGATGAAGGCTTGAGGGTGAGGGTGGACCGAGCCGCCGCCTTCAAGGCAGTCCTGGAAGGCGGAGCCACTGAGTACCTGGCACCAGCTGCTCGGAGGCAGGGACGCGTGGTGCTCAACTGTCCGGCGTTGCACCCGAGACCCGAACCCCCGACACCTGATTGTCTCACTTTGGGACAACTCAGGACTGTTCTCTTGGCTGACCACATGGGGGCGCTGCTCAGAGGGCAAGGGTGAGTACCTTTTTAAGATTCCTCACATCAGCTTTTTTTTTTAAACAATAGTTTTCATTTGTTGTTTTAAATACCTTTCTTTCTGGCACTGTTATAAATTATGTTCCTTTTAGGGTTGTTAGTATCAAATATTTTTAGAATTGATTGATTTATCAAATAATTGGATTGCACTAAAATCTATTGCAAAACTATTTCCCCTATTTCAACCCCAGCAACACATTGTTTCCCTTGTAGTGTACGTGACAGATGAAATCTAGACAAAATTCGACAGATGTTAATGAAACCATTTTCTGTGGTTGTTGGGGAGGAAGTTATGAATGAGAACCGACATCCACCATTTGAGAGTCATGTAAAGCATAATTAATTGCACTCTTGGCCCCTGTGTTAAACATGTTAGTGTATTGTAGCCTACTAGAGGGTAAACCCCTTAGCTGGCTTTGTTTTCATGTTACACTTGCAGTATAACTTTAGAACCACAGACATGATGTTAACTTTTAAGTGTAAATGCTAAAACAGAAAAAAAAAAAAATATTAGTATGAGTGCAGTCAGAAGTAGACCAGTGCTTAACAAATGACAGACAAAAAAATAACGTAAAATGTCGCCCTCTGGTGGTGGCGGAAAGTTGGGCAAAAATACAGGACTGATAGACCAACAATTGCAATTTCGTCTGACTTGAAATAATGACGGACCAACTATGACAAAAGGGGGCGGGGCTCTGACAAATGGTGAATGTCGAACCAGCAAAAAAATTTAAGTTGTCCATCTCTAGTTTGAACACATAAGATATGTTGTAAATCTTTCACGAAAGACTGCAGAAATCAGAAGATTTTAAGTTAAACGACAGCACTGAAGGATTGTATGAATTTGATTGATATGATTTTGACAGCTCTGGTTCCTTTAAATTAGATAACTATGCCATTTGAAACAAGCTGTCCATTTTGCCACCTGTCTCAGATTTACAGTGTCCCTGTGCCCCCTGCTGCCCGAGGACAGCAGCATTTTTAACTTCCTGCGCACTCTGGGCATCGACTGGCCGACATTCCCCGCCAACTGGACCAATCAAGAGCGAGAGGAAAAGATTCAGGAAGCGCTGGAAAAGTCGTCCTACAGAGAGAGGGAAATTGGGAGGGACAGAAGGACGAGCGGCGGGCCGGGCAGGAAGAAGGCCGACAAGGGCGAGAACGAAGGAGGAGTCTGGATCAACTTGAAACGAGTGTTCCAGGATGAGGGGCTGCATGGATATGATCCCAGCCTGGGAACCTGCACAGGTAGAGTTTGGCCAAATCGCATCAATGGTCCTTCTTAAACTTTAAGAAGACCCATCAAGACTTGAAAATCAAGGCTTGATTTTCCCATTACTAATTACAGGTAATAACAATCACAGGGCGCAAATGTACAAAATAGGGCCAGATAATTAATGGGTCAATAATGCTTAAAGTAAGCGGTCAAATGGATACTGTATTATTTTAACCCTGAACTAATGATTATTTTGCTTAATGATGAAACGATTAATTGTGATATTAACATTTAAAAAGTACAAGTTAAATGAAGCACTTTGTCGTCTCACCACCAGGGGGCATTGTTTCTCACGTTTGCAAGTTTTTGCCATGTCTAGTGAAATAGTTTTATTAGTTAATTTATTTTAGTTTATTATTATTATTATGTGTAGGTAACAAGCCTTGAAGCCGTGTTTATAAACTGCTTGTCTAAACAAAGATGGCACTAAATGGACACGTTTGACCAAACATGATGATTAATCGCCATTTCAATATTGACCGAAATAATCGTGATTATTATTTTGCATCCCGAATTCACGGGGTTATGTTCACAACTCTTTCACTGCCAGCGAAGGCTATAGATATGAATGGTCCATTTTTACTGGGTGGCTCAGTAGTGAAAAATACAATGTTTGTCGATCTTTTAATTACTCTGACGCTTTTGTATTTATGTACAGTATACACCCTGATGCTATGTATTTTGGAAGTGTCTCGCCGATGACTTGTTGATTCGGATGGAACTAGGGGGTCTGACCCTAACCCCGGATCGACGAGTTCATTAAACATTTTGCTGCTAACAGATTATTGGTGCATGTGCGTTCAGTCCACAGAGACAGCGTTTCCCACCTGGCACAATTGGACCTCGCCACAGCCGACTGCACCGTAAGAACGCGATCGCGGGCGCACACCGCTTGTTAAACGGAATGAGCCGCAACGGGGCAATGAATGAGATATCCCAACACATTTGGTAACGTTTCGCAGGTTGCCAAGGCAACCGCCTTGCACGTGACTTCCTGCCAGGATGAGTTCCGCCAGCAGCAAATAGCCATGCTGTGGAGAGCCAGCGGGGCCACGCACACGCAGGTAAGCACGCGCACGCACGTGCGTGTGCGCGCGCGCTCGCTCGCGTTACTATTTTTGTCTGCGCTTCTCGGGTGTTTGCAGAGACATCTGGTGTGTGGGCCTGTCAAGACACCTTCTTCTCAACTCTCTTCTGCACAGTACCTTCAGTAAGATAACCCGCCATCTTCAAAACACTTTTTTTTTCCTCCTCATCACACATTCTCTCCTTTTTTTCTCCTTTCTGCAGTAATATGCACATGCTGGAAACTCCTTTTACATCATTTTTACTTTTCTACATAAAGATTGTGTTTTATCTAATATGTTTGTCCTACCGAAAGGCTTAGAAGAGGTCAAATGAAGGAGGCCTCGGAGATGAAGTATGGAGATCAAGTAGAAGGTGTGTGTGTCTGACTGATAGCGTTCGTCATTAACCCTCGCTGCAGTAAATGAATATTTCCTTCACCTCTTGTAGGTCAGACATGGGATGACATCATCAGGGTCATGAGCTCCGCTACAATCAGATTTGAGCTTCTCTCGACAGTCCACACTAGTCCGGTGAGCCTGCATATTACATTTCATATATATATATATATATATATATATATATATATATATATATATATATATATATATATATATATATATATATATATATATATATATATATATATATATATATATATATATATATATATATATTTTTTTTTTATTTTATTTTTTTTCCCAGGTCACTTTGGATGTGCAGAGAGAAGGCAGCGTATCCACCAAAGGACCAAGAGGCGGCGTGTTTGTGATGTACAACTGCGCCAGACTGCACACGCTGTTCAACAGCTACGACCGAGGAGTGGAGAAAGGTGACAGTCCAGAATTGGAACGAACATAACAATTCACAAAGGTCAGAGAGGTAGCAATACGTGTGATACAAAATCTGTGGCGGCAAGAGAATCCATAAAACTTAACAATGTCGGGCTAGCTGAGCTGTACTTTAAATAACGCTCTACGTTTTATGAGAAGAAACGAGCAAAACTTCCTTAAAGGGATTGTCCATTTTGCCATCAGTAACAAGTTAATATTTTGTCCATTATTCATTTTATAACAAAATGGTCCTTCTAAATTATTATAATCATTTACAATTAATACATTTTTCGACTTGCCGCCAATCGAAAATCGACCAATCATGACTCAGCTCTTGGTCATATGATGTTCATAAGCCGATGATTAGTTGGTGTGTACCTGAGTCTTCAGAATATTTGATGTCATTTTCAGTCATATGTTTTTTCAATGTATTAATTGTATGTTTAGTTACGCATCGATAAATTGTTAACTTTTTACTGCTAAAAATGGTGCACTGTCCCTTTAAATGCCACGGCGAAGTAGTTAGTACCTAGCTTAAATATCTCATGTTAGCAAAATCTCAATTTCACAAATTAGCCTTTTTCTGTTTTTTTTTTAAATCTCTAAAATGAGAAATTAATCAAGTTAACTCAGCCCTAAAGCACCGCAGAAAATGTCTTTTTCCATTTGAATGTTTTTTTCCTGTTTGCAGGTTTGTACCCAGAAATCCCCGACGGCTCGGAACTGGACTTCTCTGCCCTCAAAGAAGAGGTACCCCTTATGAAATTTTTATTGATGAAGTCTAATTTTCGGATTCCTTTGAGGCCACGGAAAGATTGCATTCTGATCGTTTGGATTTGCAGGGGGAGTGGCTCCTCCTCTTCAATTACCTCATTCCCTTCTCCGAGCTGCTGGACCAATCAGGACAAGTGTTGGACTGTGATGGTGGAGGGGCTCGAGTCAATCTTAAAACTGAGCAGGTCAGGGGTCACCGGTGATGACATTTTGCGTAGAATGTCGAGCCATTTACTTCACTCCTGTTTTTTTCTTTATTTATTCATTCCCACGCTCAGATTTGTAAGTTTCTGGTGTCTCTCAGTAAAGACTTCAGCTCGTACTACAACAGAGTCCACGTCCTGGGGGTGAGGCCATATTTGGAGTTTTTAAGTCATCATTTATGCTTGCGTAGTAAAACCGCGAAGGTTCGAAAACGGTGGATCGCAAACTTTTTTCAATCATGTAATCCCTGTGAATGAATGAATGTTTTCAGCCAAGGACCCCTTAACCAGTGCAAAGCATTTTGGGGTTTAAAAAAAAAAAAACTTTACAACCCTTCAAACTTCATTTCTATTGGTCCACAAAAAATAATCAACATTAAGTGTCCTCTTTTGAGAAATAAAAGAGATCTGTTAAAATAACTTTTAGTAAATATTCGTCCACAATAAAATATTAATCATAAAGTGTAATGTTTTGGGATTACAGTAGAGATCTGTTCACAAAAATACGTAATGAACTTAATTATTGATAAATATTTGTCCACAAAAAATAATCAACATCAAGTGTCAGACCTGTTCTCAAATCAAAGTATTATAAATAAATATTTGTCCACAGAAAAATATTAAGTTTTGGGCATCACAGTAGAGATCTGTTTACAAAAATAAATCATTAACTTAATTATTTATTTTTATTAACTTATTTGTCCACAAAAAATAATCAACATCAAGTGTCAGACTTGTTCTCAAAAAGAAAGAATTATAAATAAATATTGGTCATCAGAAAAATATTCAAATTTTGGAATCATAGCAGAGATCTGTTCACAAATATAAATCATGAACTTGACAGGTAACGAGTGGTGGCACGTGACAAGTTGGGTCAAACCATTCTAGCATGGGGAGAATCTGGCTTTTCAAATGAATGAAATTGAATAACCTACTGAACATAAAAAAAAATTTATGAGCTCATATTTTCACTTTTAAAGGCTTTTTACATGTTTGTTTTATTTAAAATCTTGAATACCCTCCGGAGTTCCTTCAAGTAGCCACTTGTGGGTTTTTTTCTCTCCTCTAAATTGTGCTCTTGTTTTGAAAATAAAAGCTAGCGTAGTGGATATATATTCAATTTCAACCGCATCATTCAACTAAGAGTGCCATCTAGAGGACCAAAAATATCAAAAAATGCGTCACTATCAAACCCCTCATTTGCACATTCACCAAAGAAATGAGCAAAGATCTCAGAGGGAAGTCTGCGCCATCCTGGGAGTGATCACAGTCAAGTTCAATTACAGACAAGCAAAGCAATTCCTCTCATTCCTAGTGCTACTTTTTTAGGCTTCCTCTGCAAAAATCTTACTATATGTTGCGCAGAGAATTTTACGATTGGGACCGTACCACCTGAGGGTCCTTCGGCATAGCAGCTTCCACTGTCTGATTTTTTTTTTTTTTTCCACCCAGGAGCCATTGCCTCATC
Source organism: Hippichthys cyanospilos (assembly GCF_059441005.1). NCBI lineage: Eukaryota > Metazoa > Chordata > Actinopteri > Syngnathiformes > Syngnathidae > Hippichthys > Hippichthys cyanospilos. The sequence goes on along the minus strand of NC_142370.1, from coordinate 30,971,967 downwards.
TCTTCAACCAGATGTTCTGCCGCCTGTATTTGTTGAGAGCCTTACGGGAGCTTTACCACAGCGCTCTGGAAACCCTCAACCTTCCCCCCATTCGCCAACTATAGCGTCCACGTCGCGCACATCGCTCAGCCCCGCCTCCCACCCGCCCGTAGCCTCGGATATTACCGTGACAAAATATGGCAACTTTTTCTTTTTTTAAAAGATCAAATAAAAGAGTTTTTTAAACATTTTTTTGTCTCAGCACACCTGAAAACCAAAATATTTGATTTATTGTGTTGCCAAAAGTTATCGTTTTACATGTGCCATGTAGATTGTCTATTCATTCGTTGTCTCAACACAACACCGAAATCTGCTTTTAATGAGCCGTGTCCCAAATTCATGTGATTTACCCACCTTGTGTTTATGAATGCCATATAAAATATATATTTAAAAAAAGTGTACAGATTAGCTATTTAACACAGTATGATCTTAATAACGGTTGCCATATGATTTCTAATGGTCTAGTCAGGCCATTAAACTAATGCACGAAATTGCATGAATAGATTGTATATGAAAAATTTTGTTTTGCAAAATATTTTATTTCTAAATGTTAGGCAGGGAAACGTTGTTATTCATTATTGATCCTCCAGTATTACCAAGTGATTGTGTTGCTTTTTTACCACGTGCCATCACTTGTTTTCAAGCCTAAACTGCAATCAAAATGTCACTTCTCGCTGCATGAAACTAAATGTTGATTGTCCCTACTTGTTCACGCCATCTTTGTTTTTTAAAATGACCTTTTCCTGTTTGTGAGTGGAGGGATGGAAGCAGCGAGGGAATTGACCAAAAAAAAGCGGATTCTTTCACTCTTACTGTTGACTGTGCTCATATTATTAAAACAAGAAATTAATACCGATGCTTCTCTTTTAATTCCACACTAATTTATTAGAACGTATTCTTTTTAATGATCGTGAATGCGCCATATTTTTGGTCTGCTCACAAACGGGAAGTTGCGCTTAACTGCAGTGTACGATATTCAACACGAGGGGGCGACGTGTAATCAAGCGGATGGCTCCAAACTGTAAAGCAATTATGTCCTTACACTGTCCTAGTATGAGTGCGCAGCATTAGTGCTAATGACTGACATGACATCTGTTGATAAATTAGAATTATTTGGTGTAGTTAACAATGGTAGGAACATTGGAAAACAACCGCAAAACAAAAGACTAATGTTACGTTCAAGAACGCACCGGGTTATTTGAACGCCTCTTCACTGTGAACGATAGAGCCGTTCAAACTTTTCCAAACTTCTCACCACGTATATTTTGACATAAATTGAAATGCATCACAATGAACGGTTTCCTCTCAGGTAAAAAAAGTCCCATCACTACAAAGAGAAATTCCACTGGAGGTGGGCGACGTTAAAAAAAATCATACAGGAAATACAACTAAGCCACAGGAAGTAGGCAATTGATAGAGAGGTAGCACCTGTTCGGAGGAAGAAAAAAAAAGCAAGTGAGGGCAGCTTAGCCTTGTGTATTCAAGAGTGAGCGAAGTCAGTAACAATTACCAAGAAAAAAATGAGCCAAAACACAATATTCCGAGACAGAAAACCTGCACGTGTTGTTGGTTGACAGCATCCCGGATGACAGCTGTGTGGAGCACTCACTTTCCGATCCTTGGATCAATTCGTGGCTGTTACCTTGCATGGTGAGAAAAAAAACATTGCTTCCTTAATTACTTTGAACATCCCCCAATCTTCACAATGCTCCCATATTACCATACTCTTTCCTGAATACTCTACATTGACCCACAAATATCTAGTTGAAGGAAAATGCCCCAATCAAAATATTTGCTAGTACAACTTTTTTTCAAGGAGTACAGTGATGTGCAAAGAAAATGTACCCACGTAACAACACATAAGCCGAGAAGTAGAAAAGTCATGATGTCGCGGCAAATATGTAAATGTTGTATGCTAACTACTGAGGTGTAAATAAACAAATACAAGATCAAAATGTCTGGTAACGGGCTAGACGGCAACCCCCGCCCATTGTTCATCTCTTCTGGGCGATCGAAGGATATTAGCTGCGCTTATTAACACAACAAAGGTAATTTGAACACAAATGAAGTGTAACTGCACTTATTAACACAGCGAATGAAGTGTTCGACATTTCGTCTCTTTGACGCGAGTGTTAACTGATCTCTTCCACTTGAAAGTTGCACTGCTCCTCTGGACATTGCTTTTAAAAGTAAGATTTTATTCTGTCTATGGATTATGGACAAAATGGGCTTCATGTTCTTCACAAAATAATTTTGCGGGCCAAATTAAACCTCCCCGCAGGGCCGAATCTGGCCCCCGGGCCGTATGATTTACACCAGTCCTGAATGTCCTCAACCACCAACATAAAATTAAAAAAAATCCTGTTCTTGCCTGTCAGTCTCTCCCCCTCTGGCGATAGGTTGGAGCGCAACAAAAGGGGGAGGGGTGCAAGTGAAAGGGAGAACAAAACGGGGATAAAGATGTGGTGCTTGTGGGGGGTCTGTGAAAGTGGCAGGAATAAAAGACAAAGACAAGGAGATAGTGGAGCATGTGGAGTAATAGTCGATACAGTGTCGTGAAGAGAGATGAATGAATGAGGTCAGGGACGCCCCTGAGAATAAACGCGATGTGGTGGTGCCCGTGCTTGTGTTGTTGTAGAAAGAAAACGAGAGAAAAGAATGAGGGAAAGAGAAATTCCAAGCTCCTAACCTTTTCATCAACTTTTTTTTTTGTTGGATGATGTCATGTGTCAAGGAAACATGAAAAACAGACGTTATCTGCACAGCTATTTTTTTCCAAAAATATGGATATTATATATGATGAAATATGGTTTGGATATTATGGGCAATATGGATATTTTCTTCTTGTGAAGGATCCCTTGAAGATATTTTTCATTGCTTATGGACTTTCCCTGCTCTAACGAAATATAGAGAGATGTTTATAACATTATTTCTGATCTACATAATCCAAAACGTCTTATTTGCAATTATAAGTTAACTTTCTAACTTGCTATCATTTTTCTTTCATCTTTTCTATCACGCAGTTGTATTATTATATTATAGTATATTGTATTATGTAATGTTATGTTATATCATATCATAGCTTGTTAGGTTAAGTTGCCACACTACTTATGCCACAATATACAGCTGTTTTATTTTTTCATGTATGTGCATACACATATATATATATATATATATATATATATATATATATATATATATATATATATATATATATATATATATATATATATATAGCTACTAAAAAGTGATGCGACAGTGTGATTTTCTTGGAATGCTGCAAAACATAATCTAAAAAAAAAAAAAATGTGAACAGTGGCAGAGATTTATAGAAATGGCGCGCTACATATTGATAGTTCTCTGTTTTCTAATATTTTTGTCAGAACCACGATCAGTCCCTCCATATAAAAGAATGTTGATTTATTTTTTTAAATAACAGAAAATAATAGTAGCATCATCGAAGATCATTTGAGCAAATTTGTTATTTTCAGACTCGCGTATGAAACCGGAGGCCCATTGTAATAATCGATACTCAGGAAGTAGCTGTCAGTTAGAAAAAGGTCGCTGACCCCTGCTGTACATCATCTGGATGGCGGAGACAAGGAGAAGAAAAAATTGGGGCCGAGGGGCTGAGGATAGTGTGAGATGGGGGCGTTTGGGGAGTGGAAACAAAGCCCGTGTTCTTCATTCACCGAATAAATTGAATTCAATTAAGTCATTTGAATGAATGTGTGTATTTTTAATTGCAATGGACTGCTGTGTTGGGTTCAAGGCCTGGCAGCAGAGGCTTATTCTCCGCCCTTGGGAGGAATTAGCCTGCAATTATTATTTTTTTTTTTACAGACATCATGATGACATGATGTGTATTTCACTTACTTTTGAAATATAAAATTTGATTCATAGAATAAAAGAGCCGAGACTAGGAAATCAATTTATTTGCGACTAATATCGGACTGCAGGTCTGGCAGTCTGTTTGGTTTTTGTAACTGCCCTAACCCTCCCCGGCCTAATCTTCAGCAGATGTTCCGCTGTACACACACACACACACACACACACACACACACTGGCATCATCAGCCAAATTTAACACAGCACTCATGACAGCAGCACAAACAAATACAGGATCAGGCGCACTCCCTTGTTCTGTCCACCAGTCCGTTTTGATACCTTTTTGACCCATAAGCCGCTTTATACTCTTTTTGCTAGTGACTGTTTGGAATCAAAACTAGTTGCAATCAATGTGCGCTGAGAGTTGTATCACTTGCAGTCAATCTGAGAAGGAAATCAATGACAGTAGACCGCAGGGCGACCTTTCATGACTGATGGTTACGGGAAGGATGCAGGGTTGCAAAGTGTGACGACCACTTTATTTTATTTGTTTATTTTTTTTCAAAATGTCAAGTGATGGGAAAATGAAGCCTTGTGATTTTTTTGTGTACTCTAGATGTTGCTCTTTGTTTAAAAATAAAGGCTAGATGGATGGTGATACATTTAAAGGGATAGTGTGTAAGATTTAGGCTGTTTTCATTATGGACAGCAGGGGGTGCTGCAGGTGCTGCATTTCCCATTTTTCATAACTATAATATACAAACCCGCCTCCGGAGAGTGCCACCCCCCCATGTAATATAATTTCATGATGTCTTTAAGAAAACATTCATTTGCAGGTTTTTGACATTTAAAATCATTTAATTTGTCCTTTTTAATGAAAATCGTACACACTGTCCCTTTAATGGATGGATGGATGGATGGATGGATGGATGGATGGATGGATGGATGGATGGATGGATGGATGGATATAATAACTGAATTTCAGAGCAAATTCACTGTGGAGTGGGTGAATTCTGGAAGAAGAGCAAACTTAGCAACTGTGTTTGTTAAAGTAGAATCAAGTACAAGAAGTGTGATTGTGTATCTGGATCCCTTTGAGGGCACTGGCAGCGATGGTTACATTTTATGGAAACTAAAATCTACTTTATTTAGAAGCTGTCATCCAAGCTTCCTTTTTTTTTAGTTTTTTTATTCCGACCACTATTTGCACCCTCAACTCTCTCTCTGCCACTCATTCCACAGCGTTTCTCCTCAGCAGACCTCCGTGTGTACCGGTGCATGTCTTTCTTACAAAATGACATTTCTTTGTTTTGCTTTGGAAGTTGCACGTAAATAGCTGTCTTCAACCTGCTGGCTTATTGTGCTTATGAACAGGCTTGGCGGTATCTGTCAAGTTTGGCTGTCATGACGTGCATATTTATAGACGGGTTGTTGGCGATACGACTTAGGCTTTAAAAAATAGAGGCTATTACAGAATACGGACTTTTTGAGATGCCAAAAAGTCCAAGGGAACCTGCCTATCTCAGTTTGCCTGCATATGCTTTTTCTACTTCCATAAACATGAAAGGTTCATCGAAGACCCCAAATTCTCCATGGGTGTAAATTAAATGAGATGCTGAAAATTTAAATTTGGCTTTTTAACACACGGTTTCGAATATTATTCGGATTTTCAACTTAATATAATGCATATTATATATATAAATATATATACCATATTTTCCGCACTATAAGGCGCACCGGATTATAAGGCGCACCCTCAATTAATGACATATTTTTAAACTTTTTCATATATAAGGCGCACCCTCAATTAATGACATATTTGAAACCTTTTTCAATCACAATATAGTAATACTCAAAGCAATAACAATAATAACTCAAATAATATCTCTAAACTCTCAATAACATAGCTCAATGTCAATATGAGCAACCTTGTTCAACTGTAAACACGCAAAATAAACAGGTAAAGCTTACTTTATCACTTCATTCCCCATCTACGAATCCCAATCTCAATATTGATCCATATATAAGGCGCACCTGATAATAAGGCGCACCTTCAGCTTTTTTTTTTTTTTAAATTAGGCTTTTAGGCCTTTAGGTGCGCCTTATTTCAGAAAATATGATATATATATATATATATATATATATATATATATATATATATATATATATGTATATATATATATGTGTGTATATATATGTATATATATATATGTGTGTATATATATATATATATATATATATATATATATATATATATATATATATATATATATATATCATATTTTCTGAAATAAGGCGCACCTAAAGGCCTAAAAGCCTAATGTGTATATATATATATATATATACATATATATATATATATATATATATATATATATAATATATATATATATATATATATATATATGTGTATATATATATATATATGTGTTTATATAAGGTATGTGTGAGCATCTATGGTTGTAGTTTGTAACGCTTTATTCTTTATCTATAAAATATAGTTTCTTGATTTAATAAATGAGTTTTTCAGAGTTGACTATCTTTTCTTCCACGCCCCAGTGAAATTAATTTCAGGATGGTGTCTTTGAAGGCACATTAATATGTCCGACGTGACTCCGACTGAGAAGTCTTTTTGAATCCCTCGCAGAAAATAGTCAGAGTTTTGTCAGCTATGCAATTTCCATAAGCGGTTTGCGGAAGTGTTTCCATACTGCTGGCCTAAATGAGAAATTATTAACCAACTTTTCTGCTCTTCTCACTTTGTTGAATTACCGTTTGCATTAGCCTAGTTTTGCTCTCTCCGGTCAGATGACCGTCACCGTGAAAAGTAGTCACATTACATGCACTTGAAGGATAAATGGTTTTTTAAATTAACTTTATTAGCACTGTGAGTTCAATATAACTGTAGCTGTGTAATTTGAGGCATTAGGTCCTTTGCAACAGCCATCTCGCTGTTCAGCCCGCAATTTTCCATTTTATAGAAAATGGGTGGTTGGGTTAAAATAAAACATAACTTCATAAGCATTTAACTCATTCAATCCCAAAGATGTATTTACACGTCTTTACAGTCCAGACATTTGATCTGAAGTACTAATTTACAGATTTTTTTCAAATATTTAGGTAAAAAAAAGGTCTCAACATAGTTTTCCGTATAAATAAATAAATAGAAAGATCTACATATAAATATTTGATTTTTTGCCCAGCTACAAGCAGAACGCCACAACTAGTCAATCAATTTCCAACAGGATATTGTGGAACTTGTACATTTATTCAAAAAACGATGATGGACTTTACAGCCACATCCAGGACAGAACACATTAGCGTAGCAGTTTATCTAAATGTCCTGTGTCAATAGTGCGGCACACTCGTGGAAGCGCTCAATTTTAAAGTGAAAGTAAAGGTTTCTAACAGTAATGCAGTCTTCTATCAAATCATCTCCACACACTTTCTGACAAATAGCAACGTCTGAGATAGATAGCGCATGGTTATTCATAGAAAGTGGTAAACCGCTGATAATTGAGGCTTCCTTTTCTCCGCGTTGCATTCGAGGTACATAATCACCTTCCTTAAAAGGCTTTTGACGATAACGTGATAATCCTTTTTGGACGCTCACCATTCCCGCCGACTGCACTTATGATAAGTGGCGTCAGGCTGGAATGTAAATGCGGAAATGTAAATGTGGCGGAACGCTTGTCTGTCTGCAGATATCCGTAAGGAATACAAGACGGGAACGTTACTCAAACACGTCTCAAGGCCGCGTTCACTATTTTAGCGATTACGTTCAGAGGTCTCGTACGCCGCTGAGCGACTGCTGGGATTAACTCCAATTACGCTGTCAAACCCGGGCTTGTCTTGAATCTTACAGTACTTTAACTGACTGCTTCGAGTGCTTTAATAGGCTGAAGTTTGCATTAAAGTGTTTCATTCCCAAAAAGAGAAGCTGAAGGTCGCAGGGCCTTTTACTGTAACAATGATGTTATTATCCAACGCAGTGCTAGTACTGTCATCCTTTGTTCGGTCCTTGCACTGCTGTATATATATATATATATATATATATATATATATATATATATATATATATATATATATATATATATATATATATATATATATACCGTATGGCGGGCAATCCAAACCTATATTAAATAGCTATTGCGTTTAGAACCCCAGGTAAAAACATCAAAATTGTACATACATTAAAAATTGGTACCAAAACAGTATAGTTAGTGCTAAGTATATTTAACGTACATGTATATAATCAGAAAACATCATAAATAAAAAATATAGAAAGGGTTTATTTACCTTTGAGGGTCCCTTTTTATACTCATATTCCCCAATAGGGGTAGCCTAGGCTAAGCTAGCTACATATTTCTTGATTATCTCCAGCTTCGTTCATCCATCATCTTCTTACTTCTCTCTTTAACATCACTAGTAATCTTGGGACCCATGGCTAACCCATTCAAGTTTGAATTAAGCAATAAAATGTTTTGTAACCACTCGCAATAGAACAAAGCTTTAGCTTTCCGCCATTTTGAAACGAGTGAGGCTGACCAATATCAAACCAGCATCTCCGTGAGGAGACGCCGACCAATAGCAGACCAGCATTGTAGTGATGGTTGCATGGAGGCACTGACTGCAACAGAAACTAAGTGCAATTACCTAAAAACGCCTGCAGATGGAGACAAAACAACACAAATACAGTCAACCCCCTAGGATCATGACAATTGGCGGGGAAAATACCTTAAAGAGAGGATATCTATCTATCTATCTAGCTATCTATCTATCTATCTATCTATCTATCTATCTATCTATCTATCTATCTATCTATCTATCTATCTATCTATCTATCTATCTATCTATCTATCTATCTATCTATCTATCTATCTATCTATCTATTTAATCAAATTTACAAGTTGAATTGTCTATTCAATCAAATTTACAAGTTGAATTGTCATAGTAAATAAGAGCATTTTCCTCCTGCTGGCCCCAATTTTGATCCAATGTGTGAATTCAGACTTGCGCGGTGCCAAGCAGACAGACTGCGTGACAGCCGAGGCTGCCTTCAAACAAAGATGTGCTTTTTGAACATGAATGCAGTTTGACTTGAGTCCAAATCGAGAGAGACATCTCAACTGGATTCAGTCATGAATGTCATCAAATCCCAGGTTCAAGTTTAGAGCTTGATTACCAGTTTTCGTTTTTCGTTTTTTTTCCTTATTTTAATTCACAGGTGCATTTAGTTCACTTCTCAGATTTAACCGGCAGAGGTGCTGTTGAATCACTCTTTGCTCTTTGCAGATTCACAGGGACATAGAACAAAAAAAAAAAAAAATGTACTGGCCATCAGTCTGAAAGAAGTTTTAATTTAATATGCGACGCCAATAAAACAGTGGACATGCATCAATGTATTCATTTATTGATTTAAAAATAAATGTACTTTTGCATGAGAAGGTTAATGCAGAAATATACCTTAATGTTCATTTGCCATCACAAATGAGAAAAAATAAACAGCTGTATCAAGTTTGCAGTGCAATTAAAATAACATAAGTTTATTTTGATGGACAGTTGCTGAAATTTAAAATATTGTGCTTTTTTTGCTGTTTTCATTTTAATCACAGTAATGATGAGGATTTTTTTTCTGCATAGTGGCTGATTGATGCAGATCAAAATGATCAGATGAAATCCGCAATGAATTCAAAATGAGTTGGTTTCATGTTCAAGTTGATTCATTAATTCTCTTCTTTCTTTACATTGATATTTTGATGCAGTATATTGTGTCTGTTATGGATAATTGATGGCTAATTAGCTTCAATTTTAAAGATATGTTTTTTTAATGTCTTTACAGTCCACACATTCATAGGCACTAGTTTGCTATATTTTTTTTTTCCAAAAATGAGTGAAAAGGAGAATTTGAAAATAGCTGGCCCTGAATTATTTAATGTATTGTGAAATCCTGTCTCTTTCTGATCAAATCTTGCGTTTTCATAACTGCAATGGTAACTATGAGCTTCCCACTCTTACTCTGATAAAGGACAAAAATGTGTATTTTGTTGAAGTTTCAGAGAAATGTAAAAGAGGCTAACAAGCTCCGATATTTATACCCGGATAGCTGCATAATTTCTGCTCCACTAAAATCCTCCACCCCATTTAGCCCACAGCTAAGTGTTTGTTCTTCTTTCTTCAGTCTTTTTTTTTTTCCAATTCCTCCCCCTTTCTTCCACGCTGCTCTTATTCTTACCCGAGTCGGAGTTGATCTGCTCACCCCATCATCCCCTTTCACACTCGGGCTTTTTCAACCTCTCGTTGGCTTTTATTCTGTGATTTAGGTCAGCGGCTGAGTAAAAGACGACACACATCTGGCCTATAAAGCGCTCGGCCCTCTTTCCCACCCTTGCCCTCGTTCAAAGTAGTCAGTTCTGGGTGTGTTTACTTTGGACCAGGGTGTGACCGGGGCTCTCTTTTTTTTTTTTTAATCCTCATGGCTGAAAGCTATATTAATCTTTTTTTTTATGGCGTTATAACAATGGAGCATAAAAAAGTCACAAATGTCTTCCAGGATGCTGGTTGAGTTTTGAAGCAATTAATTCCAGCAGAATTTGATTAAGCCAGACTGGGTGTGGGTGGCCTGGGAGGGCATGTGCTTCCAACATCTGCCCAAATTTGATCTGTAAAAAAAAAAAAAAAAGGCACTGACCTCAGGCCCCGTTTTATGCCTTTGATTTGGATTTTCATTTATTGGCATTGTTCAAACAATTGTACAACAAAATTAGAAGTGATACACAAGAAACCAGCGGACCCGAGGGAAAGGAACCAATCAGAGACTGCGCCTCATAAATCATCAAGTCTGATTGCTTGTTTTTCCATGGGCCCTGAGGTTTTTTCTTTATCAAATTAGAAACAAAAGATTGGGCCAAAGATGCTGCCGATATTTTCATAGGTAGTCTTAATCAGGTGCTTCTGACATATATATATATATATATATATATACATGGTATAATAATACATATATACATTATTAGAGATACATTTTTTATTGTCACTTTCCCATTTTAACCCATTCAATCCCAAAGACGTATTTATACGTCTTTACTATCCTGACAGTCAATCCCAGGTACTCATTTACAGTTTTTTTTTTTCCAAATATTACATGTTTTATGTCAAATATGTTCTGTGTGCCCCCACTATTCAAAACACGACATTACGATTAATATTGTTTTTTGTGAAATATTAATGTAGCAGAAAAATCCACCTGTTTATTCCCATCGCTGATGTTTTGCTACTTGCTGTCAATTGAAAATGACATCACAGTAGCTTGAGGCACAAGTAACAACCAATCCCAGCTCAGCTTGCAAATGTCACATGATTAAACTCAAAAAGGGGCGGAGCCATGATGGCTCACCACCTGAGACTTGAGTTACTTTGATGTTGTTTTTAGTGGACCAAAGTGTGGCAAAAACACATTAAAATAGTTGGATTTTGCTGCTCTATTCTTCTTAGACAAACACAATATTAACTCATTTTTTTGCCAGCCATTTGAGACCCTCCTTTCCCCCTTCACTTCATATAAATAAATAAAGTACATAATAAATTCTTAGGATTGAATGTCTGAACTCTGAAAAGACGTAAAAATACATATTCAGGATTGAATGAGTTGACATTCATTCATTATAGAGTGAAATATTAAAATGGATAACAATACAATAACGACAAGAAAAAAATATCCATGGTGGAAATGATTTTGCCTGGTGTTAACCAACAAAGAAACAAAACCAGTTGACTTTTGCATGGCGAATAATATTTGCAAGACATGAATGCGTTTAATTGCATTTGCAGGCATGCTCTCCAATCTAAATCTAATCAAGTGGCCACAAGGAAGAGCAGGCATTGACATGTTCTACAGGCCAAGTTTAATCGCATAATCTCAAATCCCCCAAATAATTAATGACATCATTTTGGGCTGAAGCTGTTACAATGTTAGCCAATTGGGCGCCAGGAGTAATGAGCGAGAGCGAGGGAGAAAGAGAGAGAGAGAGATGTGGAACAAAGAGAATGTGACCGTTTAAAACACACACACACACACACACACACACACAGACGATGATGACAATTCATAGAACTAGAAAAAGGAAAATATTGCATATTCCAAAAACATGTTCATTTTCCAATATTTTAGCCTCAACGTTCCCTTGACTGATGTGTTTTTTTTTCAAGCTTTTCCTGGAACAGAACACAAGACAAAATTAAGCAGAATGGTTCTCCTTACTCATGTTTTTTTCCAAAACTTTTCCTGGAACAGAACATTCGATAAAAATGAGCAGAATAGACTAAAAAAGCATAAATTGCTTAGAAACACAAAGATTTGAAATACTTCATGAAAACTCAATTTCAATGTGTACGTTTTGCAGATCATTTTTAATTTGAGTAAACTTTTTGGAAATTCAAACAAGTTTGACATCCTTCCTAGAAACTAGTGATGGGAAAATGAAGCCTCGTGATTTTTTTTTCAGTTCTTTAGATCAGTGGTTCTCAAATGGGGGTACGGGTACCCCTGGGGTACTTGACAAAACTCCAGGGGGTACTCGAGATTTTAAATAAAATGAACAAAATAAAACAATCAAAAATGCCTTAAAAATAATCATTGAATTAATTCAGGAAAAGATCATTCAGGGAAATATACATTCATAAAACAAATTTCATGTTGTCGGGTCTTCAATTTCGTTATTTTAAAAAGCCAGATTCTTTTGGCGATTTATGTTCAATGTTTTTCTGTGGAGTATTTATTTATAATGAATAAAAAGTGTGCATGGCGGGCCACAAATGGCCCCCAGCCCGTAGACACGTTAGAAACACGTGTTTGTGGCATTTAGACTAAATATGACAAAAACTTGGACATAGAAAAATAAACTCCAATCAATCATAATACTGCAATAAAACTAAAAGAAACAAATCAAAATCCGAGAGTGAAATACTACTTCCATCAATCAAAATGAACACTTAGATCATTGGACTTTCGGACTTTTTTTTTCTTCTCCATCATTCTTCCGAGGTGAAGCTTCCAATTTCGACTATCGCGGCACGCGCCGTCCTGCTGCCGGCGCCATATGTCGCCCTTACACTGAGTGGCTGCATGCAGAGAGGGGCCGAGGTTGGGAGGGGTGGGGGCTTGGGGGGCGCTTTTCCTAGCAAGTGGTTCTTCTGTCAATGACTGCTCCTCCGAATGGAAAGGGAGGGGTGTCTGACGTTCACTCAAACACACACACGCACAAGTGGGTTTTTCTTCCGTAATGGGGACATCTCATTGGCAATAATGTATTAACCTTGACCCTTATAACAGATTGTTAGGCAATAACCTTTGTCGTAACATCAACGCAAATCCAATTCAAAAATCTACTCTAAAAGAATGTCTTGAAGCTCAAAAATGAGCAGAACTTGTGGCGTCCACTGCAATGGTCCCCACCTTGTGGCAAAAACAAACACACACGCACACTCTGTTTGAATATGCATCGCTTAGAAAGCGGACAGATGAGCAGCAGGCCAGTGACCACCTGCTGGCCTGCCGCTCACCATCTCCCCGGGCTTTTCGGGGTGGGTGTCAGGAGGGGGTATCAGGGTTACAGACAGCCCGTGGCAGCGTGTCCCTTCACATCCCCCCTCCATCACTCAGGCTTTTCCCCCGAACCCCACCCACCACCCGGCGGAATGGAGCAACAGAGGGGCAATTAAAAAGGGCGACTACATGCACGCGCAGGGGGCACGCTATCAAAACAGAAGTGTGTGTTGGTGTGTGTGTGTTTCGCTGTGAACTCCCTCACAACATTTGTACTCGTTCTCCATCTTTCGAATCTTAACGCACATTCACACACACTCAGTAGTGGCCATAATCCACCAGCTCCAGTGTACCCCCTTAAACACACACACTTGCACTATCTCTGTTACCATGGAAACCGACGGAACGCACACAGGCCCGTGCCTGCTAGGCTCAAGACAACAAGGAGACTTCCTGTATAAGGAGTCAGCCAGTTATTGATCTTCCTAGTGCACAAGGCCAGATGAGTAGACATGTATACATGAATGCTCTAACACATTGAGAGAAAGCATATTTTGACGTAAAAAAAGCTTCCACTGCAGACCTTTTCGTTCAAATGCAATTTTATTCACAGTAGATGACTCAAAAGTGGAGCTGAAATGTGAATTGCAGTCAACGAAGTTTGCGTGATTTTGTGTATGGTGGGATTGGACACGAAAGGTGACGCAAGATAAACGGAAATATAGCGTGGCCTTCCAAATTAAAAGCACGTATTTTAAAGTAAGATAAAAGTGAACATTAAAAATGACGGCGCTTGAAGAATTCATAACACAAAATGAATGTCATCGTAATGCTCCTGTGGTGAACGAGGATGGACTCAAACATTGGGTCATTCTGCTTGTTTTTTTTCTTGAAACCAAGAACATTTCAAACTTTGCAAACATAAACACCGCAAACAGAGAACAAGAAATAGTGCAGAAAAATGAGATATTTCAAAATAAGATAACACAGGTAAATAAACAACACAAACTGGAGCGCTTCATGTTTTCTTAACATTGAATAAATCTCATAAATATCCCTATTTGTGAATTCGGATGGATTGAGACGTTGGTTTGGTCTGCTTGCTTCTTTTAATGAAAGTGGTACTAATGTGGTACACAAAAGCTATCCACACACACACATATATATATATATATATATATATATATATATATATATATATATATATATATATATATATATATATATATATATATAATGTATCCATCCATCCATTTTCTATAGCCGCTTATCCCCACAGGGGTCGCAGGCTTGCTGGCGCCTATCTCAGCTGGGTTCGGGCAGTAGGCGGGGGACACCCTGGACTGGTTGCCAGCCAATCGCAGGGCACAAACGACAAATCACAAATCAGGAGACAAACGACCAATCACGCGCCCAATCACACCTAAGGACAATTTAGTATGTCCAATTCACCTGCCATGCATGGTTTTGGGGAGCGGGAGGAAGCCGGCGTGCCCGGAGAAAACCCACGCGGGCTCGGGGAGAACATGCAAACTCCACACAGGAAGGCTGGAGCCAGGTGGATTTGAACCTGGACCTTTGAACTGTGATGCGGACGTGCTCTTACAAGTGAGGGAGAAACACAGTGCACACTATTACAAATTCAGAACTCCATCCAGAATAATTCCCAAGTTAAGAGTTAAACCAACCCAGAAGACTTCTTGCTCTGTGCTGTCATCAAGCTGCCACGGCATCCAGTCTCACTTAATACTCCATTCACACTTGCTGTCCCTGGCCTCCACGCTACATTGAAGAGATTGCAATGTTAGCAATGACAGCGCGCATCATCCAGAGCCTTGACATATCCTGGTTCTACCCCACGGTCAATTGGGTCCCTTCCACTCAACGGTTTTGTAACTACCTCTGCAAGTGTAGCTCAAGCCTGTCTGCTTCCACTAAAACACTCGACAGATCAACACTCATTAAAAGATGAAGTTTCCTCTTTAGTAATCTCTCTTTTCAAAAGTGTACCGATAAATGGATTGTGATGCAGACCGCAGCTGAGCGGATCGGCAGCAGACAGGATCCAGCGGCACCACATAACCACGGCGAGACCGAGAATATGATTTGCTCTTTAAAATCATCCGCTCGTGTCTGATTATGACGCACACGCGCGGTCATCAGTTTAATTGCAGTTCTAAGTTCGTATCTTATGATAAGCTTATAGAATGAAATTTCTGAATCTTTGAATGAAATAAGAAGAAACATAAGGGCTTGTCTACACGTAAATATTTAAAACCGGATCATTCTCAGCTCAAAATCAGTCCATAAAGTTGTTTTTTCGAAAATATTTGCCGCTACACAGATCTGCATTGTGCTGGTTTTATTCGTTCACAATCATGCCAAGCCACTCGGCGGAAGTCGTTTACCTAAATTCTGTCTGCTCTATCAAATCTTCGGCGGGAAATAGAATAATGAGGTGAAATTCCGGTTTATTATCGCTACATGCAAATCTGGAGACTTTGGCGTATCTCCTCTTTGCTTGGAATTTTTAGGACCTTTGATTTGAATCAAAAACATAAATGAAAACGAAAATAGGGCAAACCGGAGACATTTATCATTCGTTTGCAAGAACCCCAGTTATGTGTGGCCTAAATCAACAAAATTATGAGTAACGTCTTTTTATAACGCTTCGTTTATTGAAAATATAACCTCAGCTAACACGAGCGACTGTTACTGTAACGGATTAACCTGACCTTCCCCCCAAAAATGCTCCACAAAATTAGAACGTCGCTCCTCAAATGAAGTCAATGATTCACAAATCTGCTCGGCAAAAAAATAAATAAAAACTTTGAGCCTTGATTTGATTGTCTGACATTTGTACCCGCCCCCTTTTCCTGCTCCATTATTAAGGAGTCCTTCTCTGATGTACACGCCCCACGGGGTCTTCTCCTGACTGTCAGTCAGTCACTTTCGTTTAGTGTTTGTAGTCCGCGGAGTGGCTCTGATCCATTATAAATAGCTCCAAGTGGCACAACATAGTCTCAGCGCTGTCACTCAGCACCTCCTGTTAGATTCTCCTACTTGTTATCCTGACCAGGTTCTCAGAGTTGAAATGAAGATTGACAATGAAACATTTTCTATGAGTAACACTTTTGTGTGCCATTGCGGATTTAAAATGAGCCCGTTCTCATCATGTGTTTTCACAGTGCAATTATGGAACAGGAAAATTTCCAAAATGGATATTTTTCAGGCAAAGACCATCGCGAAATTGCTTTGGTTCCTCAGTTAAAATTCTCAGGCCATGGATGTTCTCACACTCAAAAACCCATAGAATTTTATTTATCTGTCTCTATAAAATTTTCATTTGATAGACCATGAGTGGGACCTGCAAAAATGTTATTTAATATTTTTATTATGTTTTTTTTAAATTAATTTATTGTTTGTTTTTTTTCAGGAATTAAAATCTAGATTTTTCTGGAACCAAAATCAAACGGAAAAAACATAATTGGAATTTTCCAACCTAATCAGTCTGTAAATATTTAATTCCGTTTTCGATACATGGGGTGTGAAATGATTAGTTCAATTTTAGTTTTATTTATTTATGTATTTATTTACGTATTTATTTATTTATTATTTTATTTATTTATTATGCTTTTATGCATCTATTTTGTAAAACTGTTCAACTATCAATCGTCGTAATGATGACAATTTGAGTGGAATGGATTATTTTCCGTCATGTTATTTCCAATGGAGAATTAGTTTTGAAATTAGAACGACATCACATCACAAACATTGTGTTCCACTTTAAAAATAACCCCTTTTTTTTTGTTTTTTTTTTTGTTTTAATGAGTTCTGGTGACATAGAAATTATTCTAATCTCACTGAGCTCGTCTGATAGTTAATGAGCACACCATTAAAGGAACGTTAATTACTAATTTATTGCCTTCACCAAAACATTATGCATGTTCATTTTCCATTTTTTTCATGTAAGTTTGAGTTAGCACTTTTTACTTCTCACTTCTGAGGTTTTGGCGTTCAAATTTCAACTCCAGCTTTCTCGTGTGGAGTTTGCTTGCTTCGCTTGTGCTTGCCCTGGCACACGCTAGAAACAGTTGCGTCAAAAATAACCCAATTATGGATCAAATAAGGACCGACTTGATATTTGGGTAAATTTGACCCAATTTTACGTGTTCTTCTCTACAAAACAACCCAATTTTTCAGGTGCAATTTTTCAGGTGCAATTTTTTTGTGCAGAAAAACCCATGATCAATTTGACTGAAATATTGAACGGGTCCTTTTTGGACTCATAATTTGATTATTTGAATCCGTTTCTTCTCAATCATATTCTGCAAAGGTTTGAAAGTTCCTGTCCGCTTTCCTCGCATGAAAAAGTTTGTTGTCTTCTCTCTGTTTCGTTGCTTATTAAATGTTCTAGGTTGCTTGAAGCTAACAGTATTAAAGTGCCTGAATTAATAAAATAACAATATGTGCCCTGGCTGGCATCACCTCACGCCACCACTATTTGAGAAGGACCGTTAAAAATCCAACTGGTTGTTTATCCACCTTTGCTCTGTGTTGACCAATCAATCTCTCAATTTCAGCTGAATGAGGACACAAAATGGATAGATGGAATTTCCTGGAAAAAAAGAACACTTTCCGCACATCTTGAAGAATTCCGGTCCATGCGTCTCTCCCGAGCAAGTCAGTCTTGATGAAACGACCTCATGCGTGACATTGAATGTTGGCGGTGAAAAAAAGGGGGGTAATTCATCCTTCGACTTTACTCACCGTGCGTGGCGGCGTTGAGCAAAAATGGCTTCCTCTGCGAGTTTGAACTTTTTCGTTTCCTCGTTTTCTTGTCTAAACGGCAGTCCGTGGCGTTTGGGTCCGAGGTATTGATTTTTTCGTCAATTTGTTTCGAGTAAAAACCTCAATCAATCAGTGTCTATTTGAATATGCAGGATATGTGTACGTGTGTGATAAGAAGCAACACTGTCTGCCACACTGCATTTTATTCTACACACTGCCTTGTCACACAACTTGACTAGACATCCTCCGACGTGCTCCCCCGACACGCACCCATTCCAAATCCTATTAAGGGCACCAGCCAGTGCCAAGTAACCTACATTCCACTGTAATCACACTGTGTGACCGAGGCGTCCGATGTTATTGCACCCACATCGGGGGAAAAAAAAAATGACAACAAATCCTGTTGGCAAAGCCAAGGGCTGCAGGCATCCTAACGCCCCGAGGAGGAGAACATTATCTTTTGTGTGTTCGAATCGTCTTTAGAAATGGAATATGTGCTTTTGGAAGGACCGTATCATTATGGATATGCTCCAAGTTTCTATTAGCGTTAGCAGAGGAGAGTAAAAGGGAGGCACTTTATCCTTGGTCAATGTTAACTTTGAACTAGTGCTGTCAAGAGAGTAAAGAAGAGAGATTAATTAGGATTGAATTTTAGCCCCAAAAATTCTGAGAAACGAACCCAAACAGATGTTTTTTTTTTATTTTATTGTCGGCCCAAAACATTGATATACAATGGTTTCCTTTTTAAAGATGTATTTATTTATTTTTTTGTTTTAATAGATTCAGTTGTGATGATTTACCTTCTGCTGTATTTGAGACTACTCTTAAGCGCTGCCTGCAACTCTTAGTCTTGACCATCAGAAGGAATTTTTATGTCAACTGTCAAATAATTAGATAATGTCACGATCGCTCTGCATGTTGGTGATGGTTGTGGGAAAGGTAGCTCCAAAATGCAGGAAAGCCATTTTGAGCTGTTCACAACAGAAAACACTAGTAGAGCAAGAATTATTATTTCAAAATATTCTGCCACTTATAATAAACTCTAGGGCTCACCATAAATTCTCATTCTTACTCACGTTTGGTTGCTGCTTGAGTTCTTTTGCGGCTGGCACGCCTTGTATGTTTTCTTCCATCACCCACACAAGAAATCATACACAATTCCACCCGTGTCCCATTAGGGGGAAAAAAAAAAAAAATCCTGCCCACACAGCCGGAAGCATAAATTGCTCTTGACTGTGGGATGGTAAACGATTTCCAGCAGAAAATATGCAGTCTGTGTAATTTGCATATAATATGATTTCATCCCCTTTCCCCAACAGTCAAGAATGGAATCTGCCTATTTAGCCATTGGTTTGCTGTTGAATTGATATATTGCGTGCAGGTACTAAACTGAAAACAGTGACAAACAAATATCTATCTATCTATCTATCTATCTATCTATCTATCTATCTATCTATCTATCTATCTATCTATCTATCTATCTATCTATCTATCTATCTATCTATCTATCTATCTATCTATCTATCTATCTATCTATCTATCTATCTATCTATCTATCTATCTATCTATCTATCTATCTATCGATCGATCGATCGATCGATCGATCGATCGATCGATCGATCGATCGATCTATCTATCTATCTATCTATCTATCTATCTATCTATCTATCTATCTATCTATCTATCTATCTATCTATCTATCTATCTATCTATCTATCTATCTATCTATCTATCTATCTATCTATCTATCTATCTATCTATCTATCTATCTATCTATCTATCTATCTATCTATCTATCTATCTATCTATCTATCTATCTATCTATCTATCTATCTATCTATCTATCTATCTATCTATCTATCTATCTATCTATCTATCTATCTATCTATCTATCTATCTATCTATCTATCTATCTATCTATCTATCTATCTATCTATCTATCTATCTATCTATCTATCTATCTATCTATCTATCTATCTATCTATCTATCTATCTCCATCCATCCATCCATCTATCCATCTATCCATCTATCCATCTATCCTATCTATCTATCTATCTATCTATCTATCTATCTATCTATCTATCTATCTATCTATCTATCTATCTATCTATCTATCTCTCTCTCTCTCTCTCTCTCTCTATCTATCTATCTATCTATCTATCTATCTATCTATCTATCTATCTATCTATCTATCTATCTATCTATCTATCTATCTATCTATCTATCTATCTATCTATATCTATCTATCTATCTATCTATCTATCTATCTATCTATCTATCTATCTATCTATCTATCTATCTATCTATCTATCTATCTATCTATCTATCCATCCATCCATCCATCGTCCGCCTGTATCATCTTCACTCATGGCCAATAACCTACAGACGGTGACGTCACTCTGAGCTGCCTGACATCTCAGAGGTTACGTCACCCTACTGGAATTCACGCTGTGGGTTTCCTGACATCAGGAGGCACATGATATTTCAACGAATCGTGGACGATATGGAAATTGGGTTCATTATATGCGCGGACGCGCCGGGGCGCAGACGAACAGACCACACAAACACACACGTCTTGTGTCTTCTATCATAGGGCAGCTGAACATTCGGATAATTTCAATTTTAGGAAAAATATATGCACATTAAATGAATGAAAGAAATGATAAAACATGAAACGCTCCATAATTTTGAAAGAAAAGGATATCATGAGTAAGATAAAAGTCAAAGAATCCTGCTAACATCCTACCCCGATGAATAAAATAAGCAACAATAACAAATAATAATGATAATTATAATAAAAGTTTCATCAAACCACTGAATAAACTTTTAAAACATTATAAAAGCATCAAGCGGCTTTAGAAAATGGATGGATGGGTGGCTGTCCCTCAAATTTGTTTATTTCAAAATTATTATTATTTATCATATTTAATTTTCTCCTCCAATTGAAAGAAAGGTGCAGGTTGTTGCAAGGCTTTAAGATGCTTTTGGCTAAACGTTCTCATCAGTTTTGCCGGGACCGATAAGGGGGAGGGGAGACACGGGAAAGAGGAGGAGAGTTTGATTGTGTGTGTGTGCGGATGCTGGAGGCGTGCGCGGACGCCAGGGGTGTGCGTGCGCGTGTGTGTTCGTGAGAGAGGCAACCAGTGAGAGCGTGAGCCATGTTGGATGTGAGTGAAGGTGTGGAAAGATGCTGCCGCCGCCGCTGCCGCCGCGCAGCTCCTGACGCACACATCCCGAGCATCGCGCACCACAGCGGGTAGATGCCAACTCTCCAGGCTGAGGAGGAGACGGGGGAGCCTGGGGGAAGGGTTCGGGCGGTGCCGGCGCTCCTGAAAGTAGCGAGGAGGAAAGAGAAGTGACCGGGGAAGAAGGAAAGACGAGAGATAGGTGGAGGAGGAAAAAGGAGGGGAGAGCTCCGGAAAGGAAGAGACTAAATGGCTACACGGCTCCCGGGCTTCACCCCGCTCTCGCCTCTGGGTCTTCACCTGCTTCTCTTCCTCGGCTCTTTGTTCGCCTTTACCCCGCGGACGGTGAATGCAGCGGGGGCTTCCGACCTGGGCCGGCCGTCCCCCCGCCAGAGGGATGCCGGTAAAGCGAGCGAGCGGCGCGAGCGAGGATGGGAGCCGCCGGGAGACAGCGGGACGCAGCCGGAGGGAGGAGAACCATCACCAGCAGCAGGAGGGATGCCGGGGCCACGAGGGGAGGCACGCGAAGGAGTCGGGACGTTTTGGAGGAGCGGGGACGAGCCGCCGATTCCACCTCCTCCTTACGTCCCCCCCGGTGTGACACGCAGCAGCGGCTCTGGATGGGGGTGGCGGAAGGGCGTTGCTCCGCTTTGCACATCGGCCGCCGACACATCTTCGCCGGTTCGGAGCGGTAAAAAACGGACAGTACAAAGGACTACCGGAGCGTGCGCGCTGCCACGGCCACACCTAACGCAACGTGGCGCAGCCTTTGTGCGAGCGTTTGGCCTGCGCGACGCACCCGGAAGTGGAGGAAGGAGTGGCGAAGGGCTGTGGGAGAGGGCTCGTGAGGTGAGGGGACTCGCTGGCCCCTCCGCCTTTCACAAACCGGCACCGGACCCCGTGCCTTGTCGCATCCTCTCTCATTTTGGATACAATCCAACGTGGCTTGAGATTTCTGATCATTCACCAGAGTCACACTCTTGTTTTTGCAACAATCCACTTTGGAGCCATGCATCAAATTTGGGTGACATTTTAAATTCTCTTGCATTCGGTGTTTTCCAGCACCAAAAGGCATGTGATGATGATGATGAAGATGATGATGATGAGGGTGGTGGTGGCACCATGGTCAGGACGAGAGCTGGTAATTGTTCTCATTTGGGCAGGCACTGCGTTATCGACCCGAGCAGCATCCGAGCGGGGGCTGTGGGGGGCTCCTGGACCAAGCACGTTAGGGGGGAGGAAGAGGGCAGATGTAGCGCACCGGCAACGTTTAGGTGCCGAGCCATGGATGAGAGGCGGGCTGGGAGAGACAGAGGAGGGGTAAGCCAACGCAACAAATGCATTAACTCATCTAATTATGCAGATAATGATTTGGCTTTTGTGAGTCTGACTCAACAGCGTAGGGCTGATAATGAGGGAAAAGCTGCAGCTACAACTGGGGGACGAAGCGGTGAAGTCCAGGTAGACAAGAGGGAGGCTACTAGTGGTTATTTTCGCTATTTGAATAGACTAGGACGGTGTTGTGAATTGTCTGCTGCGTTTACGGGCCTCGGGGGAGGGATAACTCAGGGGAATCCCGTCCTCCAATTTAAACTCGGCAACATCAGAGAAACGCAAGGTCAGTCTTTTATATGTAACAAAACGCATCAGGGCTTACAAGCAGGCTGCGATGCCAAAATTGAACCTACTGAACTTTTCCGTATGCCTCCTGAAAAAGTTAAGGCAACTTCAGAGGCAGCTGTGCCAGCATTTTCTATGCAAGACATGTTTGCTGCTCACTCAACCAAGCTGAGTCATTTTTTGCTACATGATTTCGTTTTGGCAAAGCAACCTCCTTTCCGTTCTCAAATGAACCTGACCACTTGGTCTTGTGAATTTCCGATTGTTCCCCTGTCTGCAAGGGACGAGTTTATTTCAGCACTTCGGACAGCTCCCTTGAATGTTGCCGCGTTTCCGTGGCGGAGATACAACATTAACAGTAATAATAACAATGAAGAAGAAAAGAGAGCGAAGGCAACACGCGGTTTTGGTGAATCGGAAATGACTATGTCCAATGAGCATTCGTTAGATGATGTCAGACCATCTAAAAGGCGCCAGATGGGGGTAAAGGGAGGAGAGAGGAGGGAGGGCGAGGCTGAGAGGGACGGGCTGGAGGGCCCTGCTAGGGGAAGAAAATTACAGGTGGGGGAGGGCGAGTTAATGGGAGAGAGAGGACCGTGGGGAGAAGGGGAGGATGAGAGGCAAAGCGAGAGGGGCACAACAAAGCCAGGCCAAGCTGAGGAAAAAGAGGTAGAGGGAGGGAAGGGTCAGGATAGGTTCAGTAGCGCTGCCACCATCAGACAGTCAGATATGGAGAGATGGAAGAAAGAGAGCCCGGCTGATGAAAGCCACGAGGGTGAGAGGGAGCCGGAGGGGGAAGCCGAGGAGAGGCGCAGTTCAAGGGGAGAGAGGAGCCTGGAAAGCCTGATAATAAAGGCAGATGATAAAACCTTGCTGGAAGAAAAGGCGGACAAGGTTTTGATACCGTGGCCTCGCTCTCGACGGGCAGCTAACAAACATCCTCATTTCTCCCTGTATAACTACCAAGTCCAAGTAGCTGAGAATCAGCCACCTGGGACCTCTGTTATTGTCATGTCGGCCACAGACCCCGACGCAGGGGAAGCGGGCAGGGTCAGCTACAGCATGGCTCCACTGATGAACAGCCGGTCATCTGACTATTTCCACATCCACCCCGATACTGGCTTGATCACCTCCACGCAGATTTTAGACAGAGAACACATGGATCTGCATTATTTCCGAATCACGGGAACCGATCACGGCTCCCCTCGTCTCTCGGGCACCACGATGGTAGCCATAACCGTTGCAGATCGCAACGATCACTCACCTATTTTTGAGCAAACAGAATACCGCGAGACCATCAGGGAGAATGTAGAGGAAGGCTATCCTATCCTTCAGCTGAGAGCGACTGATTTGGACTCCCCGGCCAACGCTAATATCCGTTACCGCTTTGTCGGCGACTCCGCCACAATTGGGAGAGCTGCCTTTGAGATAGACCCACGTTCCGGGCTGATAACAACCCGCGGAGTTGTCGACCGGGAAACTAACGAGCACTACACGCTGCAGGTGGAGGCTAGCGACCAGGGCAAGGAACCGGGCGCCCGCTCAGCCACGGTTAAGGTGTTCATCACCGTGTTGGATGAAAATGACAACGTGCCTCAGTTTAGTGAGAAGCGTTATGTGGTGGCGGTCAAGGAGGACGTGAGACCTCACTCGGAGATCCTTCGCGTGTGCGCCACAGACCAGGACAAGGACAGCAACGCTGCGGTTCACTATAACATCATCAGTGGGAACAGTCGCGGCCAGTTTTCCATCGACAGTGTCACGGGGGAGATCCAGGTGGTGGCCCCTCTGGATTACGAGGCCGAGCGGGAGTACACGCTCCGTGTCCGTGCGCAAGACAACGGGCGACCGCCGCTTTCCAACAACACCGGCATCGTAAGCGTCCAGGTGACAGACGTCAACGACAACCCTCCTATCTTTGTCTCCACGCCGTTTCAAGCATCCGTACTTGAAAGTTCACCGGTTGGAAGCTCCATCCTCCACATCCAAGCCATCGATACCGACGCCGGCGACAACGCGCGCCTGGAATACAGATTAACCGGCACCAGTTCCGACACACCGTTCGTCATCAACTCTGCGACGGGCTGGGTCACTGTCAAATCCATTCTTGACAGAGAATCCGTCGAACACTATTTCTTCGGTGTGGAAGCCAGGGATTATGGGATGCCACCTCTATCTGCCACAGCAAGTGTGACAATAACAGTTATGGATGTTAACGATAACCACCCGGAGTTTTTGCAAAAAGAATATTATGCCCGT
Source organism: Hippichthys cyanospilos (assembly GCF_059441005.1). NCBI lineage: Eukaryota > Metazoa > Chordata > Actinopteri > Syngnathiformes > Syngnathidae > Hippichthys > Hippichthys cyanospilos. Next base: position 30,946,698 of record NC_142370.1, on the reverse strand, counting down.
CTGAATGAGGACGCCGTGGTCGGAACGAGCGTGGTGACTGTCACGGCTATGGATCGAGATGTCAACAGTGCTGTGACATATCAAATAACGGGTGGGAACACGAGGAACCGCTTTGCTATTAGCACCGCAGGGGGTGCTGGGCTGCTCTCCTTAGCCCTCCCACTGGACTACAAACAGGAGAGGCGCTATGTTCTAACCGTCACTGCCTCAGACCGCACGCTCCATGACACCTGTCAGGTGCACATCAACATCACTGATGCCAACACGCACCGGCCTGTATTCCAGAGCGCGCACTACTCTGTTAGTGTGGATGAGGACCGACCAGCCGGGAGCACTGTGGTTGTCATCAGCGCAACGGATGACGATGTCGGTGAAAATGCCCGTATCACATACTTTCTGGAGGACAATATACCTCAGTTTCGCATTGATCCTGCATCAGGCGCTATCACGTTGCAGACAGAGCTCGATTATGAGGACCAAATGACCTACACTTTGGCTATAACAGCCAAAGACAACGGTATACCACAGAAATCAGATACGACATACGTGGAGGTGAACGTCAACGACGTCAATGACAATGCGCCTCAATTCCTCAGCCCCAGATACCAGGGAACCGTCAGCGAAGATGCCCCTCCCTTCACCAGTGTCCTCCAAATCTCAGCCACCGATCGGGATGCGCACGCCAATGGCCGTGTCCAGTACACTTTCCAAAATGGCGAAGACGGAGATGGGGACTTTACCATCGAACCGACATCCGGCATTGTGCGAACTGTTCGCCGCTTGGACCGCGAGAGTGTGCCATTTTACGAGCTGACGGCATATGCCGTTGACCGAGGCGTACCCCCGCAGCGAACACCCGTCCACATCCAAGTGACCGTTCTTGACGTTAATGATAACGCCCCGGTCTTCCCCGCTGATGACTTTGAGGTTCTCGTGAGGGAAAACAGTGCTGTGGGCTCTGTGGTGGCCCAGATTACAGCCACAGACCCAGACGAGGGCGCCAATGCCCAAATTATGTACCAAATAGTAGAGGGCAACATCCCGGAGATATTCCAGATGGACATCTTCTCAGGGGAGCTGACGTCACTTATTGATCTCGACTACGAGGCTCGCAACGAGTACGTCATCGTGGTCCAGGCCACTTCGGCTCCTCTCGTCAGCCGGGCTACCGTGCGGATCAAATTGGTGGACCAGAATGACAACAAACCAACACTGCAGGACTTCCAAATTATTTTCAACAACTTTGTGTCAAACCGATCAAACAGTTTCCCCAACGGGATAATCGGGAGGGTTCCCGCCAACGATCCTGATGTATCTGACCGGCTCTACTACACGATTGACAGGGGGAACGAGCTTCACCTGCTGCTGCTCAATCACACCAGCGGGGAGATCCGACTGAGCCGTAAACTGGATAATAACAGGCCGCTGGTGGCTCCCATGCTGATCACTGTCACAGGTAAGAGCCCACAAACGGGGACACGGAAGGGAAGTGGGTCTGGGAGGCGTACAAGTCGTAGAAGATAACCGACTACTCCACAGGTTTGTTAGCATGGGGCTGAAAGGCTTACAAAGCTTTTTTTTTTTCCTCTCACCTTTTGGATTGAGGAACGGTGAGTGAACAAGCCAGGGAACAATTTCATGAATTGCGTGAAGGTGTAAATGTCAATGTTCATGTAGTTAAACAACTTTCAAACTATGTGCTTCAAAAAAAAAAAAAGAGAAAGGAAAAAAGGATTCTTCGATGAGTTGCTTGGAGTTATCTGAAGTACAGAGTGTGTGCGTGCATTGCGTGTGTTTACAGAACATTCAACTTGCTAATTAAATTCCATTGCTTTTGTACCGGGATCAATGGTGACAACATCCATTTATAAATCCACTATTCATTTTGCTGTGGTTTGAGGAGAGAATAGAGCTGGAAACTCAATGGGTTGGATAGTCAATGAAAAATAACGAGGTACTAAATAAATTCTTTCATGCAACTTGAATCACTTTAATAGCATAACTTTCATTATTAATTTTGCAAGTTTGACCTTGGCTGTTGTTAATTAACAATAATGCATTGTGAGCCAGTTTTAGTAACGAGTTTGATATTGATTCATTCCAGGCCCCTTTAAAATGATATATGATAGATAGTGGTAGTTCAAAAACTGAGTTAATTACAGCAATTTGAATGTTGCCATGTTAAAATCGCTAGTTTAAAGTTTTGGCATGTTCATCTTTCAGTGATTAGCATCATCTACTAATCCCTTATTTTCATACTCTCGGGTTAAAGTTTGAACCTTTTGGCTGATGGGAAATGAAAGTCAAGACCTTAAGGAAGGTTATTTTTGTTGAAATCTCAAAATGGACATCTCTGTTGAAAATGGATGCTTTTGTCAATAACTCAAAACTAATTTCTCCGAGATAATCCTGGTTTTGTGAAAATGCATCACAAAATGAGTAAATATGAAATCTAAACCAATCGCATTATTTTCCACGGAGACATCCACGTACTTTGGCGATTTCTCCGTACGGATCACCGATTAAGTCGAGCGAAACCTGGCCCTCTTGGACACAAACGAACTGTTGTTCAAAAACCATTTGAGACCATCGGTCGGCGCTTGATTCTGAGCCTTATGACGAGAAATCTGAAGAAAGTACCGTATTTCACTGCATGCTTTTATTTCCTTTTCGGCGGTTTACATATACAGGTATTATTCATATTTGATTAATAAGTGGCACATGCTCATCTATTGTCTCATATCCAGTAAGAAACGTGAGGAATCTTCAATTATTAATAGGACTCAATGGATGGAAGACTTCATCACAGATAAGCATGTATGTGTGTTGTGGACTTTTAAATGAGGCGAAACGACGCCCTTCTGACTTGTTCTACAGAGCATTCAGCTTCCCTGAACTGACTCACAGTGTGTATTCATATGAGATTCTGCCACTATCTCGCCCCTCCAGGATGTGACAGTTATGAGATTATAATGAAACTACAGTCAGCAGCAGTCAGGCTCGGAGCAACGCTGTCACTTTCTCACTCTCTCGCTCAATCTGTGTGCGTGCGCTCGTGTGTGTGTGAGTCCTTTTTTTTAATTCTATACTAGTGATGGAACTTTTGGTTCTTTAAAGGGAAACGTTACTTCACAAAGTGTTTGTTTATATAAAAAGAGGCGTTCAAATGAATGGCTCTTATGTTTTTTAGTGTTTTCATTTTTCGTCAAAATTTGGGATTAGTGATTCATCGCAATTCCTTTCCTATTTTAAGAGTTTAAGTCTGAGATGTCAAACTCGTTAGGGTTAAATCAGGTAAAATCATACTTTTTATCTTAGAAACAATTAGTGTCTATGTAGGTTTTTGCACGCCAGCCTGGTCCAAATTCCTGGCGGATGAATAGTGGGGTCAACTGTAAATATGTTGTTCAAAAGTAAATTAAAAATGAAGTAAAATAAATTACTTTTTGGGCCCCGATGTATCCCATGCTATTTTTCCTTGAATGAATGAACATTTTCTATGATTTTTTTTTCCATGTGTTTATAGAACACAAATTTAGTATAGAACACATAATCAGATAAATAAAAAAAAAAATTGATAAATACAAGAAATGCAAATATCCAGAGAGAGGAAAATCTGTGGTTGTACAATTTTTTTGCAAGGAGTGCAGTGAAGTGCGAAGAATTGAACAAAATAAAACAGTGGTGTAGTGTCTCAATTTGGATGCTGGGTGGGACCCACAGAATGATATACATCAGTGGTCTCCAACTCTGTACTGGGCCGCATGGGCCGCACCCGAAATAATGTTTTGGAAGTGATTTAGTTTAACAGTTGATTAATTTGTGATTTCTGTGGCTTGATCTTTGTTTTTTGGCGCCGCCTCTGGCCGCTGTTGATATTACATTTTGTAGTGAGGAGGACGGTGTGGTTTTGAGAGCAGTCAGTCAGTGACGCTCACGTTGTTTAGTCTGTGAAATCTGGGCCACGACTGTTTTTTTTATAATAACACATGGGGTGAACGGCTCAGTAAAACAACTCAACGTTCACAGTGGAGATCCGTTCAAAGGACTCGGTTCATTCGTGAACATCTTATCACTATTCCATACACCTTTGGCTGGATAAATTAATTCCTGTCAGTTGGCTCTTTGGTCTTGCTGCTCTCTCGGTCTTCACTTTGATTTTTATCTCAAAATATTTTTTTTCCACTCATGCGGATACATCTCTGCATCTTTTCTTCATATGTATCCTTCTGTCATTTGAACTCAACTCTCCAAAACTTCACTCTAAACGTCTCCTGGCTCCCTTTTCCTCCATGGCATATGTTTTTTTTTCTTTTATCTTGGCTTTCCTCAACTTTTAGATAGGCTGTACACATGCATGCATGTGCTTTTATGCAATAGGTGTGTGCAGTGTATTTGAGGGCAAGTGGAATTTCTGCATGTTCTTTTTTACACTACGAACAATATTTGTGTGCATTTTTGAAAGCGTGTACTCTCAGATGGCTCAAAAGCTTTGCACTTCAGAGGGCTTTCATGTCTTTTTAGTCAATAGTATCTGTGCGTGGCAGAGAGCGCTGGGGCTGCACACCCCTCTTTTGTCTTGGCATCTCCTCTTGTTCTTTCTATTAGCGTCTATTCTATTGATTCTGGGCATAATTCTCATGTTTCTGTTTCATTGTAGTTTCAATGTGTTGCCCGTTCATTTTAAGCCTGTTTTTACGCACGCAAATATCTTTTTTGCAGGGTCAGTCAGTATACCGTAGACAAATCATGTTGGTATTGTCGTCTGGCACCACAAAGGGCGTCAGATAGAGGTGACCTTGATCAAAGCAAGAAAAAAAAATGTAGTGGCCAAGAGCGGCTTTGGTTGTACTTGCCAACTCTCAGAGGCAAGGATCTGTTAGAGGACAAAAAAAAAAAAAGAACAGTTTTGGGGCCACATCAGTGGTAAATAGTGTTGTCATCAGCACAATTACAATGCAAGGAGGAAATTCAAAATGCTGCTTTTGCACAAATAATGATGCACTGCTTTGATTATATTCATTAAAATAAATGTCTACTTCTAATGGACTTACATAACAGCACATAGGTTAAACAACATACAGTACATGCATGCATTTATCGGAAGGAGTCAAGGTAAATGCTTTCATCAATATGTTTATTTGTTCTCATTGGTTGAAAAAAACAAAACAACAAAATTACTGTCCACCCCTTTGACCATAATACCCAAGTCATCAACTAGATCTTTGCATGACAAGTGATGTGCAATGTCCTAATTGATACACTTATGAGCGCCAAGCCACTTCTTGTGCCATTGATAAGCGGAGCTGAGTCTTAATCAGCTTCATTTTTGAAAAGCTCCACTTAGCCGAGACGACAAAAACCGTGGATGCAATGTGGAATGCAATCCAGAGATTAGGATACAGTACGGCATAATAATAATCATCGTAATCATAGTCATAATAAGAAATTACTAATAATAATATAGACAGTAGCTACACATGTTCCAATCCTATTTTAACCAAGCAGACCCACCCCTGCGAAAAACTTGGTTAATAATTTTGACAATTCATCTCCTGAAATATAATCAGTATAAGAAACATATGTTTTGTTTTTTTTTTTTAAATCTCCAAACTATGTTTAAAACCAAGGCATCTCATTACTGGGAATGCAATCAATATAGTTCTGTTTTTAAATTCATAATGTACATAAAAATCATTTTAAACTATCATGTATCATGAAAAATAAACTTAAAAAAGTTATTTCTACCCTAAACCTATTGGTTTGAGGGGAAGATAACACATGGAAAAATAATGCATTTAACCAAACAAACAAAGAAGAAAGTGATGTTTTTGTAGACACAATCTCCATTAAACCATGCCTCAAAGAAGATGCTGCCATAATACCAGCTGCAGAGCCAGCATTTTCATATCCTCCCACTCATGTTTGTATTGTGAGACATTTTGCACTTTTCTTAACCACTGAGCGAATAATGCATGAATCCCAATCACAAAGCGCAGGCATGTACGGGAAGTGAAGAGTGCAATTTAATGCTGATCCAAATGAGCCTTGTTGACAGCCTGACAGGTTATACTATCCAGAGTTTCTTTCCCGTTTAAACTGCGGTAGTTTCATCCATGGAGAGAATAGCATAATGCGAAAGCAAAAGCTCAAAAGCACGCTGACTGCAACAACAGCTGCCTGCATGCATTGACTATACACTAAACGTGTTGTACAGGTCAAGCTGAAAGAACACCGCTCACTATAGAGCACCTTTACCATAGTTACTTGCCAGGAGTTAAATGTTGCAGGTGGTTAAGTGAGGCACAGCACCCCCACCACCGCCACTACTATCATCTCAGTGGGCCAGATGGCACATTTTTGTGATTGGGTAGTTAGTGGCCAGCAACCATGCCAGAGCCTTGGACCTGTGACCCTCTCAGGAGCTTCACCAGCCTGCATATTTCCTCACAATGCTCAGGGGTTCAGGGGTACACGTTCTCATTGTGTGCTTCAGCAAATGTACACATGCAAGCAGCATATATATATATATATATATATATATATATATATATATATATATATATATATATATATATATATATATATATATATATATATATATATATATACACACACACACAGCAGCTGGTGCTGGAATCATTCTCACCTAAGAATTTCTGATAAATTCTCAACCATTTTTTTCTATTTTTTTTAAGATACATTTAATTATTGTCGCAGATAAAAAAAAAAAATATATATATACAACAACAATGAAAACAGTGGCTTCCGCCATTTATTATCTTGAATAGACCTTAATCGATGCAGTTGTAACCATGTAGCATTTGGCTGTCTCGCTGCCATCTTTAATTAGAATTGTGTTGTTTTCTTTTGTCAATTGCAAAAAAATAAAAATAAAATAGAAATAAAGTAAACTTCATCCATATTTTGCATGACAGGGTGTTCTTGAGTTCAGTTTGGAAAAGAATTTTGTTTTGGCCCGCTACATTAGCATCTTTGTTGCTTTTGTAAGCGGTGGGAGTAATTGCGGCTGGGTGCTTTGCATTTATATGGAAGGCTAAACTTGAGCTGCTTCGGTGGTGAGCAAGCTACTTTTTGTCAAAAATAATGCCTATCACTACATTTGTCAAAGATAGGGCACCACAGCGTTTTTTGGAGTAAAATTTACCATTCATCGATTAATAACTCTCAGGCGCTCTTCCGTTTTCATATCTTCCGTCTGCTTCTGAACTCCCACCCACAACAGGAGCCGATCTCGTAATAGCAAATACATTGACAGTCAATAAGTGTCTACTTCAGGGTGTTGCCCCATGTTTTCCAACCCCCAACAACTCAAGCACAAGAAGCCTGATGCCAAAAAAAAAGATTAAAAAAAATAATAATAATATTCAAGGAAAGTATAGCTATAGTCACTGACAAATCAAAATGGTAACAAAACATTCCGACTTTACTTGATTTACAGCACAAATCAAAAAAGATATAGACGCCAAGCAGAATGTTGCTCATTCCTCCTGCTAACTGCTGTCACGTGCGTGTCAAAGGTCAGAGTTGCTCGGATCTGTGCGAGGCTGCAGATCAACTTTAAAGTACAATAGACACCATGTGCGAGTACGTGTGATACGGGCTAATGGCCATAGACTTAACAGGCGAGATGGCTTTTGTGTCAGGGCAAGTATTCACTTTAATGTGAAGGATTAAAGCTTTTGTTGTAAAAAGCTGCTTTGAACCCTAACGTTGCCAGCCTTGCTCTTTGTGTGTGTGTGTGTGTGTGTGTGAGTTCTTTTTTCATCCGAGTTCTACTTTTAGTATAATGACTGACCTCAGGCCTTGAAAGGCTTTCAAAACAAACAGCAGGAATCAGCAGTCCAGCCAGTGGCTTAGCTGTGTTGCGATGATACGGAGAGAATACATCTCACTGTAAATTGATATCACCCCATAATTGCATTTTAGTGTTGACTGATGTTGCAGAAAAAAACACCACGAAACATCTGAATCTTGATGACGTGAAAGTTAAAAAGACTTCACTTTTAAGTCATGCACATATTTATATTTACTCTTGTTCTAATTGTCCATTTCTTACCATTGTCCTAAAAGAATCAAAATACACTAGGGAGCACTAGAGGTTTCCAGCAGATGATTAAAACATGTAAAATTTCATATTTTTATAATAATAATATAATTTCATATAGAACAGATGCCACTGAACAGTTTGAGTGGTTGAAGAAAAAAAAACTTGAATTATGACGTCTTAAGAAGCATTTACAAAATTTGGAACAAAATGCAACGTGTATAGTATTCAAAATCTGTGCACAAGGGTGAATATTATGAACAAGTTGTTAATATTAATGAGGTTTTTATTATTTGTGGTTGCGTCAAAGAAAAAGCTAAGCCTAGCTAGTCTCTTTCTAGCTTATCTGAAGGGAAATGTCACAGCAGTGTTTTATGAGATCAACCTGCTTGTGCACTTGAGGGCTTTTCCGGCAACAGAGAAGAGAGTCACATGTTGACAACGCAGTGTGAAATGGGATTGAACCCATCCCTGTCCGATGGCGTTGACATGGGCTCTACACTAATGGGCTGAAGGCACCATGACAGACATTTTGTGTATTTCTGAGAAGCAGCAAATGGCTTTTTGTTCACCCTAAATCCAATTTTTGCAGATTTTTTTTTTTTTGTTTTGTTTGCATGCTAGCGGTAATAAATCTCGTCCCTTTGGGCTTTTTACTTTTAATCCCAATCTCTTAAATGAGCAAGAGAGCAGATACTCAACCAGACTCTTAACCACAAGAGTAGCAATGAATATGAATGAGTAAAGCAAAGAGGGGCTTTTAAGCATTTAATCTCGTCTGATGTGTCTTTTACAACTACACCCCATAAACATGTCATTTTATAAAGAGAGATTAATTGAAGGAAAATTGATCGGCAAAGTTACTTCAGAGACCTTATGAATTTGCAAATTGCCATTTTTATTTTATTTTTTTAATTACTGTATTTTCTGCACTATAAATCGCACCGGATTATAAAGCGCACCTTCAATTAATGTCTTATTTTAAAATGTTTTCATATATAAGATGCACCACATTATAAGGTGCATAGAACAGAAGCTACAGTAATGGCTTGGGTTGCATTATGCATCCGCTAGATGGAATTGCACCAAAGAGAATGTCAACAAAACAATCAGACAGGACAGTCAAACTTGATTAATAGACAATCAGGGAATTATTTGTGAAAAGTTCCATCGATGAATGGGGGGACAAATACCTCTTGAATAAAAAAAAAAAAAGACTGTTTAGAGAAATGCTAAGACAAATCAAGAGTTTACAAGAATATAATTATTAAATTAAATATTAAACTTACATTTTTTATCAAATTGCCGACCACAACCTGAACATATATATATATATATATATATATATATATATATATATATATATATATATATATATATATATATATATATATATAATTTTTTTTAAACACGTGTATATTGTTTTTTAAATCATTTTTTTAATTTATTTATTTATTTATTTTTTTTTATAAAATCACACTTTCTTTTGCAAAATCCTGTGTTTTTTGCATCTTGCCCCATACAAATTGCTTCAAAATTGGTGTTTTAAAATTAAATTAAAAATTAAAATTAGTGGTAAAAATATACATTTATAACATAAATGCAGAGGTAAAATTTGAAGAATTTATCTAGTAATTAAATCATTTTATTTTTTCGTACTATAAGGTGTGTCTTGTAGTGCAGAAAATACGGTATTAGTTTTACAAGACTCGTAATATATGCCTTATTTTTTTCGCAGAGCAGTTTTGTGAATCATCTACTTAGTATGTGGAACAATTTTCTAATTTTGTCGAGCACCTTTTGCAGGTTTATCCCTTTATTATTATTTTCACGATTACTAATGCTTAGCGCATCAACGGTCTTTTATTCTGTATGAAGTTGAAATGTCTGACAACATTCGAACGCATCTCGTCCTCACGTCAGCAGCGAAGGGACGATTTGGATGTGTCAAGCTAATCGAAACACGACTAGCACTATGAGGAAAAATGTCAAAGTAAAAACATCACAATGCGATTGCCTTGGCATCCATGTATTATTTGGAGTGTTTATTTTGAAATTGTCCTCCGTTCATGGTATGGATATCTCCCTCACAGCCGGGGGTCCTCAAATTGTTGGTGGTTAATGGTCCATTGCTGAATCCTCTCAAGCTTTGTCTTCACACATTTGCTGAATCAGTTTTCCGCTGTCCACAATCTTCAACCAGTCAATGAAAAATATTATGACGAAATATACGCGATTTAAAAGCACATATTGTACATGCTGCGGATATTCAGTTGAATGTTCGTCCGTGGCAGAGAATAGCAAAAACATGTACTAGGTAATGTCTGAATGAATTATTTATAGTATGGGTGTGATGCTGCGAGTTATTCCGTTTTGTATAAGGATTGGAGCAGAAAAGAACACAAAATGACCTTCACTTTGCTCTCTGACCTAGCAACAACAATCCATTATCCCCCTCTAATGAAGTCTAAGCAGTCTTCTGTAGCGCTTGGGACTTTGACTGACACTGCAAAGAAAATCCGACAGACAATCACACTTGTGCAAACAAGGTCAAACAGCATCTCAAGCGGAGATGTGAGCGTCTGCGGAGTGCAGCACAAGTTGCTTCAAATGTGGAAATACGGAGAACAAAAGCCTGCAACTCTTGGCAACCAAGAGATGACAAAAACATTAACGTCCTCCGATACCATTATTTATTCATTTTGAAATATAAGAGAAGAATTGTGAACCGCTCTTGAGTGGTGATGGGAAAGGTTGATTTTTCACATAAATTCCCTATAAAACATCCAAGTCATAAATAACTCATCTTTAGCGTGCTTGGAAACAATAAAACATGAATATTTTACAAAATCCACAAATGGAAAGTTACTTTGGTATTTTGTTGCACAGCGAAAGAACAATGGATTTTGTAAACAACTCAGGAGAAGCTTTCTTGACCCCTATGGACTTGAAGACATCATCCCGCCCTTTGAAAGTCGGGAGAGCGCTCATGAAGCTTTTAAAGAATGAACATGCTGATGCGAAATCACCGGCAAGGTCCCGCTGGTGCCGAAATACCAGTTTGACATAAAAATGAGGCGGATCCAATGAGTGTTCTCTCGTTCGCTCTAAGATGCTTGGTGGGTCGGCAAGTGGGGATTTCAGTGCTATCTCACTTTAGCAGGTAGCCTGACTAATAGGACGCTGAAAGCTCCTTGAATGTCAGAGCATCCCAAGCTCGCATCCTGGAAAGCTGGAGCTGAAAACTGACACGGAAATATCGTTTTTACAAGGTTACCATGAAGAGAACTTGAACTTCTACCTAACGTGTTTATGAAAATCGGAAATCGGAGGTTATTTGGAATTCAACCAACATTTCGGAAAGATGCATGAGAATTTCGTCATTCTGAATTGTGCTGTTGTTTTTAGTGGCCTGTTTGGGTTTAGTCCTTGTTACAGGTTTATTTTAGTCATGTTAATGATTTCTTTTGATATCAGTTTAGTTCGTGAAAAATAAAGTCAGTGTAATCCAGCTATAGGGAAAATAATCCTGGTGAAATTTCAGCCCCCTACTGTCCTCTCTCTGTGCTTTTTTTGATGTAAACATTAAAGGGCTGGAAAAAATAGGGCACAAGTGTGTGCAATATTTGGACCATTTTTGGGTCATTTTTTTCCACATCATTCTTGCAGTATCTCAGCCAAGGGATTGCACACTCCTATTAGTATGATAACCCCTTTAATCTACCATGTTGAACGTTGACATGCTGACAACATCTTGGTGAAATTTCAGCTTCCTACTGTCATCCTTCATTGCTTTCCCTCTAATGTGAAAAGATGAAAGTTTTGGACAAAATATGGTACAATGGTTAAAATATGCCATGAATGATGGACCGCTAATCCAAGTGTTATTATTATGAGTAAAAAATTGATGTTTTAAAGTAAAAAAAAAAAAAAGTGAACAGTTTATGAATAAACGTCTGTTGAGAGAGCCAAAATAACTGCTAATGATATGAGAATGAATTTATGCTCAAATAAATACACAAATTACAGTGCAAAGACGATGGCATGAGATGACACGATTGTATTATTTAGGAGTATATTCTTTGCGGAAAAGGAATTCTGAATCATAAAAGTACTGTTTTAATGTGTAAAACAGTTAGTGCGAAAATTATAAGAAAAAAAGGTGTCATTATGTTTTAAGCAGGCTGCTTTCTGGCTCTTGGAGAATGACTGAGAGGGAACAATTCCAAAATGACTCAAATGACAGGCGAGAATTTAACATCTACCCGCAAATGTCCTCAAGTTGTTTTTTGTTTTTTTTTCTCAGAACAATACACTTTTCTTCCCATCTTAGAATTCATCATAAACTGGACTGCCTTAGTAGCATCCGATAAACCTGCTTCTTGCTTGGGCCATTCCTCTGGCTCAAGCAGTGGCAATCAAAAAACACATTTTATAGTTAGCGATCAAAGAACACATTTTATAGTTGGCGTGCTCATAAAAACAATCAGATTATCTGGTCATTCTCAAAAATTCTGTTATTCCAATGACAAAAGGAAATCGGCTTCAATTTGTGCTATATGATGTGGAGTGATGTCAGTAATGAACTCGTAGCCCTCGGAAGTCAACGATGATAAACTGTAATTTATTAAATCAGGATATATGCATATTGGTATCAGTTTGTGTATCTGTACTACATAATTGGTCCATGTAGTCTCTAAGTGTTCATCTATTTTTTAGTGTTACTCCTTAATGTCCCTCCTCCTTCTGACTCTTTATTTATCCCCCTCATTTATGTGTGTGTGAGAGTGTGAGTGTCGTGAGTGTGTGTGTGTGTGTGTGTGTGTGTGTGTGTGTGTGTGTTAGAGGTCAGTAGGGAGTGAGGCTCCTCATAATCCGGTAATCAAACCAGCTGCCACCCCAGCCAACCCCCATCCTTGCTTCCGCCTTAGCTTTCTCCATCTTTTTTGTCTTTTTTAGCTCACTCCTTCTGTTGCTTTCACTTATAATATTTTTTCTTACCACATTCATTTAAAATGAGAAATTATGATAAAAGCCCATCAGTGATATTCATGGTACAAATATGCTGTACATATTTGATCATTATGGATTCTCAAGTCATAATTTTCTTATGATTTACTCGTTTTTTCCAATTTTTTTCTTAAAATAATTCAATATTAGCGACCGCGTATATCTTAATTCTCATACTAGGACTTCTGTGTTGTGTGTGCGATTTCAACAAGGTTGCTGCAGGTATCGATTGCTTTTTATTCCCTTGGCACAAATAGTGCATTTTTCTTTGCAAATGAAGAAATTTAATTACTAGAAAATGAAAGGAAGCAACCCTTTGCTAATTGTGTAATGACTCATATTCAAGCAAGCTTTTATTTTGTTACGTTTTATACAACTGTTATTTCAGGGAACAATATAATAATAATAATAATTATAATTATAATTTCACTTATGTGAAACTGTGATTTCAATTCTTTATTCTTTATTTACCATTTTCGGACTATAATCCACAAGTTTTTTCTCATGATTTGAGTCCTGTGGTTTATAGTCCAGTGCAGCTTTTTTGTGTTTTGTTTTTTTTTAGCCACCAGGTTGCAATTCACTGGTAAAACAAATGTGTGTATCTGTTCAAGCTGTCAATTTATGGAACAAATATGAAATTGGACTGAAAAAATATAAATGAATGGCTGTGTTCAAAACAAGTTTTAAAAATACAGCATCGAAAATATGAAAATTATGTTACGACCTGCAGCTTACTGGCCGAAATTTGAGGTGTATGTTATTTATTTTATTTATTGTTCAGATTATTAATTTGCACCGATCCAAGCAACTCTTTCAATTGTGTTGTTTATCTGTGTACAAACACATTTTTTTATACATTATACCCAGTGGGCTAATTTTTTACGGGTTAGCTAGTTGCTAAAGGCTTGCTAGCTGGCTTCAGCACCACATTTCCATCTATGACTTCCAACATTACATCTACTCGTAATGCTTGTTTGTTTAGCTATTCTTATGAAATATTTGTACAGTGGATCCCCGGGTTACAGCGTCCCTGGCTTACATTTTTTTCATGTTGC